>NC_089875.1:2942500-3245625 GCF_040182565.1 Anser cygnoides | reverse complement strand
ATGGCCTGAATAGTCTTGTTGTTTGTTCTTAAATACTGATGCTTTTTGATAATCTCAGAATAGTTATGGTATGATCAGAATTGTATCTTCATGCACGGGGTAGGAATGAGTTGTACAACTTCTGAAATAATTTCATTTCACTTTCCTGATCATGTATGGGGATTCAGTAATAGCCTGCATTCCTCTGTGGTGTGAAAGCAGTTTAGTTGAAAAGTTTGTAATATACCTAGTGATTAATGAAGTAACAGTCATTTACCTCAGAACTAATTCTGCTTAGAAAAGATGATTTGCCTCACACTAATTATTTCTGTATTGTCCTTATTTGCATCACAGGCATTTCACTGCTCTTCATCTTAACTTATTAAATCCTTCTTGCTCATGCATGAATCTGGACAGCTGGATACCACTAATGGGACAGCTAGTGCTACCCAGTGGTCTATAATCAACATTCTGTTGCCACACATTAGCATCACACCACATGCCTAAAAGGACTAAAAATTTGATTTGTGAAGCAACAGCTGATTAGTGATGATTAACAAAAAGACTAGGGGGTGGTGGATATTGTGTAACACTGCTTCCACCCTTTCAGGATCCAGCAAAGAATGGCATATCTGGAATGTCAGTGTGAACAAAAATAAATGAACCGTTATCTAAACGCTTCTATCACTAATCATTTCTCTAAAGTTGCTTAAAACTAAATGCATTTAATAACATTTAAATAAAAACAGAGGTGGAAATTATAAAATCATGACAAAGAAGGTGTGTCTGTTTTAAACAAAACATATATCAGTTTGTTTATCTGCAGTGTCAAAGCAATACAAGACGCCATAACCATGATAACTATATAAAAATATCATATTACTAAATATACCTTAAATATCTTGCAAAATACAAGAGACTCACACACACTGAGGTTAATTTGTAATCTGTAAAGAGAGATAATTCATTTTAGATGCACAGTGAGATACATCGGTAAAACTCAACTTGCAGCAGTCCACATCGAAAGACCACTGAAAAGTATATTCAATGGCTTCTGTATAACCTGCTTATACCTTTGTAATAGCTCCATTTCTTCAAACTGCTCCATATGTGTAACCTACAGAAGTAGGCAGAACTATTTGCACTTTGAAGTTTTGGATGACAATGCTTGTCTTTATTTAAAAAAAAAAAACAAAATGAACACACATGCACACACGCTCAAACCCCCTTCCAAGCCTGTGTGAATCCACCAGTTCGTGTTTTTTTTTCCTCATCCTGGGAACTTAGTATATTTCTCTGTTCATCTTCTGCTCCTCTAGTGCTGCAGATTGGTCGAAGACAGGAAACAACTATTTCTTCTTCTTGCTGAGGCAGGATTTTAAACGGAAAACATCTTTGCTGCCTGCGTTCAGGTGGTATTGGTATTAGAAGAATCACTTGGTTGGGAAATGCCTTTTGTTGTGTATTTACAGTATTCCCCTTATTTCAGATTCCTGCCCCCACAGCCCAAGATCAGATGTAAACAGGGGCATGAGGATGGAAGCCATTCAAGCAAGCGATATGGCATTCCCTTGGTCCAGTAATGCCACAAGTCCAGATATGGTCTCTGCTTTCAGGAATTAATTTTGTATTTTATTTTTTTTGGGGGGGCAACAGAAAAGAAGATGTAATATACCCATGTCTTTCATATCTGGTAAGGGTTAAAAAGCAAGCAAAAAAAAAAAGTCACGAATATCTAAATATTAAAAAAGTGCATAAGTTACTCTCTTCCTTCTGTCATAATCCCATTGGCAGCTAGTAAAAAGGCAGAAATATTTGCTTTAAAAGTTGGAAAGTAGGTGAAATACTAGTTGCTGCTCTGTTAGCAATAAACCACAAAGTGATGTGAATTACAGACCTGATGGTGCACTTGTGAGGTGACTGTAGACAGAGAAACATAATGCAATCAAAGCGTACATAAATAGCCTACTAATGCACAAACTGCTTCAGTTTATCATTGCAGTGGACATTATTAAGATAATTATTTTATCCTTCGTGACTTGTTATTCTGTTGTGCTGTTATATAAATCAATCTAGTCTAACTAATATGTTTTGAGGGACAATTTTCATCTCTTCTTACGGAAAAGGATTATTGTGGAAGGCAGCCTTATTAAAGACTTGTCACTTCAGAGATCTGGTGACAATAAACGCTTGGCTGTTCATTTACTGGCAGGACACGTTTCTGTTAAAAACAAAAGCAGTGCAGGAAGTGGCATGTAAAAAAAATTGGCTGTCTAACTTGGTGTCTTGGATGGTTCTCTTTCTTGTCATTTTGCTACAAAACATGTCAAGTTGGGCTTCAGACAATGTCTTTGGGACATTTTGTTTCACCTTCGGAAGCTCAGAAGGTGCTTCTCTAAAGTATATAAAATGCAGATCACGATGGAAGGTGAAATTAATTCTTGACCCATGTCTTTTGTTTACATCTTATCACTTTGCTATTTATTTGTTTGAATGATTGAAAATCGGAATGTGAAGTTGTACAACGAGATCATAGTTCTGTGTTCCAGCAACAGTGTGCTCCTGTCCTGCTCCCCATCTCTCATCCAGCCTGGAAATACTCATGTGTGCTGGGAATCGTGGCTTGGTAGCCAGGGTCTGGTGCTTCTGGGCTAGCTCTGGTGGTGGACAAAACCAGGGCTTTTCAGTGATTTGCAGAAATGTTTTTGGGCCACCTGTTTGTTAGCATCACTCAGAAAGGCAGTGTGGATGGATTTGTGTTCTGCTGTGTAAGAAATGCATCTTTTCCTTCTTCTGGAGAGGTCTGTGTGCAACCTGTGTCCCTGCAAGGCGTGGTGAAACTTCAGGCTCAAGGCAAGGTGTTAGAGCTGAGTTTAAGAGCCACTCCTGCCACAAGGATAAGGGCACCAAGTCCTGAAGTCAGAAAAGCATTTCTAGGCCCCCAGGTTATGGTTAGTTCTTTGCTGTGTATTTCTTGCTCCTCTTTTCCGCCTCTCCCTAGCTTAGTTACCTTCTGTGTACCTACACAATATATGACGTTTGGGTGGAGAAGGTTCTCTTGTTTACTGTCTTTCGTTTTCACTTCATATGCTGTAATAAAAAACAGCAAAGTGTTGTTTGTACTTCGTAGACATCTGTGTATGTTTTGTGCTTTTATATAAAGTGTTAAGGCTGACCTGTGAATGTCATTACACATCCCCCTCACTCTCAAATTGTAATTAAAATTGCAGTGACCTTAGCAAGTACTGGGGTGACATATCGTTAAGTATATGTTGTACAGTACAGGCCTTTGAGGGGATCAAAGAATGTAGTCCAATGTAGTTTTGTAGTCCAATGTAGTCCAATGGTTTTGTATACCCAGAGAGAAATCAATTTGTTGTGTGTTGCCTTGTACACTCATTTAGTATCAGACCTAAGTTCTTTACGATTCTGACTGCATAAAGGTACCATATAGGGTGTTTCCTATTTCACGAGAATACCGAAAGGGTTGTCTCAAAAAGAAAAAAAAAAATCCACATTAAAAAAAAATCTCCTTGTGGCCTAAAAATTTTCCAGATGATTATGAACAATCAGCCATCCGTAACTGCCACTGCAAACACCCAGTTAAATATATTTCACCTTTCCCATGGGCACATGGATCTTTCAACTATTTACTCAGCTTGTTAAATGGAGAGTTGCATGGGAGAAGAAATACGAGTAGGTCGTGCTAACTTCAGAAGGGAACAAATTTAGTGGAAGTCAAATTCCAGTGAAAGTCATGCTGGTAAATGTATACAAATGATTGTGTGACTGAGGTGTTTTGAGTGACTTGCATACACCAAAGTAAACATTGCAGCTCATCATGGCCTTAACGAGACTTGAAACAGTTGCCATATACACCTGTTGTGTTAAATTAGTTGTGTTTTTGTTTGTTTGTTTTTGTTTTTGTAATTTATGACTTTACTAAATGTAAAGCCATGTAGATAAATCAGATAATCTGATTTATCTACATGGCTTCAGTAATATATTTTTGACTAAACTGACCTGGTTCTCAATAATGATATGAAACAATGCTTCATCATTGTAGTACAAGTCGTGCGTGAGAGTGGTGACTTTATAGAATATTTGTCAATAAATTTTGCAGATTTTTTGGTCTCTGGGGCAATAAGAATCAAGCAGTGCTTGCTGATTGGTCTGCATGTACCAGTTCTGGATGTATGTGTAAATAACAGTGACCAATAAAAAAAGCTATTTATAAACAATAAAATACTAAAAGGTAATTATTTCTTCGTCTGTTTTCTGTGAACAGAAAAAAATCAGAGAAGGGACATTCAGATGTTTAGAATATAGTAAATTCCAGCTTTGTTGTAGCTTTGCTTCCAGTGAAAATGAGTCAACAGGGAGGCCAATAGGCTTCTTCACAGTGGAGCACAGATCATTACGTTTGGTAAAGCCTTCTGCGGAGGGAATCCAAGGCCTGCAGTTTTGGGTGGGTTTGGATGGAAATGCATGGATACTTAAGTTTTTGTTGTAGTAAGCCTCTGGGTGATGGTTTGGGGATTTTTAGGTCTGATTATTGCTAAAACATCTACAAATTTTACATTTTACCTAAAAAAAAAAAAAAAAGGTAAAAATGACAATTTATGGTGATAGCTTCAATGTGCACTGTATGGCAAGCACTTGAACGCGAAGAGAAGGCACCCCTAGAAAATTAGATCAAAACCTATTCTCTGGAATTCAGTGTTTTAGTAGCATTTTGCATCTTTGGAATGAAAGTAGAAGAACACAAGGCGTTCTTTATTATTGTAACTATAAGCTCAATAAAGATGACAATAGGCAGCAAGTTTAAGCCAGGTCTGCCAAAGTGCTCCATGTGACAGCTCCTTATACTTGTCAGCAGTTTCTTTCCAGAAGCAATTTACTTTAGTGTACAAATTCAGCAAACGAACACTAATGTATTTGCATACAGCAAAACAGCAGTGACTGGCAGTTGTTGATAAAGATGCATCACCCTCTGGTTTTGTTTCTCCTCATCCACATGGAGGTGAACTGGCAATGTGTAGGCTTTTTATCTCTTCCACATGGATTGTCTTTGTACAATGACAACACTGCAAGGCCAGGCACTCATTTCTCATTTTGTGTAACAGTGAAAAGAGTCAATTGTTTCTGATGCTTCAGAGGCTGGTCTTCTGTAAGAAAACTTAAAAAAAAAATAAATAAATAAAATAAATAGTGGCGACATATTAAAGGGCTCAATGGCTTTTCTCAGTGTTTTTCTGTACCTCCCTCATCACCCCTCCCCTGCCCCCATGAAAGAAACAAAGCTGCAGTTTTCAGACATTCATCATGAACATTAATTATTTTACTATCTTCGGCTTTCAGGACTAGGAGATTATGAGGAATGTAATAATCATCTTGGTTTTTTGAAAATGGTTCATATTTAATGCGGTTAAGTAGGAGTACTGGGTCAGCAAGTGAGGGAAATACACACCAAGAGAGTTCATTGCATTTTGGAATAAATATTTTATTTCATAAAGCACTCCTTAATTACATATGGGTAAATACATCTGGGGAGTGTGAAGTGGCTGGGTCTTTGTCCCCAGACTTCTTTTTCTGGTCTAGGCTGGCAAAATCTTTTCAATCCTGAAGTGAAAGTTACTTTGGGGAACAAACTGTGATTCATATAGTGCAGAGTTATGAGTTAGTTTGATTCTTTGTAGTTCTATTTACTTTTTGATGTAGGACAAGATACCTTCAACGTTTTGCAGCAGCAATGCTTGCATAATAAAAGCTTTAAGAAATGTATTAGTTGTAAGAGACCTAAATGCAATCTCCCTTCTGAAGAAATCCTAAATGAAGTCTTCCTGTACTGTCATTATTATGGAAGGATGCTACAACGAACTGATAATTACTTGTCCAGGCAGATTTATAATTTAATTCGCATACTGATTCTTTTAGAAGTGACACTGAAAATATTCCTACCAGATGCCAATTTAAAATCATACCTAGAAACCAAACCTTACTGTGAAAAACACGACAGGGTATGTCTTTCTGAGTAACATCAAAGATCTCTAGAGATAAGTTGACAGGGATGCTATTTAAATCTAGATGTATCCAGTCTCCTTGTAGTAGAAAACTAAGTTTTCCAAACAGTGGAAGAATTTGAATTTCAACTTCAACTGTTGAATAAAATATGTAAAAGAATAATTTTTAAAAATATATGGAGACAGTGCACAAATGAAGAAAGTCTCTCACCATGGAAGTGTAATTACAGTATCACTGCCACTTCTCAGCTCCTGGCAGTGAGGCTTGGACAATTTATCGCGTGTAAAGACCAGGCACTATGTGACATCTAATGTATAGCCCATTTATACAGCTGTACACTCTGGCCCCTGTCAGGATATGATTACAACTATATCTCAGCAGATTTTCATTGCTGAATTGTATACTACAAAATTCCATGAGAGAATTGGACCATATTGGTCCAGAAAATTGGTGTGGTGTTGGAGTGTGTCTTGAAATTTAAATCTGAATTCCTTGAATCCGGAAGTTAGCACTAGCAAATTTGCCAGCTTTACTTGTACAGTGATTATTACTGCTTATCGTAGGAAGCTCTCTGTGCCTCGAGACAAGGCATGCAAGACCTTTTACTCTACGAGAGTAATGGTAAGGAGGATGTTGTCTGCTAGTATTCTCTTCCTTTTGGTCCTTATATCTCCGTAGCATAACAGAAGGTCAAAATGGACAATAGAGTGGAGTCATCAGTAAATTATTCTCTTTCACCTGTGAGTATGTTGCACAATTTTTGTAATTTCCTCAAGGATTATTAAAACCTCCCTTGAGACCAACAGGAAACTTCTGAAGTTTTGGGTGAGTTTACCATCCCCTTTTTCTGCATCAGTTTAGGCGGATGCAGCTTGTTACTCTATATGAAAGATAAAGATAAAGCTTACATATGGACTGTATAGGGGAGAGGATGTTGTGGTTTAAAAATAGGTTATTTTTCTGTGCTGAAAGTCTCCATGGGCCTGAGAGCATAGTATATATTTTTTGACAACTCTGAAAATTGCCTGCTCTTCTTAGAATATATTTGTAGGCATGGTGCCCTAAAATGAGAGGGCACCAAGCCTTTAACTGTTTTTGTTTGTTTGTTTGTTTTAATAAATATAGTTTAGTCAAAAGCAGTAGCAGTTTGTGTTACTTTTTCCCACAAGTTCAAGATGTTCTACAAAACATTCGCTTGATTGTTTTGTTGCTACTGTTGGTCAGATACATACACATCTCCCTTCCGTGCAGCGGGCTCTCTGGTGCTGAAGGTGATTTTTGCACAGGTAGAACAGCAGACAGGTGACTGTCTACATCTGAGAAGAAAGTCACAGCTGACATTTTATGTCAGTTCACACTAAAATAATCTGTTGCAGAGGGTTCAATTTTCATCTCTCAGAGCATTTTCTGCTTCTGGAGAGGGTGAAATTGAACTGCTCTGTGGAGGGAAGGCTCCCTTTTTCCTGAGCAGGTGAATTGCATGACTGTGGTCACTGTGGAAGTTCTCCTGAACCGAGCTAGGCGAGATGGGCAAGCAAACTCTTGGAGGATAATCAAATAAAAGGTGTTCATGTAGTGCCTTTTTTCCACCTCTGTTTAGAAGCAAGGTGTAGATTATCTTGCTGTGGGATAAATTATTGCAGAATACTGCCTGTTTTCTTCCTTTGCCAGGTAATAATAATAATTACTATTATTATTATTTATCCCTGTGTTGAGATTAGTGTGAACTCCAGAAGAAAATTCAGTTACTGAGAGGTCTCTTAGGTAGAGATTCAGGTAGCGTGTAGTATGAATGCTACCTTCAGTGCACTGTTTAAAAAAAAATCCCCAATGATTGTACTCTGCTCATTCTCTTACCAGTTTGAGATAGTTTTATAATACTTCCATGATCTTCTAGGATGCGAGGGATAGAGAGTAACATCTATAAAAAATACAGTGATTCAAGAACTTAATAAAACTGACTAAAATTGGGATTTATTACCAGGTTTTTGTAATTTTGCCATTAGCCCCTAAGTTTAGGATGAACACAGTGCACTCAAATATTTTACCTATGCTTATGTTAC
Source organism: Anser cygnoides (assembly GCF_040182565.1). Lineage (NCBI taxonomy): Eukaryota > Metazoa > Chordata > Aves > Anseriformes > Anatidae > Anser > Anser cygnoides. The sequence goes on along the minus strand of NC_089875.1, from coordinate 3,237,559 downwards.
TCAGATGTGTGTCTTATTTCAAGCATATCTCATGCATCTACAAAGCAAACTCTCATTAACTTTCAGTGAGGACTCTCGAAAGCTTTCCATGAAAACTGCTGTCCTGAATAACCAAGTAACCTTTGGAAATGTAACCAGAGCTCCTAAACTGTGAAGTACTTCTGACAATTTTACTTCAGCTGGACTCCGATACCTCAGATGGAAATATAGACACATCTGAACTGCCAGGACTGTGCCTCAAAGTAATTGTCACCATATGTCCACTGTCATTTTTAGTCTAAGGTTCCTTCAACCAATATCACACTGTGACGGTGCTACTACGTTGTAGGCTGGTTTGTGGGCACTGTGCCTAGAAGAAAATCAGTGTACCTTAAAGCAAAATGATAGCACTATTATTTTAGAAGGTCACTGAACATCTTTTTGGCATCTGGCATTTATATATTAAATGGGGAACCCTTCAAAATGACATTTCAGGTAATGAAAGCTAAACAGGTTCGAGGCCTGGTACATGCCCATACAGTGCTGAACCAATGCCAAAGCACATCAGTGCTTTTCTGTGGGATCAATGACATTTAGGACCTGATATTACGAAACCATCACATTCAGAAATTCATGCCTTCTACTGAAGACAAGTTTGCCGTTGTTACTTTGTGATACTCTAAAGACAGATTTCTCCAAATCTTTCAATTTAGGCTTGGTTTTAGTAGGTTCTTTTCCTAGACTGGTTACAATTTATAATGCAGTCCTTGTGGTGACAAGCTTATGTTATCCCAGAAGGCCCACCAGGGCCATTGTAGTAGTTCATGTCCCTAGTTGGTAACTGTCAGGTTCCTCGTCATGGGTGAGTGCTTTGAGGGGGCATGAAGCTGGCATTTTTTTTCACTTTTTTTTTTTTTTTAATGGATCCCAGTAGCAGATAGGCTGCAGTAACAGACATGACTGGATCGTGCAAATCCCTGGTGTAAATCGTTGATCTGTTATGCCAGGTTTGTTTTCAGATTACCAAGAGCCCATTCCCAGTACTGGAACGACTGGCTTTTTTTCTTTATGTGAAGCAACTGATTCAAACACATCTGAAAAGTAGAGGCCCTCTGAAGTGGCCTGTTGCATCCTTGTGTGCATAACACGGAAATGAGACTGGAGATTTTACTCAGTGGAAAAGTATTGAACATATGACTTTACAGAGCAGGACAGTTTGCTGAGCTGTCTTTATAAACCTCATTTTGAAGCCATGTTTCCTCGGCAGAATATGTGCAAAGCATTTGGTAGCTAATATGCCTTTTAACCGACTGCTCTGTATTCCCATTTCACTCTGCCTGTTTGAGGCTTCTTTGATTTATGGTTTCTTGAATTTCAGACACATCAGTCTATACATATTGTTATTTTTTTAACCCAGTCTCAGCAAAATCATTGAAGCTGTGCATAGAAGTGGAGATTCCCACACATGTACTCTCAGACTCAAGTAGTTATTTAACTTGTCCTTTGCTTCCAAGCAGGCAGAATTTTGATCGATATATTTACTATGAGGAAGGCTTGAGCCTAAGGAGAAATCCAATCAAATGATGTTCTCTTCATTGAGAAAGCATTTATCATTTGGCTATGGAACTATCTAGGATGCTGCAAAATTATGACTTTTGGCAAAGGTACAAGAAGCACATTGAAAGATGAAAGAATTGCATGGTATGCTCACAGTCCAGTAAATACCCATGTGCCCGTAAATCAGTAGTACAAGGTAAATATTAAGCTGCAAATCAGCTACATGAGACCCCTGTTGATCATATAATGTAATCCTGATAAACTGTTTAGTTCTCTGTTGTAAGCAGATCTCTCTTCTAGACAGTTATCTAAGCTCATCTCCTTCTTGAGTTTTAAGAAGAAAGAAAATGATAAGAAATTTTTTCCTAAGTTTGGTTGCTCAGAGAATTGATCCCTCGTGATTGTTCAGCACATGCATAACAGCTTGGAGGAATAAATCTCTTGCTTTTATGAATCCATGGAGCACTTGATTTTTTATTTTTTTTTTTCTCAGCAGGATGAAGTCCCTTCAGGCAGGCAAAAGCAGTCAGCCATTTATGTCTGTTTAACTCTTAGTTCTCTATTTTTTTTTCATTTAAATCTGTCACTCTTCAATGGTCTTTTAAATTCAGATGAAGCCATCCTCTGAATATTTCAGAGGAGAGAAAAATGTGCACACGTGTGTGAATACACATACAGCATTTAACAAAGGTGTTATATTTTCCTCGTATTTAATGATAAATTGGGGTTGGCCCTCTTTCAGGAATTAGCAATAGAAGAATTAAGAATATTAGCAATAGAAGAAATGATAAAAATTCACCATTTAGCTTAGCAATCTGTGTTTCATTGACTACACTGAAATGAGAAAAAAGTAGCTTGCAAGTCATTGTAAATGTGCTTGTAACTTGGAGATGTGCAGGAAGGTGTAGGACCTGTCAGATATTTGGATTATTTTGTCTTTGTTTATTATCTGTGCTTGCAAACTGATAGTTTCTATGGATTTGGCATAGGAAGAAGGATTTGATTGATTTGTGGTGTCACTTTCGTAAAGATTCATGCTGAGTAACTGATGCTCTGGCTCTTAACACCAGTTCAAAAATGTAAGCCTATGAAGTAAAAGGCAGTTATGTTTCTAATGAAATGTTGAAGAAATGTCCAATGTTTTAAATGGTATTGGTAGAAGTTAAATTATGGAACCTACCTAGGGAGCTAGATAAATTATATAGCATTTCTTAGGATGCTCTAAATGCAATAGGTGCACTATTTTTGTGTGCGTTAGAACATGACCACCTCCAGCGTTTAGTTGTCAACAATGTTCCTTTTTCTTTTAAGAGTTCATGCCGAAGCTGTATGTTATTACTCAGCCTAAATACTTGATATAGACTTCACATTTCTCATTAATATTTTAGTATTCATTATGTCCTCTGTCTTGGAATATATAATCCAATAATATCTATAGCAATTATGTAGATGATCATCTGTAAAATATGAAGATATAGATTTTTGTATTAGGCTTCATTCTCTAAGTTTCTGGCTCCCCTCTGAGTGTTGGTCCTTAGAAGGTGATCTTTCCTCTTCAGTAAATGACTTACCAGTATTGAATTTGCTTTGTATTAGGATAGTTGCCTTCCTGTGTTTATCTGAGCTTGTTTTTCTTTCATCTGGACATTTTCAGGGTACATCTTACGTTTTGATATGGAGTTCCTTTCGCTTTGGCACTTCTAATTCAACTGAATTTAAGCTATGGCATTAAAAAAAGATCGCCAGCATTAAATTGGCTCTTAGAGTCTTGAACCAAGCTTGGATGTGTTCTCTTCTTCTACACAGAAGCTGCTTTTAAAATATGGTACAAAGAGCTCTGACTAGATGATGTTCACTTCCTTCCTCCCAGGCATATTTCCAGCCAAATGTTTCTTGCCACGAAGGAGACTCAACTACAGATCGCGTCACAGAGAAAGCTACAAATGTTCCTACTTGTGTCTTTCCCCAGACTGCAAAATGAGTCAAATTCTTGGATGGAAGAGCCCAGAAATTCACAGATTGAACCAGAAGGAAAACTTCTCAAGTGTCCCCATTCGTTTTAGGATAAATGCAAAATACATTCCGCTAACTTTTCAGCTCAGCACCCTGCTGACCCCAGGTCCCTGCAGAAACAGCTAGAGGAGCTTCACTACAAGGAACTAGCATCACGATGCCTTTTCTTCTGATGGCTTCTCTGGCTGAAGGGAACAGGTAATATATTCAGCCCCCTTCCTACCTGTTGCCAACAAGAAAGTGGAAGTGTCCATGGAAATGGCATCCTGCCCCCAGAAAGAAAAACAAGCAAAGAAGCCTAGATATTTTTGATCGGGAGGCTGTTAGGGTGTATCTTTTTACAGCAACATTTCTAATATAATACAGCTTCTCTCTACATCCTTGTAGTATGTATGCCTTCCTCCTTGCCCTTGTGGCTCTTCCATTGCTGAATCCTAATTCAGTAGCAAGCAACACGTGTTTGTTCAGTATCTCTCCAAGTCTTATCTGGACCTGTTTTTATGAGTAGGTCTTTGCTCCTCATGGTGGGGTTGGCCACCACAAGGTCTACCGGTAGGATCCGTTATCACATGCAGTCCCTGCACCATTGTTTACGGTGCTTTTTTTGTAGAATTTAATGTCATGTTTTCTCTGCATATCTTTTACTTTGTCCAAGTTTCCGCTTTTCCTTAATTAGTCTTTCTAAAAGCAGAATCAACTTTAGGTGCTTGATGTGGGAAAGTGCAGTTTACACTCACCATCTCCTGACGTGCTGTCCTCTTCTGATGGATGCCAGTGCAACGATTCCTAGACGTTTTGCCAGAAGCAGCATCTGGCTCTTCGCCATTCTCCTCAGGCACTATATTTGCAGCTTTGAACTTGCCTCCGTATATATCACACAGTTAACGTGTCACTATCTTCCATTAGCCTTCTCGACTGCTGTGCACTTGGTTGGCAGTTTCCAAAGGCAACCGTTAAATTTTCAGTAAATTGTAGTCTCTGTATTGTGAGTTTTTTTGAGAATCTAACTTTCAGGAGGGATCCTGTCTTTTTATATATCACATTGCAAAGTGCAGGAGCTCAGGTTACACATTCTTGTGCAAAGTAAATAAAAAGATCTATTGAGGACTGCCTGAAAGCTGTCAGAATTTCTGCATTGCTTTTACATGGTGTTACTTCCTGATAAAAACAATACTTTTTTTCTCTACCATCCGCTATAAATCCTGAAGTGCTCTACTGCTGTGTAACGTGTGTGAAGGGTCTAGAGTTGCTCCATTTTGATATCCCTAAAAAACATTGGTAATACACACATCAGCCTTAGTTGTGGCAGCAAAGACTTTCTGTTATGAAATGCCTCCTTAGTTGTTATAGGCATATCGATGGGAAATAGGTTACTATTTTACTAAATTTTAATTCTGGGTTTATTGGCTTGGCATGGCTAAGAGGCAGGTATTTTTAAGGAGTCACAGGATGAAGCTACTGTAGTACAGAGTGCTTTGTTTCCTCTAAATGAGGATGGGTTTGAAAAATTGGTTTCATTTTTAATGAAATTTTCATGTGGCTTATTCAGCAAGAGAGTTAATGCCTGGTAGCTGTAGAATCATTTTGTTTATCCAAAATGAATTATGCATGAATATACACCTAATGTAAGAGCAGCACCAGTTGTGATGAGATCAATATCCATTTTGGATAAAATTCACCTCCATGCTAGTGTCCAGTTGAAGGCCTATGCATCACTTAAGTGCTAATTTAAAGTCTTAAATGAGTGTGAAGTGGTTCACAGGTTTTATGCTCTCTCTCTGCACAGGAATGAATTTCACCCAATACGCACGCAGAGGAGACACATGCCAAATGACCTTGATGCCTCTGGAAAAATACTTAGTCATTTTTGTTTCTGATAATTCTGCTTTTTGCTAATGTTTTTTTACTGTGAATTTTGCATAGCTTGCTTGCCTTAAAGCATGAGGTACTGGCATCATATAATCACACAAGAATCTCAGTTTTCATGGAAAAGGAAAGAGCTTTCCTTTCCTGCTGGCTGCAGAGGAAACTTCAAAGATCCACGCTAAAAGGCTGGGTCACGTTTACTTTTGTTGAACTGGCATCATAAGATAATTAACTTTTAGGAAAGTACTAGATGTGGCATGTTAAATTTAAGATTGTCCTCAAGTCTTTTGTCATGGTGCAATCTGGCTCACAATAATCAGAGATTGATATGTGTTTGGATTGTGTTGGCAGTGTGAAGTTAATTTGTTGCTGATCGGTGCCACTAATGAAGCTTCTTTGATGTAAACAGAATATTAAGTATTTATTTGTGTATGTGCTGGAGCAATCACGGAGTTTTGACATAGGCAAGTTAGATGCGAGCTTAGATAAGCACTGGGAAATAAACACTTCACACACAATGTAACTGAGGCTCTTGTGTTTTCCTTCACTCTAGTTGTAAGGAATCTTACTTGATGAACACTGAATAGCAGCAAGAGACTATGGCTGACTATGAGTGCTTGTTTGTTTTCACAAGCAGCTGTTCTCACTAATAGATCCTCCAGCCTCAACAGGATCTGTATATAAGATTTTGCACTTACATGAGTAAATAGGATTTTATTCTGGTTTACTCAATAAATTCTTTTTTATTTAACGTTGTTATGAAAGGATCAAATGCTTCACTGAGCCTGCTCCCAATTCACTCCTGAGAACAGGACTTTTAGTTTACATGTCAGTTGATTCAACATGGAAAGAATCGTCCTCTCGCACAAATTTCTTACACTTCAGGTTTTATTCTGTCAAGTTTTGCATAGGGAGCACTGGTGTAAAGAAGAGAGCAAGTGCTGATACAATTAAGAGAAAAAGAAATGCTAAATTCCATCAGCCAGCTTGTTTGTTGAATGAATGGTGGTTATATTTGGAGTTCCTCTGCATGGGAAGTAGATGCTCATATGGTTTCCTAATTCTTTGGGTGCTTTAAAACCTTCAGTGCTAAGACTTAGCCCTGTGAAACACTATTTTATTTTTTTTTTAATTTTAATACCCAACTATCTGTCAAGGAAAAGTGAGCTCTTTGCTAAACCAGGCTAAACAGAAATCTCTTCCTCTTGCTGCTTATTGTTGTATTTTGTACTTGCTCATGTGGCCAGGTCTATTACGCATTTAACAGATAGGAGAGAGTGCTACTGTGTTTCTTCCCTAAGAATAAAATGACCACCAGTTTTTGAAAAATGAAACGTCCTTAAAAAAATTAAAAGTTCTGTATCTATTTCTCAGCCTTCAGACTATTCAGGAACAGTTCACTGGCAGTATTTGCCATTCATAATTTGTGAAGTACTAATTAGACTTAAGTCACATGGTGATGTTGATGTTACAGGGTTGAATGATCAGCCAGCTCAGCATGAATCACAAAATCAGCATGTGAACATACTGTAGATAATTTTCTTCTGAATGTTTTAGTATGTAAGATTAAAATGTGCTGTTGGTGGGTAGCCTTGAGTAAATTCCTGTGCTTTGGTTTTTGTGAGTCATCAGCACATAACACGGTGTTCAGAAATTTATTCTGCAATGAGTACTTGCAGAGAATATTTTCTACCATCACCCATTTCCTACTTTGGCCATAAGAATTTGGCTTGGATTGTTCTAAGTAGCATTTCCAACTGTGTAAAGATAAATAAAACTATATAATGCAGATTTATAACTATAGTTTTTTGCTTCTGTAGTTTTAGCTGCTCAAAACATAAATTTATTATGTGATCCTATTAACACTTGCATGTTTTATCAATATAATTTAATCTCAAAATCATTGCAGTAAAGTAGCCTACTGGATGGTGGTATGAAGATGGTGTCATAACCAGGGAGCTTTCCTCTTAGGTAAAAGTAAATTACTGTGAACATTGAATGTCCGGTGAGATGCTGATGAGAAGTGATGACATTTCAGGTTTATGGCTTGTGCTTATCTTGTTCAGTAGGAATTCTTCACCCGAAGCAGTTCTGCAAATTAATTTGGGCGTACAAGTTTGATATTTACAGCTCTGCAGTGTGTCTGGATGGAGAACAAGTATCTGTTTGTGGTCTGGAGGTAGTTTACTTGGGATCCACTGCCCTGATCTTTACTTTTCTGGAGTCATAAACGGAGCCCTCGCTTTCGTCACTCTTTGAGACCTGCTGCTGAACTGTGTCTTGTTCAGTGAAGCATACGGTCTTGGAGGAGGAGAATTAAAAAGGGTCATATACATCTGTGTTTTCTTTCAGGCATGAAAACAGCCATTCTGGGAACATCATAAAAGCTTTACCCATCTGTCCATTTCAGACTGTTTGGGGAGTCTTCAGTTCTGGCGTCTCAATGAATAGTGCTGTAATGATATGATGCACACTAACAAGATAAATTTCTTGGATGATGAAAATTCGATGGAAGCAGTGGATTTGTTCCTTTTTTTTTTTTCATACATTCAGATTTATGATTTGCCTGAGTTAGACTATGAATTCTTGCTTGTTTTTCCTGAAGTCCTTGTTTACATTGAGTTGATTTACTTACGACAAAAGAGAGCTTGCTGTGTGAATTGTGTCAAGTGAATAGCAGATTTTGATATACTGCCCTCTTATAGTTTTCCTATTAAATGTAGTATGTTATTTATGGTTATATGTTTCCTCCTCAGTGATCTTGAGTAGTAAAGTGTGTAACACAGTGTAATAGCTTTTTTTAACTTCTGAAGACCTTGTTTAAAGTTAATGCTTTTTTTAATTAGTTTGATAAATTGCGTGTATATGGATATACAAACACATTGCAGCCTTTTTGGAGTATGTATCGTGCACTGCAGGAAGTTGTTCATGAGGGATGGAGAGTTTTCTTTCCAACCCTGGAAGGGCAGGGCAGTGTGGGGAGAGTGTTTGGCTCTAGTGCGCACTCATCAAGCTGTGCGTGCACCAGGAATAGCTACTGGAAAGCCATCGTTTTAGTGGTCTTGCTCCAAAGTCAAGTCCCCCACCCAGCAGAGTGCTGAAGCATGTGTGTAACCTCCAGCGTGTGCCTGGATGCCTTGCTGACCCGTGTGAACGTGTGATGGAGTACTTTGTGCAATGTAATTTCAGGCTTGTATCATTCCTTTAGATGCTTGGGTGGCAGTAAAAGCAGAAAACAAATGCCCTGGCTTTGTATGGAGAATTGAAATGCAGCTGCCTGTCCAGCCTTTTATTTTATTTGTATTCTGGAGTGGTGTGAGACGCTATTTATTATTATAAAACATATCATCTGTATATGTAATACAAACATGTATTCTACAGAAGAAGTAGAATATTGAACCAAAGCTGATATCCCTCTTCTCTACTAAGCTGTTTGTCTTTTGGGAAGAAAGGGACGTTTAAATCTTCCTATTTCTTGATTTGCTATCATATTACCTTCTGAACAAATTTAGCATACAATTTATTTTTATATATGCTATTCACCATGCAGAACACCATAAACTACTTTACAGTCAGAGATAAACCAGAAAAAGAATTCTTTAGTTACAAACAGTGAGTTGCAGGCAGCCAAAGATGGAAAGAACAGTGCATTAAGATGCAGTAAAAAAATGAAAGATGAAATTTAAAAGTAGTAAAAATGCAAATCAGCATGCTGAAATGATTCATTGTAGCCTTTTCTGAGATGTGTGCTGTAGTATGCTGCTTTCAATGCTGATATTTGCAAGTATCAGCATATACTGTATAGTATACATTCCTAGCTTCTGCTGGGGGTGGAATGTGGATGAGACAGAAAAGGAAAAACCTTTTCTGAGAAATTGCTTTAGATCAAGGGAAAGGAGGAAAAAAAAAAAAGGAAATGAAAAATATTAAGTTCTGTATTTGTAATGATCACAAAGATCTGATCACTTTTATGGAATCTACAGTTTGTTCCGTTACCATTTTGCAGGTCAGAGTTGGTATTTGTGGTTATCTGAAGGTTTTAGCAAGCTATTTGCTTAACGTGTTTGCCCAAGTGCATTAGAAGAAAGTTTTCTTTGCTACTGTGACCAAAAAAATGTTCATTTCATATAAATCGGTAATAGTGCCCCATGCTCCTCTTTTTTCTTCAGTCACGGCTTTGCTGGAAGAGATGATGACCATCACTATGCTTAATATAGCATAGCTGTTACTTTAGTGTGAAGAGGCATGTGGGCTCTTTTATGTAAGATGTAGTGTGCACGATCCTCTTCTGTTTGCCACTCTTCAGCTAGCTAGAGAATTCTGACAGATAGGGCTCCCCAAACAGCCAGTTGTTATCACTGTTTTTTTTTCCTAATGTGGATAAGCAAATGTTGGAGAGATGATTCACATAAGAATAGTTGTGAGTTTAATCCCTGAAATAAAAATGAACCTCATGGAAACAGAAAGCCATCTTGCTTTCCAAGTCTATCAATAAGGTCTTGAATTTCTTTATTTCTGGGATCTCTTTGGAGCTCAAAGCAGGAGGGACAGGCTGTATGAGAAGAGCAGTTCTTGTGAGATTATTAGGCCTGCTGCAATCAGTTCAGAAAATAGTATGAGTTACTACTTCTGGGCATTTTCACTGACGAAGATTGGAATGTTTTGGTGCCTGTATATTGTGCCAGGCAGGATACCACTATGCTTTATTAAAGGACAAACACAAACCTTCCCTGGAAAACTGTTATTTCTGTGTATGCTACTTGTTCAAAAATTAATGCTTTAAAAATAAATCTTAGTACTCCTGATGCTTGGGAGGTTTTTATTTCAGAGTGCCTAGCTGGAAATGGCAGCATATTTTGCAACTTAAACCCAAATAACACAGAGTATCCAATTTTACTAATAAAACTTTTTTTTTTTTGGGGGGGGGGGGGGGGGGGGGGAGGTTTGTTTTTTAAAATGGAGAATTACAAATTGCTAGCAGAATTAAAATGCTGACTTTTTAAAATTAACTTTCCACTGTGTATTATCATCAGCTGCATGCTTCTGTAAGTAGAGCAGACTTTTATCATGTTTTATTAGTGTATTCTATATGAAGTTGCATAAAAGTGACATGTCTGCCACCAGTAGACCAAAGCTAAATGCTGTCATCACCACAATTGCTTTCTTTTCTGAAATCAGCACTTTTTGCACCTTGTCGTCAGTGACAGGGTTTTGCCTTTGGATAAAAATCAAACAAAGTCATTCTGCACTGAGATTAAGATGGCGAAAGTGCACAGAATGCTCCCGTGGAGTCTTCAGATAACTTTTTAGCCTTTGCTTGCAGTAAATTTTGTAGCAGAAATTATCATTAAACTGGCACGTACAGTGGCTTTGAGCTGCTTTTTCCTTTGTAACAATATAAACCTAGGGAGATGTTGAGGGGATTAAAAAATAAAATCAAACTACAGCGTAGTGAGAGATTGCAGAATGTATTCCTGACATTTTTGTTAAACAAGAACCTATTTAATAGCCTGAGCACGTATTATTATTTTAGTATTATCATTGTCCCATTGTGCTACATAGGTATAAATCCCTGTTCTGAATAGGTAACAGACTAATATGAAGCACAAGTGTGATGAATGGAAGGAACAGAAGGGGATAATAGAGATAATACAAACTAAAATGGCATTGTTACACTGGCTATTTGTTGCATAACTGTTTTGAAAAAACTTTTTTTTTTTTTTTAAATCCGCTATCCCCAGTTACTGTTTAGCCATAATTGCTTGGCTGCTTTCTTCCAGGCTTCAAAGTAGAGGTGAATCTCGAGGACGAATTCAAAGAGGGAGAGAGAATGCAGCTTGATTCAGTTTACACATTTTTCGCTTCTGGCCAGCAAAGCTTTGGAAAGAGATCTGTGCTGGACCATGGCATCGCTGTTTGCTGCATGCTGGGACAGTAGCTTGGAATATAGATGCAATTATCTTCTTGAATGTCTTTGGCACATGAAGCCGCGATAGCAAACTGGGGAAAGCGCTTTGGGTTTCCTATGATACTGACGTGATTGTTTCTGGGACGGGGTACTTATTGACCAAGGCCAGGATAATAAATGCTTTTATAGGAATTTGTTTCATTTGACACGCTCTCTTCTGTTCCAGATTAGCTACAGTGTTGTGAGATGAAGCCTAATGCGGCAATATTGCGTTGTTTAGTAGGAGCAACTTTCTGTTTTTCTGCCTTTATTGCTTCACTTTTTTTTCTTCTCACTCCCTGTCCTTGTTGCTATCGCCAGGCTTTGCACTCCTACTCGGGTAGCAGTAGCTCAGAGCCCTCCTACATCTTAAACAGCTTTTTCTTGCCATAATGGGTTGGTGTTTCCTGTTTCTCATTTCAACCTTTCTTTCCCAGCAAAGGCTGATCGCACCTTTCACTATGAAAGTGGTTTTCATCCCGGCTTAGTTCACACATCCAGAAGCTATCTCTAACTGTCAATTTTAGCTGCCCAAGTTGGCAGCTCTCCTCCTGGGATAGATTAGTTTCACATTCTCAGCTTAGTATAGATTAGTTTCATATTTCTGACCTAGGGAGATGCTGCTTGTCCTCAGCTACTGTCACTCTCTCTGGGGAGAAAACCAGGTGACCACAAGAAGGCGAAGCAAGGCAGCGTTGGAGGTGCTGCTTTTCTCCTCGAGCAATGTAGTCTGACAGTTGCCCTGGGCTATTTCCTATCTCAGAAAGGTGCAGGCTGTGATTTAGTTGTCTCTCTTGTCCTGACCCTTCCTTCAAATAACCTGGCAGAACGCTCCTCATTTCGGTGTGCCCTCGTCTCAGGAATGTGGAAGCAAGTACACTTCTGCCTTTTTTTTTTTTTTTTTTTTTCCCCTCCCAGAGACTGAATTCTTTTCCTTCCAGGTTATCCTAAAGATGCTGTTCAGTTGGTCTGTTTCTCAGAGTAAGTCTTAAAAGCCTTATGCCATCTCTTTTCACACCAAGTAGTTTCTTCTCTGTGAGAAACCCTGCTGATTTCTGCACCACTTTCAAAGTAAGATATTCTCAGTGTGCACATGGATAGCATCATCTCACTCATTAATATTGACTACATCATGGAAATCTGCTTCTCTGAAAAATTAAAGCTAGCACAGATACAGTTCAAATAAAGACATTCACTGAGAAGGTAGGGCAGAGACAGGGGGCCTCGCAGGAATTAGTATATGGAAATGAATATTATCATAATGAAGGTGGAAGCCAAGCTCTGAAGTCCTTACATAAATGCCCTGAAGTCATGGCAGTCAACATAATCTCCTCTGCAGAATTCAGAAAGACCTGATAATATGAAATAGTTTCTCTAATAGCATGGTTGGTAATAAATCTTTCAAATCAGGGGTGACCAATCAAAAGAGGAAGACAAAGTGATCTGGCCCACTACAGACTTATTAATCTGTTCTGAACAATATGCAGATTTTTAGAGCAAGAAAAGGAGTAAAGAATAATTAAAGGCACAGAGATTAATGGAGGACTTGGATAAAATGGAACCATGGCTTTGCCAAAGGTATTTTCAGATATCGCATCGATATTTTTCATTGTAGTGGACATGACTCCTTATTTGAAGGGAGGCATTAGACATTACCTGCACTTTAATGAAGCACATGATGTGAAATTATGTAGAATACTTTTGTTAGCTGAAGAAGGAGGAGAGCTGAGGAGAATTTTACAGGAACTGGCTGAGGCTATGATAAGCAGTGGGCTAGAGGAAGGTCACGGTTCTCAAGCTTTGGCTGTGGTTCTGATTTTCTTTATTTCCACTGAGAGCTTCAATGTGAGAATTAGATGAAACCGGTGGAGTTTGTTGAGGAAACCTGTGAGGCATTATCAATAATAATAATGAAGAATGTTGAAGACTGAGTAGCAGAAGCTGATTAAATTTGCAGGGCAGTTATAAGGTAATGCACATTATGGTTAATAATTTCTGCTATATCATGTAGGTTTGTCAGCTAGAAATGAGAGAGGAAAAAGACTGAGGATTATTAAATCATATAATGACTGAGAGTGAACAGTGTGTTGAAGCCTTAGCCTATGGCTAGGGCAGATGCAATCTTAGGATGTATGGTGTGAAATATTCTAGGGAAAATAGGGACATAATCATGATGTGAAAGACTCTAGCAAAACCTGGTCTTGGAGTCAGCAAACCATTGTGATAATTCATGTTTACCAAGGATGAGCACAGGCTGGAACTGCAAAAACAATAGGGAGAGCTGATTTGTTAAGAGGAGGCAAAAAGAATTTGGCTTGTTAAACCTAGCAAAGGTAAGCTGAGAAGGATATTGCTGCTCTCTGTAAATACATCAGGCAGGTAAACAGGCAAGAGCAGCTGCTGAAGCTGGAGGGCAATGCTGGCACAGGAGCAAATGGAGATAAACTGGCCACAAATGAGTTGAAGCTGGCAAATGTGTGTTTAACTATCAGAGTGGAGAAATTGTGAGCAACCTGTCCAGCAGGGGACAAAATAGCTTCATTAGTTTTAAGACAGAGCTTAATCACTTTATGAAAGGGAGTTCATGACTTGTTTGCCAGTGGCAAAAGGAGGCAGAACTGAGAGAGGCAGTGCTGTAGAGCCCAGGTTGCTCTTTGGCTAAATTTTCAAACAGGAACACCTAATGCTGCCATGTTAATTCTGTGTTTAAGCAGCCAAATAGTCTAGGTTTTTTTGGGTTTTGGTTTCCCCAGGAAGTACTGGCATCTACTTGGGTTTAATGAGATTTCTGAAGAACTCAGGCTTTTGTATAGATACCTAGGCATTTAAATGCATTGGGGAAAGGAAGATTAAGAAGAGTTGCTGCTGTAGCAAAGTATTTAAACATCAGAAATCTAGAGAAGCCACATATGAGGTTTCAGAATCTGACCTAAGTGTTTCAACAACAAAAACGAAAATGCTGCATATACTCTGTTTCTTCAGTTAGTATTTTTTTAAAGTGCATTAGTAGGATCTGCATAGTTACTACAAAGGGTATATTGGATCCTCTGTGTTGTTCCTGTCTCTACAAGATGCTGATACAGGGTTGTAATTTTGAAAGGGAACAGCTGCAAGTATACCTTGACGTTTCTGAATGGCCATGTTCCACACACTCAGTACTAGTGGTTTTTAAATGCATATTAAGGGTGAAGTTCCTAAGCTTCACAAATATCTTTCAAGCAGCTTTACAAAACACAGTGGTAAAATCTGACTTTATTAATTCCTCTGATGGCAAAATAATATCTAACTGATAAATCAAAATATTTTCAACTCTTCCACCCCTACCCATTAAAAAACAAGCTAACAAAGTCCCCACTCCCAGAAACAGAATTTTTCTTCACAAAGTGGGAGAAATAAGGAAGTGATTATAAAGATAAGCTAATATACTTTATCATCCTCCAGAGTTTAAAAACTAGCACTGTACTAGACTTGAGCAGAATCTTGATCGACTGTGTAGACTGTAGTTGGCTAGAAAACGGGTGCACTGCCAGGTGTATCCTCCTGGGCTGATGGTGGAAAGAGCAGAAGTTGTTCTGCGATCTTCCTTTCGTGTGGTCTGGGTTGATCATTGCTGAAACAAAGGACAGCGTTTGTTGTTGGTTTTTATTCCCTTTCCTTTTGTTTTTACATTACTTCTTGGTATTAACAAGGAGAATTGAACAACTTGATTGAAATCAGCCAAAGTTGTGTTTGGATTAGGTCCCCCTAAACTTACATGTGCACACATTTATTCCAGATGGTTTACATGTTCCCAGCTAAGTATCACCGGCAAGTGACACTGAAAGAGCATTTGCTACACCACTATGGTCCTTGAAGGATAATTACCCTGTCAGTTGCTATCACTTTAAATTATAGCAATAAAGATCGTAAGTATATTACAGTACAGCCCCAAACCAGTAACAGTTTCAAATAATGCATTAAGAAATGTTAGCACATTTTAGTTGCTATCCTTCTAGGTTGTTACACGCAACATAACGTTGATAGGCATTTGACAGAAAGTGCCTGCAGGTCATCTTTTGTTACAGGCTGTAGAATATGTAGAAAAATTAAAAATGATGAAAAGGATGTATCTTATCCCACGAGGGAATATGAATGAGTCTGCCTTTTTTTCCCCACCACCATTTCATCCTCTGCATATTGAACAGTATTTTTATTTTAGACTTCCCTCTCCTGCTGCAGCGGCTTTCTGTGCGCATCACGTTGTAGTGTTCTGTGGAATCCACTCAAAAACACTTCACGTCCTGTTGAGGATGCTGTACCATTGATATAGCTGGTAAAAGGCTGGTGGATGGTACCATTGTCCTTAGTTAGCAGAGCTGCAGATCACAGGAACAGAGAGTAGATTGCTCTGTAGGCTGTAATAAAATGTTTATTTACAGACAGTATTTTGACCATTCTTTTCATAAATGATGCAATGTTTTCCAGCTGTCGGCAGCTCCACTTAACCTGTCGGTTAACCTGTAGCCTACTTAATACAGGTTTCTGAGCGTAAGGCTGAACAAATGCAAATTTCCTTTCAGAATTCCCAAGAGAGGTTGTGTATAGGTGAAAACTGAAACAATGATAAAAGATGCTTCTGAGGACAACTTGTAAATCTGCGAAATGCCGTATTAACTGTATGTGTGATTCTGTAATCGGCTCTTTCAGAAGAAAAATGGAGATGTTCTCATTAAAACATTTCTATTATGTAGGCTAATAGCTTGGGTGGTGTTCTAAAGGGATTTTATTTGCTTGTTTTGTTTTGGTAGAATTTAATAATTTTAACATAACGCAGTATTGTAAGAGAATCATCTCGCGTGATAATGTTGAAAAGTGCTTTCCTATGAATCCAAAGAGAATTGGCTCAAGTGCTTGAAAAATGGCATTGAGACTTTAATAAAAAATAAATGTTATTGCACAGATATGGCAAAATGTCACGGACATGTACACTTAAGCAGCATTAATGAGCATGAACTTTGCTCATATGCAGGTTTTTTGATAAAGTAAAAATTTGAAAAGTCGTATTTAAGCCATTTTATTTAAAAAAAAAAAAAGGTTGAAAAAGGATGAGGTTTCTTCAGCCTGATGATACAATACAGCACTGTGCAACCTACAGACACATGCTCCACTCTGTTCCTTTGTTCTTATGGTCCCATTCTAAATAAAATGCTTCAAAATAATAAAGAAAAATAACACAAAGAGGACCATAGTTATTCCTAAAATCCCTGAGGGTCTTAAAGTTAATTTTCTGGGCCACATTCTGCCTTTCTTTCCTATTTTGCTTTCTGGACCAGCATCAGAAAAACAAATAGAGACTGGCAGAGGTGTGGGAGGATCTCATGGCTGCTGCTTTCAGAGCCCATGCTCTCAGCTGAGAACTGGCCAGAACAGCTGAGCTCTTGCAAGCCCAAGGGAGCAGCAGAGCAAAACGATAGTGGTAGGATTTTTGGTGGTGCTACATGTCTGAAAGAGGAAAGGGAAGAAGAGCCATAACATTATGACAAGATGATGTCACATTTTACATTGTTCTCTTTCCCTCTGTATCATTCTTAGGACTTTTTTCCTAGAGTTTCCCACAGAGAGGCTTTTTCCATAGTGTCCAGAAATCATTGTCACTTGACAACTCTTCACCTTTGTTAGATCAGCTGAACAGTCCAGTGCCAGGTACCCATTTCACAGCATGGGAAGTGTTGCTGTAGTTGGCAGTAACTAGCGTGCCCGCTGGCAGCCTCACAGGAGAAGTGAAGGATTAAATGGTCCAGGCGGGAATGGTCACCCAGACATGTTGGCAGAGCGTTAAGCTCAGTGTCATAAAAGCAGATGAACAGGAGTTCCTTTCCAGGCTTGTCACTTCTTTTAGCTCTTTTTTGTTATTTGTAAATGTAAAAAAAAAAATAAAAATCTTGAGATAGCATTGGTAAGTGTTAACCTGGGTCCTGAAACCTGTCTCTCACTTTGTGTTAGGAGGAATCTCTCATTCCACTTCTTTGCTCTCTGAGTGAAATTACTTGAGCTTATATGTAGAAGTCTTTGTCTTTATTAAGGAAGAAGGGCCGTATCTTTTTGATCAGTGGTGGACTGTTGGGTGTTTGCTGTGTTGTAAAAGGCATTGGAGTTTATTCTTATGCCTGTCCAAATTTCCAGTAGAGAAAAAAATAGTAGTGATGATGGTGGCTTGCCATCTAGATCTGTAATTTAGATTTGTGCATTGCATCAATATGCAACAGCAAAATTAACACATAATGCCTTAGCATGTATAATTTAGGGAGGTCTGGTTTTGAGATCTGCAGTTGACGTAGCCCATTATGTCCCATTTTATGACCTGCTTTCGCTTGCTTAAAAGTTTGCCAAGCATTCACTAGCTACAGTTTTTTCTCCAGGAGGCACAGATGGCATGTGCTTTGGACAAATCACAGCTAAGTAGAAAAAGGATGCTGTTGTCTCAAGGAGCTTCATAAGGATGTTGTGTCACACCATATGTAGCAGAATTGAGAAGATGAAAAAAATGATGGATGCGTGTAAGAGAGAAAGGATCATGCTGTGGCCAAGAAAGCTGCCTTGAGAACTAGTGCCTGTCTGGGCCTATGCATGAGTCATCCTGTACGATTTTAACAGAATTTTTTCACGTGTCCAAGGAGAGATGGTAAGGTCTGGCTTTGAATGGCTAGAAGGCTAGACTAGGCATTAGTGAGAAAGCTAAGTTACCCCAATTAGGATGCTCAAATTATTTTTTTTTCTCTCATCATTTTTAATATTCCTGGCTCCCCATCTGTAAACTAGATTGCGATATTGCTTGTTTGCCCTGCTGGCATAAATCCGTGAATGCCTGTAAAGCTTGGTGAAACACCATACTCAGATACTAGGGAAAAGTTAACATCATTTACATTTTTCTTTGTATGCATTTAGCAAGATGGGGATGTGAGGAAAGAAGTACTTATTTCTTTAGTTCCTCCTCATGTTCAGAGGTACAGTATATTCAACCTGAGCTTATTCTGTGAGTGTTAGTATGCTGTGTGCTGGTTAAAGAATAGTGTGGAAAAAATGTAGAATATGTTGATGTAATTATATAATTCGACTTATTTAGCTCTTTACATCTGAATGCTTTAGCAGACTCTGTGTGTGTGTGGCAGTAAACAGAGCAAATGGGAAACTTCATGTTTCCGACACAGGGAGGTAGCATCCAGAGGACAGAATGTCGAGAGCAAATTACCTGATGTTTGTGTAGGCACATTCTTGTGGGCAAGGTGTGGATTATCTTGCTTTACTCTGTAGCTTGAGCTGCCAGATAGATGTTATGGTTTTACCAAATGACAGAACATACACAAGAACCGTGTGCCTGCATTGAAACTGGCAGGCTATCAAAATGATTTGCTAGAAGAATGAGATCCATTTATTCACCTTGGGGGAGAGTCCGTACGATGGGGAATTGTTAACAGGGCGAAGCTTGTACTTATGGATGAGGATGATAAACAGGAATTTGTGCATTTACGCCTGTTGTCAGTCTTCCTGATCTGAGTTCTAAATGGTTCCAATTATCTTGGGCCTCTTAAGCTGTAGAAAGGCTTTCCTTGGTCCTGAATGAGCACTGAGTCCTGTTTCCTGCCCTACAGGGAAAGGACTGATGTGATGTGAGGGAAGTATAATGGAGCAAGTATCATCATCTTATATGCCGTACTCTCCAACTGTCCTGAAGATCAGCTTTGCCCATACAATTACTTAAATCTCCACACCCACCAGGTATCTGCACTTGAAACTTACTGTATTCAGTCCTGGGCAACAGTTGGAAAATTATTTGAAAGATGAGATGAGTTTCCAGGCGCTTATTTGAAAAGCAAGTTCTGTTAAGAAGGAGCCAGCAGATGACTCCTGAGACAGCTGGATATACCTTAGTGCTGTTGTCAGAGTTTAAGGAAAGCAATGGGGGCTCCTAGGCAAAACGATGCGTATTTGTGACCATGGAGGCGTAACACCACCATGATGTGAGAATAAAGATATAATGTGGTATTTAAAACAAGGAGAAGGTCACCCCAGACCCATTATCACCCCAAAGAGGTTTAATAGCATCATGTTCATCCAGAGACAAATCGGGAGTTACGTGTTTATGATCTCTAAGAAGTTTGTATCTGCTGAGCAGGGAGAGGTTTCCTTCCTTTGTGAAAGCGAGGAGTTGCTCAGTAACCACTCAGTACTGGCTTTGTATCTTATAGAGACATTTGCATCTCTAAGGAAGGAAACAAATGGTTATTTTATTAGAAAAAAGTACTAAGACCATCTTCTGGATAAGGAGAGATTAGAGTGCATTTTGGAATGAAAGATCAGATCTGTCTGGACACCTGGGAAACTTCAAAGGAGAGATTAGCTCTAAAAGCTTACATGCTCAGGGAAGATGGAGCCACGTGAGGGGGAGCTCTGACAGGTGCTTCCAAGGGTTTTCTTTTGTCGGAAGCTCTCCACGGGGAAACTTTCTTACAGGGAAATTTTCTGACAAAGCTCAGATGTAGGCGCTGTCCTGTCATGCAACCTGAGGCATAAATTATGCACAGAGTGAAACTGCAATAAGCAAGGAGGTCTATAAAGGAGACAGTTTAAGTAGTTTAAGCATGGCTTTCCTTTCATTTCTTTACCAATGTCTTGGCAAAAGTGTTGCCCATTTTGGATATCCCAAATGAAATGGCTTTATTTTTGCTTATGTTCAACTGGCTGTAAGCCGTAACACCAATTTAGTTATGTGAGCCAGATGGGGAAGCTTGGCACCGTGAGGTTCAGGAGGGACAGGAGTGCCACACTATGAGCCTGGCCAGCGTTTGGGAAGTATGGGAGTGCCTGCGTGACACCAGAGTTTTCAGGGACCGTGTTGCACATGCTGGTTGTCTAAACATTGTTTTAGTCATCTTCCTCTTGAACTTCAGGAGCACGGTGTGGCCAAACCACTGAGCTGTGGGATATTCTGTGATTTATCTGGATTTCCTTCCAGCAAGTATGACTTAAGGATGATTAAATGGACTGAGCTTTTGACCCAATTCCATTATAGTTTCATTATAGATGTTTGAATCAAATGTAGTAAAAGGCAAGCTCTGCTTTTACCTAGGAGTTTTGTTTTGCAGGGAGAGCCATAACCTGCAATTCACAGTTTGTTAGAAAGGGTTTGGTAGGAATGTAAAGTGAAAAACATGTACATGCGTAGAATCCTATAGTGCTGTGTTCTGTTTGAATTCATCCACCCTAGAGAGGTTGAGACAAGCTGCTGATTGCTTTCTAGTCTGCCTTGTCAAACTTCACTAGGCATGTGCACAATGTCTTTCTGTTAAAAGTTTTTAGGGTTTGCAAGCTTTGCTCCCTTTCCCAGCTGTGCCAAAAATAAGTAGAATTTCCTAGCTATATTAGTATTATCCTAAATTTACCAGCAAAAGCTGGTATGAGTTTTAGCTTGTGAAGCTGTAAGAATTCATGTAATAAAGCATGTTTTCTTCTTTACTAAAAGGGCACTTTTAGTTTCATTGGAAAAGTTGTTTGTGCTAATTGCCTGTCAAACCCTAATATTTCATTTTTAGTTCCTCTGATAACCTCCTAAAAGCACTGTGAGTTTCTTCCCTAGGGCAAACAGTAGTATCATTGAAACCAACACTTAAAGTAAAACAGTGGATGTGTAAAATGATAAATACTGCTTTAGATACAGCATTAGGTGTAGATGCCTATAGATGTTGTAAACCTATGGTGGGACTTGAGAATATCTATTGTTCTCTTTACGCCGTACATCCCTAGGCTTCTAACAGCTACGTGTGAGATAGCAGAAGAGACATTTGTGATGTTCAAGCTGTCTTTTATGGCAGTAAATCAGATAGTGATGAGGGCTTCCACCATGCAGATATTCCCTGCAGTTAAGTGACGTTAAGTTGTAGGAGGAGACAGTAACACTATTTTTTGTTATAGCAATCTGAATGCTTGCCAAAAACACTTGTATAAATCACTACCCACACAGCCATAAATCCTAAGTATTTAGATCAAATTACTAATTTGATCAACTCCTATTGTTTTTTATAATGCTAACCTTTTATCAGCTTGTGCAGTGAAATATTTTTTTTAGCATTCATTATTATATAGATCCACAGAGCTGGCTGGGGAGGGGAAGACAACTTTTTTTTTTTCCTTTTTTTTTTTTTTTGTTATTCTTAAGGAAAGATATTGGGGAAGTTTGGAAAAATATAAAAGATCAGCTTTTCTGCAAGATGTCGTCTGGGAAATTTTACCTGCACTCTTGCAATGTTACCTTAAAGGCAAGTGTATTAAAGGCAAAAAATGTGTATGTGTTTAAGACACATTTGCTATGCGCAGAGGAAGTAGAAAGGGTCATTCAGAAGAAGCCAATGGGTAATTGCACTTGTGCTAAGACTCCTTAGTTAAGCTGCTTGGAACTCTATTGGCCTCAGGCACATCTTACTCATCTTATTAAGAAAAAAAGTCAGTGGACATTTTCATAACCCTGAAAGGAGTCAGAAATTTTTCGGTGTTTTATTCAACCCTACGACTAACCTACTTATTTTGTACGGTATAATCATACTTACGGTTCCCCAAGGCAGCAAAGACAAGCAGTGCGGAAAGCCTGTGAAGTAGCAAAGGCAAAAGTAATGAAGGACCCTAATTTTGCTACTTTTTTTTTTTTTAAAGGAGATTTCAGAAATTCATTTTTAAGTCTGTTTTCTTTAATAGAGAGTTAAACAGAGGAAGTTTATTTTTGTAGTCATTATATATTTTTTGGAGATTACCTAACCTCTGGCAGGTTCAGAGTGTGGATTTTTAAGTGGATTTCACAGGAACCTATCAACATATGCCTCCAGTCATGGAAAGAGTGAAAGATACAACTTAAAAATATGATCCTAAAAATCTACAGGACACATTTTTATTTAATTTACATCATTTTTGCTTGGAAGCATCTGAAGCTAAAGGAGTTGTGAACTACTCTAAGACTAGATTTTTTCCTTTTGCATTTTGCTTAATGTTGCATACATGATGCAGTTAGTAGAATCTAACTTCTTGTGAGGGACAGACCACGCTCTCCAGGATGTCATGCTTAAAATCTGGAATGAGATTATTTCTATTGCTGGCAAATGCAGCTAAAGGGCATGAAGGAATTCAGTTGTTCATGACAAAATAGTTAGACAGCCTTCCATATTTATCTTCCTATTAACTAGGCTTTTTTTTATTAAGTTCATATATGAACTTATTTTAAACTTTCATCAGCCTAGTACGTAATTAAACTCCATGTTTGTAAAATCAAATGTTGGCTGAACTGGGTTGTTGCTAATATGTTTCTCTCCCTTTTTTTTTCTTTTTTTCTTTTTTTTTTTTTTAACCCTGCTTGTAAATATTATTCTGATTTCAAATGAAGGTAAAATTGCCTGTTGATTTTCTGGACTGTGAAACATCTCTTCAAACACTGCAGTTTAGTTCTTTTTTTTTTCTTTTATTTTTTTACTTTTTATTTTTTTTCTCATATGGCCCTTCAGTATTTCCAAGAGTATAATTATCTTTTCTGAGGAAGGACTTGGTGAAATAATTGCATTGTCATTTGGAAGCTGATTCCTCTTACTCATAGTCTGCTAATCCAGCTGAGAGGCAGCTCATGTTGCACTGAGGCTTCAACTTGCATCTCTCTCCAGCTTTAAATGTTGTTTTTTTGTTTGTTTGTTTGTTTTGTTTTTTAATTCATTAGGATTACACTTTGTTTTCCACGCATTTTACCAATTTCTCATTTTCTCTTGCTCCTGAATAATTTTAAAAACTCAAAGGGTTTGCACAGCATTGTTCTGGTCTATGTGAATGTTGTGTGCAGGTAGAGGACTTGCCATCCTGTTCACTGAAAATCTGATGTAACTGCTGTCACCGGTGGCCCTGTTTGGCCCATGCTTTAGTCAGTACTGGATTTAAAGAGATTGAGGATTATGTTTTATGGAGGGGTGATTGAGGTGCTGGTGTCAAGTTTTATTTCTGGACTTAGGACTGGACACTAGCTGTGTGGAAGTTATACATGAGTTCTGCTTTTACTCTGTCTGAAACTGGAATTTAAGCTTGCATTTTCTATTCTGGTATCTTCATGATAGTAGAGAAATTTTGTTTGATTGCAGTAGGTTAGAGCTTATCTGTCTACATTGGAAAGACATTTTTCACTCTGTCAAAATTTTTGCAGGTTTGCAAGCATGAATTGCTGTGGTTTTTTTTTTTGCCGTGAATGTGGTGTTTTGGAACTATTGAGTGCCCCAGTACTGACCTAGGGCTGCGTGTCTGCTCCTCATCTTCAGCTCAGAGTGTGCTGAATACTAGGAACAAGGTAGCAGCCAAAATTAGAAACAGCCTTTGTCAGGAAATTTTTCTACTGTGAGAAACAGAACTGTTTGAGATGCTTGCTCTCCTGCATCTATGTTCCGTACAAATTTTTGACTTAACAGTGTCCTGAGTTTTCATTCCTTTATGTTATATTATTAGTAAATGTCTATTCACAGTTGTGAGATGATTTTCCTTTGTGAGTTCATCAACTTGTATTGTTGCATTGCTGTTTTGATGACTGTTGGAGCTAATGTTTCAGGCCCAGGAGGATGCGAACCAGTGAGTAATCCCAGCTTGCTATTTGAATTATGTATATAGCTATTGGCTGCTGTCTCCCATATAACAGTGTAGTTCCGGATAATGATTCTTCTGATTATAGACTTTTTTGATATATAAAAATGTTCTTCTCTGACTAGATCATAATTAAGCCAGTAAGCAAGTGTGTTACTTAAGCTGCTCAGATATGTAATGATTTACTATTTGCGCTTGTGAACTTGTCTAAGGCCTTCTAATTGAAAGCTGTTCAAGGACACTGAGTTTATGACAATCTGTTAATCTCTTGGCGTCCTCTGCGCCTCTCTCTGTAGTGCCATTAATGCTCTCCGTTATATTCTTGCCGTGTCGTTGCTTGTATCTGTTTCATCTCCTGCTGGCATTTGTTTTATTGAGCATGGTTGAGCTAAGTGACCACCTATTACAAGTTATCCTAACACAATTGAACACCAGCTTTATTGAAAGCCCATCGCTTGGTTAATTAGATAGAGAACTTAGAACCTGAAATATATAAAACATGACCAGCCTCATATCAGCAATGGATCCTCATATTACCAATATTACCTACATTACCAATGAGGAACTTAAGGTTGAGGTTATCCCTTAGATATTAAGATACTTTTGTCTATTTGATGAAAGGTACAGTGATTTTTTTTTTTAATGTGATGTATCTGTCTATTATGTCCTACTGACATAACACTCAGGAGAGACATTAGAAGAGACAGTTTCATATACTGGTTACATCAGGAGTGCCTCAGCTTGAAAATACAGGATTTGCTTTTGACAATTCCAAGGTCAATTTTATTGTGGATGTTCTGTAGAGGTGTCAGGAATATTTAAGTATATAGCACATGCCCAACTTGAGGAAAAATACAAGAGGATATCTTTTTAATGTTCAGCCCCAGATCATGATGCTATTTAAATTGAAAGGTCCAAAACATCTTTAAAAATACTGGACCCAAATTCTGGTGTTGCTGGATTCAAAGCTTCCACACGCTGACAAGACCTGAACACAGAGAGGAGTGCATCAGGACCGGCTGGTGTCCAAGCAGCTCTGTTGTTGGCCTTCATGTTCACGTGTACCTGCATGTGCAACTATCTGTATTTACATATTTAGGCCCTTTTTTGGGGGGTGGGGTGGTGCAGTGATTATGCCTTAATATGTCAGTGACTGAACACCTGCATATTAGTGAAAAACTTAATTCCAGCTGATTTTTTTTTTTTAATCTAATGGCAAATGTATGTATTAACCTTCATTTGCATCACTCAGGCTACTTTCCCATCTCTTTGCCTGTGGTGTCCCATCTCCCATCCTGCCTATAAAAATGGAAGCGCCGTTTCTGCTATTCTTCAGCTAAACTTACTTTTACCTTTGATCATCATGTAAATTTCTGGCCGATTCAGGCAGAGCTTTTCAAACCACAATCCACTGAGCAGGGGTTTTCAGTCACTCTTCATCACAAAGCCTTGCAATCTAGCTCTTTGTTGCTGGCTTTCAACTTGCAGGCCACGCACCCTGTAATAGTTACTTGTTCCCCTGTAATTATTCACAGCCCCATTTTGGCTCTTTGTGAGGGAATTTGTCGGAGTATACAGTATACCGCATCTGTTGCAGATGATCCTGCAGTTGCTGTGTCCGCTGCCTCGGCAGTTTAAGATCAACGAGGAGCTGTATGAGCACCTCGAAGCACTCCATCCATGACCTTGC
The DNA here is from genome assembly GCF_040182565.1 of Anser cygnoides. Lineage (NCBI taxonomy): Eukaryota > Metazoa > Chordata > Aves > Anseriformes > Anatidae > Anser > Anser cygnoides. Next base: position 3,211,877 of record NC_089875.1, on the reverse strand, counting down.
AAGGTCATGAGCAACAGCATGAACATCTTGCAAGGTTATTCATCCACATCCAACGTTATTCCTTCCATGTTATTGTCTTCGTGTTTTGTGTGGATTAGATCTAGGAAATATAAAAGGTTTGGGATTATTTTGCAGGGATGTTAAGCCATTTATCAAGATATACTTTTTAAAACATTTTATTGTTTTTCATTTCTGAGTATACTTATGGAACAGCTGCCCAGAGCATAGTCTAATTCTCCATCTTTCAGTTGCATATTCTAGCATTAACCTCTGGTGTCGTCCTCCGTCACTCCTTGCAGACTCGTGTGTGTTACCACTTCATCTCTCCCACCAGAGGGAAGGCAGGCATGGTGGGGGCAGACTGTTCTTTATGTCCCTTTAGGTTGTGGAGCTGTGATGCCTGCAGAGCGCAGCCCTGAGTGCATGGATGTGCCGGTACCTTCGTGGAGAAGTTACCGCATGTCCGCTGGGAGGCAAGTGCTCCACATGGGGTTAGGATTTGTGAGCCACAATGTGTGTCTGACCCCTTTTTTTATAAGTGCAAAAAATATACATATTATTTTTAAATCAAAGTGCTGTGCATCAGGCAGGATAGAGGATAGTACTTATAGTTACTTATTGTTTCGTTCTGTATTGTAAGTAATCAGATGTATAGACTGAGCTTTTCTTAAAAGCCAAAAAGTACAGTGACTGCAGCAGTAATAAACTCTTACTGCATTGAGGTTTAGCTGGGATCTGCTAGTATGTTAGCTGGATTTAGAAGAAGATAATTATAGGTATTTTTCACTTCCACAGTGTATGGCTGTAAAGATGTTTGCTGTTGAATTGCAAATCCAATTATAATACATAGAATTGTACGTAGATCCCAGATGATCTTGTTTTATTATTACAGGCTCTAGCATTGTTAATAGGTTTGGCTGTCCTTTGGCCTCATTAGCCACACCATCTCAAACCCTTTTCACTTCTTTGATCCTTTGTTCTGTGTTCCTTATAGGGGAACTCTCTTAATTTGATTTTGCGAGTTAAAATATTTCCACATGACAATTTATATGAAAGCTCTTCATGCTGCTTTTGTTAACGCGTACAGCCCACCTAATGGTGTTTTCTCTATATAAAGTCCTGTGATGATGCTTGTGAAGCACACCCATCCCACATTGGAGAACTCGCTACATTGTTGTTTTTCAACATGAAGTGTGTCTTCTGCCACTGTTTATTTTAAAATATATAGTTCATGGCATTTCAGCTGAAAGTCACTTCTTTTCTCAGCTCACTGTGGAATAAAGTTGTTTTGCATCTGAGCTCTGGACTTTCACAAGTCCTGACTCTTGTTTCATTGCTGCATTTTATTTTTTAGCCTCTTAAACCTCCCTCTTCCCTGAAATACACTGAAGATTGATTTAGATGAATTTTGAGTTCTGCTCATGTAATCTGGTTGATAATCACTCCTGCAGGAGAGGTATTCCTATATATGAGTATTCTTACTAATGCTGAGATAAGTACTGTAATCTCTTCCAACTAGAAGTTCTTTCACATAGTTAGTTTTTGTCTCTGTAGTTCATTGATATCAGTGATTGCTTTGACTTTTTCCCTGTTTCCTGTCAGATAGTAATTATATCCACAAATACCTATGAGAGGGGAGGGAAGTACTGGGTTCCTGGCCAATATTTATGAAATAAAATTATAGGTTAGGCTGTGATTTTCAAAATACCTTAAATGTTGAATCATTTGGTTTCTCATTGTGTTTTGGCCAAGTTGATTTACCTTGCAAACTATTTTTATTTTTCCACCTTCTCAGTGATTCAATAAATGAATTTGACCACTTCTGTGGTGAGAGAAACAGCTGCTTATTACTTTGCAAAATGGAGATAATATGAGCAACCATCAGACAATTTTGAAAGAGTTAGAATTGCTTTTGATCAAGGCTCTGATGCATATTTAAAATGTGTTCTTAGAAAACTGAATGCGTATTATGTGGGTTTAGCATCTGACATTTTCATTGCGCGTGTGTATTTTAGGCCTTTTGAAATCTCATTGAGTAACTTCTAAGGTTTGCGCATAAGGTTTATTGAATGTAGGCTTTGAATTGCTGTGCTCCACGTCTCTGGACTTCTCACCCATGCTCATCTGCAGGAGTACATGTTTTCATTAGTTTGTAAATTGGTGTAGAAAGCTTATCTTTTTGATTTAGACTTTGCTAGATGTTTAAATTTTATGCCAGTGTTATACGTTCAGGTGGTGTTTTATCTGCTGATTAGTCTTTTAATGTAAAGTGCCTAGTGATGCATTGCATGGAAGATGCTATGAAAATACTTTATGGTGTGATAGCAAGGAGAAAGGTGGGGAGCGCAGATTCACTTTATTAGAGGAGCAGGAGTCCCTAAGCAGTCATTTGTCAGCAGTAGTTAAAGATTAATTTGTATTTGATCATCGAACCTTTAATAAACATGTTTTTAACTGAAGTAAAATGGTTATATTGAAAATAAAGGGAATTTATATGTTTGTGTCATTTTTATCTATTGAGAGATAAATGAATGTGCATCTGATTTTTCACACTAAATATCTTTTCCGATAATCATGTTGAGGAAAATAAAAAATAAAAAATTAAAAAATTAAATTGTCCTCAATGTTATGTGAACAAGGACCCTTCCTATGACAAAAGCAGCTAAGGTTTATTTAATTTTATGCATACCCCTGTATTATTTAATAGTAATAAAGCACAGTCTATATAGAGATAGCGTATTAACTGCAAGCATAATTGTTCCTTAAAGCTATTTTCAAGCACAGCCCTTCATATTGTGGCTTATCTGGTAGCGGTCAGCTTGTTTTCAGGCTTTATTTGAGAGCAGCCTTGGACAATGAGAATCTCAATGAAGTCGGCACCAAAGAGCAGATTTGGGACTTTGCTTTTGTATTGCAAAGCTTTTTGCAAATACTAGCCAACGAACTTCAGACAGCCCTGGTAGGTGACTTTGGTGTTACTGTCGTAGTCTCACAAATGGGGAACATAAGGCTCAGACAGCTTTAACCGAAGTATCTGAATTCGCATGTGCTTGGTGGGGTTTTGTTTGTTTTTGTTTCTGTTTTGACAGACTTCAAAAGTATTACCAAAATTCTTGAATCTCTGAATAGAGCTTGTTCTAAATCCTTTTCAAAGTTGGCAGTAATTTTACAATGGCTACTTGTGTGACCACACTGCAACAGCTTGGGTTGAGGCTGGAGTTGTGTGCAGGAGAGACATTTTTCATATGTGGGCTAGCTTCTGGGGAGCATAATTGATAACTTATGTTAGCTTCAATGTGTGTTTTGTGTGATTTGATTTTTTTTTTTTTTTTTTAGAGGCTGTTAATGGTACATAATTGTTAGCTGCAGATAAAAGGATTGTCTTGGGATGGTTTTGTCTGCTCATGTTTTAGGGACAGCTTTGCTCATCAACTCCTGCTGAAGTCAATGAAATCAAATGAAATTGGCTTTCAGCAGGAGAAATGTAAGCATTAACTGTATTTTTCAAAATATATGAGGACATGTTTTGTTTGTGTGTAATTAGATAACCAGCACTTTCAGCTGTGACATCTGATCTTTATCAAAGATGTAATATGAGACTGCAAAATAATTAGCATTTTTAAAGTAAAGATTAATGGGGAGAACAGCAACCTACTGTCTTTTCTTTTATGTGTACTGAACTCCGAATATAACTGTGGTAATGTAATTGTGACAAGCCATAGAGTAGTCTGATTATTATCAACTTGCCTCAAAATTCATCCATGAATCATATCTCAAAATTTATTTCAGTAAAATAGTTCCCAAAGCAATATTTTTTTCAAGTGGCATATGTTCCAAGTAGGTATTGAATAAACAGTTAGATACAGAGGTGCAGTGGCAAAGTTGTCCACCGAGTTGGGAGAGACCCCTTGGTCCCTAAAACACGATGCTAAGGGCGGCTCCACCTCCTCCTTCGCAGGGAACAAAGTGCCAAAGAGTTGTGAATTCCAGGGGACATTAGGACTCGACATCCTTTGAAAACCTCTTACTGGTGTTAACCTGCATACTTGTGGAAATGTGTGCATTTTTTCCTGTTCAGTTGCTATGCCTCCAAGTGACAAGTGGATCTCCACCAGCTGAGATGCAGAATTTCTTTCTTCCTGTCTGTTGTTGTAGCTGTTGCTATTAATTTACCTTCAGAAGCAGTTTTGCTTCTAATTAGCTTACTGGAAAGGCATTGAAACAACATGGTTCTGCTTTGGTTCTAGATAGCTGAGGAGGATGGGGAGTAGACTGGGGGAAGTGATGCTACATCACTCAGATACAAGAGCAGTTTAAAGACAATTTCATCTGAGGGTTTTTGATGGCATGACAATTATCTCATAGCACCCATTTACATTTTTAGATGTCTAATAAACCAAACAAAAATGACCCTATTATAAGACCTTGCTGCAAGGTACTGAAATCTACAAGAGGATAGTTCAGAAATACTGCAAAATTTGAGAAGAAATAATGTAAAAAATAATAAATTTTTAAAAGTCACTATTTTATAAACACTCTCTGTTTAGGTTAAAGAAAGAAAATATATTACTCTGCTTGGTATATATGCTCCAATTTGCAAAATAAAGAAATTGTATCTACATCATTCATTCATGGAAAAATATGTACATTTAAAATTTTATTTTTAAGTGTCTTGCCTTCAAATTCTAAGATATTTAGTGGAATATGAATGGCTTTTTCCTGTTTCCAAAGGGAGGATGAATAATACACGTTATTAATGAAACTGAAAAACAATCTTGTGAGTGTTCAAATTGATCAGTTATCATTTTCTTAAAAACACAATCTATAACAGAAATTCAGTGCAAGCCTGCCTGAGTGGCATTGTTATAATAATTGAATATCAGAGTTAATGAAATATTCAAAAGGTTCCCTTCCTCGTTTTCTCTCTTGCCCGTCTGTTAGCGAGATCGGCAGTTAATGAATCTTGAGGTAACACAATTGTTCTGTTACCCTCTCAATATATATGGACTTTGAGAAGAAAGGAAATTTTTAAACCTACAATTTAATATCTTTTCATTGTCTAAGAGCTTTCTCTTGCTAAAAATATTATTTCTCTGTATTGAAAGGCTTAGAAATGAAATATGCTAATAAAATAATATCTGATTCGTTATCCAGAGGATAATTTAATGCAGGAGGAATTAGAAAATGTATGGTTCATATTAAAATGTATTTTTCCATTGAATCTGTGACAAATATTTCTGTTCTATTTTCGCAGTAAAAAAATAGATTACGACTACTATTAAATGGGTGCACTTGCAGGGCAAAAGAGGAGGAAGTTTTGTAACAAACTCAGATCCTCAGAGCCAAATCACCAAGTCAGTCACAGGCTTTCTAAGGGTACGTTTACATAGTAATTCAGTTCACAGTCATACCTACGCTCCCTACCTGAAGAGTCAAGCACCGCACAGAGACCCTTTATAGTACAGGTCCTGTCCTGGAGGTCTCAAACTTGAGAAAGGGAAAAAATAGGATGAGTAAAAGAGCACGTCTCCTCCCTAGTAGCTAATTGACTCTAGTGAGCTCGGAGAGGGTGGCAGGAGCTGCAATGGGTTCTCTGTCCTCCTGGTGCCATGCGTGTGGCCAAGAAATGTGAGCACTACGAGGGGGAGTGGGGCAGGCAGTTCCTGAGGTGCTGAAGCCTGGTTGCACCTACCAGTGCTTACCTAAGTCATCAACTTTACACCTCAGAGGGAGAAAAAGTGACTTAGATCTACTCTTGGGCATCAAATGTGGCACAGAAATAGGGGCATCTCTTCAGGATTACGGAGCTAATGTAGTGCTATAAGAATTTTAGGCACAGTATTCAAACTTTGGGTTAAAGTATTCTTGTAAGCATGTTCCTTGCAATAAAAGCTTGTTTGAAGCTAGGGATCTTGTTCAGTGGAGATGACAGACAAAATCTAGAAATCTTTCTGAGCATTTGTACAAATATAAAATAGTTCAAACTGTGAGAGAACAAAATGTGTTAAGAGAGAAGACTTCCAATAAACAATCTGCCTCTCTGATTTTCTGTGGGAGGGAATATACCCATTTTCTTTGACATGGGTAATTTGAGGTTGCGCACCAATAGGAACAGCCTGGTTTTCAAGAGCACTGTGCCCCTAGATTTCCTGCTGCAAGTGAAAGGACTGTCAGAAGTCCTGGTGAGAGGCGCTAAGTTGGGCTGTAAGAAGCTCTTACTGAAGCATACTTGGTAACGAGACAGCTAATACAGTGCTTGTGTTATGAATGGCTCGATTTCTAGGGTGAGCAGCTGCCCTAAGATTTCTCTATTCAGCAACTACGTAAGTATCACACACACACTGCAGTCAGCCTTTAAGCCCTACGTGTGCAAAATGAGTCTTAGGTAATTCTTCTCTTGTAGATCCAAAAGCAATAAAGATTCATAAAATTCTGAATGTTCTTCATTATTTCCAAGCTTATTTCTAATTATTCTGATTCACCTAGATGTTTTCAGTAAGTATGTCTGCATGTTTACAGTAAAAAATTTCTCACTTAGCACAAGAAACCTGAAATTGTCATTAAACATTAACTTAGTTTTAAGCAGCAACTGCTTGGTGTAAGGTAATGTTTTAAGCTACGATAGATGAATGTGGACAAGAAACCCCATGGAAAACGTGCTTCAATACAGCTCTCCAATCCAGCTGTGAGAGCAAGTATCTTCCATTTGGCAAAGTTGGCACATGAAAAATGTACTCAAAAATGGGAATTTATAGCAAGATGACAGTGACTTTTTTATGGTTTCAGAAGCACCTATTGACTATTCTTGATTATTATCAGAAGTATAGTAAGCATAAAAAAAACACGATTAGTTGCTAACACATTTTTTATAAACTTCTTCATTAACTTTCTCACTTTGTAAAATCAAGATCATTTAACACCAAGCATCTAAATCTTATAATAAACTGTCTGGGACTAGTACAAAAAATGAACAAGATACATAGGAAGTAATTTTTCAGTTAACGCATTCAGTTGGACAACTGAAATGCATAATGCTGCTTGCCTATTTCAGAATATTTTAAACATGGATTTTAAATAAGTTTAATGGATAAAAGGTGAGAAGTGGTGAGAAAGACTATATAGTTAGGAATATGTAGAAGCAGGCTTTTAATATAATCATTATAGATTCAGGGTTTCTTGCAAGTTAGGTGCTTTTATGGAGAAAGAAAAGATTAGGCAAAAATGTAAATTCGTAGTGAAACTTAGAATAAAAATAAAGGAAAATTCAGTGGTGTTTTTTTTTTTTTTTTTTTTTAGTTTCCAGCAATAGTGGAAAGTATGGTCAGCAATGCTCTGATGAAAAGCCAAATTTAAAAGTAAACGCAAGTAAGAAGATATGAAAATTGAGGACAATTCTCATGTTTATCCTAGATAGCTACAGCAATTACTGTGGTGCCTTTAATGCTGGCAGGGAGGGCTTGTACCACTTTCAGCTAAATAATGGAAACCACAACAATGAGTAACTACTGATGCAGCACACTCATGGAAAAATTACATTTTTGAAAGGTATAACAAAAGCTTTATAGACTGTGAGGTTTTATTTTATAATAAAAGTTATTGCTTATTCTTTAAAAAGTCCCATCCAAGGGAGATACGGTATTTTTAGCCTGTGACTTTGAAAGACATGCTGTGCATCAGTTTTAAACCCACCTGACTGAAAATTATCATAAACAGCAATTTCTTCCATATACTTATGTGCATTTAGTTCAGTGACCCTCAGCTTGAGAGTTTAGTGAAGGAATTATATGTGGACCCGTCTCTTGATATTGAAGGATGACCTGACACTGAGCTTTTCAGATGTTTTTGTTACACATTAACAGATGTTTTTGTTAAATGAATATATAATGGCATTCAGAACCATTACTGCTGATAAGGATGGAACCTAAAGATGAATTTCTGGAAAAATGAGGAAAATGCAACAGAAATTGCTGGCTAGGTAAATAACAATTGAAACTGGGGGGTTAGACCGCAGTTTTATTGTTACAAATACTAGATCTATACATCAATGCTTGATCCAGAAGTACAGATTTTATCAGCTCTGATGTGGACATGTTGATGATCAAATTACCTCAAACATGCACTATGAAGCTTATGATAGCTTAAATTATTAGGATCTTGTAGAGTAAATTTATTTCAGTTGTTGCATCATGGAGTTGGAGACTCCTGATTTAATGCTGGACGTCGAAAAGCTGGACTTTCCGTATGATTTATCCCACAGCTATCATGGATCTGTCTATCCAAACTCCATGTCAGATGGGCTCTGTTGCGAGGCTGTGTGTCTTGGGACAAGGTCTATGCATCATATTTACAGTTGAAGGTGACCTCTATATACAAGTTTTAAAGAACTGTACTGTAGGATTGAAACTATTATAAGAAGCAAATTAGGGCTTCTGTGGTATAGTAAAGGAGATAAGATCGCTAGGTTTATTACAAGCGCAAATAGGTTTAAATAAACAGCCGTGTTACTACTGTGCAGAGCGTCAGTGAGAATGATGAAATTGTCCGTTTCTGCTGTCCAAACATAGAAGAAGATGGTGCAAAATCAAACCCAAATAAATATAACTATTTTGCTTTGTTTTAATTCATTCAAAGCCCTTGAGATTTTTCTGCTTTATCAGTATTGTTTGGGTTTTGTCTTGACTTTTCTGGTCACTTATTCTTGTGGACTGTAATGAATATTTTTGTAGGTGGTAAAATTGAGGTGAAAAAATGTTAGTTTAATTTTGAGTCCCTCATTACTGGAAATATTTTGATATGTATCCTACGATCTGAATCAGATTGTCCCATTTGAATGTCAACATTTGGTTCAGTAGCAGAAATGCTTTAATTCTTTTTTTGCTTTGCTGACAGAGGAGCAAAGAAGTTCCCCAAAAGATAGGAAAATCCACTTAGTATACTGTGAAAGTGAATATGCTAGTTAAATTACTGACAACTGAAAATCCTACAGGGAGGAATCAGGAAAGGAGTCTAAGTAAGTAAAAATACCTAAAGTTTCATAAAAGCTAACGATGCCTGATGAAAGCTTAAGATAACTTCTACGGGCTAATGTGAGTAATCTGCAGGTTTGTAAGCATTTTGTTGGTGTCCATAGCACAGACAGAGGAATTTTTACAACTTCTAAAATATGAAATTGGCTGCTAGATTGCAGAAAATGGAAATAAAATTTGTTGCCCTTGTTAATGTTGTTATTAAATAGTCTTGGCGTTCTGCCTATCTCCTCTTAAACCACGCTAAATGGAGCTTAGAGTTATATAGTCATAGTTGAATATCCTTTCTCTAATGCATACATTTAATGCTCAGATTTTACTTCCTGGTGAGCTGTATGTCATGTTCGTTTGTCTCTGTGTGACAGCGCTAAGGTAATATGAATATTTATCAACTTGCTAGAAAGTATATTAGAAATCAGCATCATTATATTAATTGACTTTAAAAAAAATTAATCAGTACTTAAAGGGACTCATGATAATTTTATGTAAAGTCAAACTCTTATATCTACTTAAGGTGTTCTCCTTAATATATTCGTGCTTATTAAAACTGTCCATTATTCTGCATCATATTTTGGCCAAGGAATCTTCCAAGGATCCCGCAAGCCAAGATCCAGTTATTCTCTTAAATTACTTTATGTAAAAGAATTATTTATTATTTACTATTATTTATTCATTTACATTATCTTATGAATAACATGTGAACTTTGTATTTTGATTTTCATTGGCAAACATCAAAACATTTTGCAATGGACATCATATATACAGCCACCAGACCGAACCATTTAAGATGTCCTCTTAATGCAAGGCTGATCTTGGCAGCGTGAGACCGAGCCCCCAGGTTAGCCTTCTCTCTCTCCCCTGGGCAGCAGGCACAGCTCTGCAGGGCTGTGTATGGAAGGGCATAACTCTCCTCTTATCTGCAGATCTCTCCAGAACCCTGTTTGACCTAAATTATTTTTCTTTACAAAAATCTCAAGCAAAACCTATTTTTTCTTCAAGGTCATATCTATTTTAGCGAATCTGTCCTCACATTGAAAGCTGATGGTACTAAATAAACATAAGTATATAAACACAAATATACAAATAATGAGAATGCGCTTGCAGGCACGGACAGTGAGCTGCAGAGTCCATGGCAAACGTTTGCTGACACATCTTAGAAGTTGTCCAGGATGGCATGTGTTGAGCAGAACGGAGAAAAACTGTTCATGCCTGAAGTTAGCCATACCTGTTTTTTTGTTTTTTTTTTTTAACTCTTTTTAACAGTGAGGAGCATTGTTCTGTCCTGAACAAGGTAAAAAGCACTTTATCTGATAAGTGTTCTGTAGTGGCTTTCATAATCAGTGATAACCCATAGTCTTTCTGTACTGTGTGAGATAGCATCACATTTGAATCTTGAATTCCACTGGATTTTCGAGTTCCTGCTTTCTAGTAAGTGGGAAAGAGAGACAGTTTGAAAACAGGCCAGAACTTTTTCACAATATTGAAATAATTTTAAGTGGCTAATCTAATTGGCAATGCAGTATTTGCAGCCAAATGCAAAAACCAAAGAAAGACTTGGAGTAAAACACACAGCTTAATCCTTACCTTACTGTGGTTATTGGTTTATGGGATTATTTAGAATTTAGCTTGTGTGCGTGTTTTAGTGTTTCATACTGTTATGTGGGGCTGTAAACCACGTTTCCATTCTGCTATGCTGTTTATACTCATGGCCTTACAAAACTTTTTGTGGCCTTTAACCTAGATGACAGTGCCGGGGGATTCATTACATGGTTGCCTAAGCACTTTCTTTTCATATCAAAATGATTTATATGTTTTGTACTTTTCCCATTTCCTCTTTTGCGAATGCCAGAAAAGGAAGACCAGTGCAATAGTCACTGTGATTGATACTATGCTTCTGAAGACAGATGGGAATTATTTAATGCTGGGGGACTTTCCAATTAGCTCTATATCCTACCCATGTTTAGAATTATCAGTTCATTTTGTATGCTGAGTTAGCTCAGCAGCTTTTGTCACAGGCATGCTTACAGCGCCAGGAACTGAGAAGCTAATATCAGATAATTTTCAGCTGATTATTGTATCATATAAGCTGGAATAGTTTACCAGATATTTATTCATGAGTGGCCATCAATATTTAAGATATTATGCATCAGTATTGGGCCACTGCCCTTAAGCAAATTTTTCCCAAGTCAAGCCATTAGAAGTGAACTTGTTTTACGAGCTGATTATCCATTACTAATGAGGAGAAGCAACACTAAATGTGACTGATATTCTGTCCCCATTGGTCTACTTCAAAACTTAGCAAATAAAGTTGAAACATCCCGAAGCCAAGGTTTTAGTAACTGGTAAGCGTCCAGAGATTATCCAGTCACTGGGTTTATGAAGTGATGCACTCCAACACCCAATGTAGAGTATGGAAAATCATGATATCTTTTGAGCAGTTTTGCTGTTTGGTGTTATACCCAGCAATAAGGGCTTCTGAAACTGCCATTTTAACAAACGCGTTGGGTGAAGAGTCTGATGCTAGAAAACAATTGCTTTGCTTTTTAGGAGGAGGAATCAGAAGGCTGTAAGTAAACACTGAAAATCTGTAACGATTTTCAAATCAAACAGAAACCTCCACAAGTAATAGTGAATATTGCTTCATTGACAGGAGGAAAAAAAAAAAAAAAGGCAAGCTTTTTCTCTTTAATAACTTGATAGTTTGAGTACTTTCCTGCTCTACCTCCTGATAACATGAAGTCACTTGACAAGAACAAGCAATTTTCAGAACCTAGCAACTGGTAACTTGAAGCGTGTAGAACTTTAAAAGAACCTGATGGCTGGAGCAACAGCCCTGTTTTGCTGGGAGATAGCATGCTACTATACTGCCTTTGTATTGTTCCTCTCAGCTAAAAAGCTTAGCTCCTATTGCATTATCATTATTATCTCCCGTTCAGGTTTACAGTGGCAGAGACAATAGTTTGAGAAAAGCATTCTCCTAGAAATATCCTTTCCTGTAGAAGCATATTTAGAAACAATGGCTTTGTTTTATGTAACATACATTTCTGTGAATATCCAGAATTACTGATGCACTCCTGCACTTACTTGAGAAAATAGCTGAGAAACAACTATTCATTAGGAACAATGAAATTCTCTGTAAGAAGTATTTCTAGTATTTATGATAAATAGTAGTGATTACTCTGTTTCACTGCTGCATAGCCATTTTGAAAAGACATTTACCTTCAGTATGAAAAGAGAAATATGAACACTACAGATACATTTTGTCTTTATTTACTCGACAATATGTCATTTAATCTATGTAGGTATAGATTGCGAGAACCAATTATTTTCTTACTTTCTAATAATCAAAAAGACTGGCAGGTTTCGCGCAAACGAATTTATTGTCTTGCATGCGATACATTGCTGTCCTTTGCTTTATTAAACAGGTCTCACACAACAAATATATTAAATCCAGACTCTCATTAGTGAGCAGATTGTTGTGAGAAAACTCACATTTCTTTAAGGGAAAAGGAGAATACGTGGTGTGTGTCTAGAAATCCCAGTGAAGTACGTTCCTTTAAAAAGAATGTTTCTGTAATTCTAATGAATGGGAATATCAAGTGTCACCGATGCTCGCATAGGTAGTCAATATTAATTATTTTTAGCCAGTCTTCTTTTATTCCTTGCCAAGTACTCATTTTTCTTTTGTTCAGACAATCAAGCAACAAGTACCCACCCATTGTTATCTTCATTCTAACTTGAATGTTGCACTGTAATTGAACTTTTTCTTTAACCTTATCACATGAAAAACTTAAGTGAATTGAAAATCTCTTGTATCTTCATTATACATTACTTATCTTCCATAGATTAGGAGGTAAAATATATCCATTGAACTCAACTTGGCTAGAAGATTTATAAAATACTAGCACTCTGAAGATTGCTAGTTTAGCCTGCTTAGATTCCCACTTACATTGCAGGCGTACTTATTTTATATTCAACTCATCCTGCTGTCCAACCATTTTTATGCCTCTCTATCTACGCTGTTGCTAAGAATCTAAATCTCAAACTTTTTGTAGCCGTGATTGTAGGCTCACTCCAGCTCTAATGACATCAATGCCAATTTTGTCTTTGGCTCCTGTAGGTCAGGATTTACTTCATAACCTTCATTATTTTTGGTGTCTTGACAAATAGCATCCTGATTTGTTGAACCCTTGAGACTACCAGTGATAACAGTGCACGAATATTTAGAAATGTATACACTTCTGGTGTATGTGTAAGGTTGTAACTTAAATCTCCCATGCTGTTGTGAGGAAACCTGCCCCATTATATTAACTGGAGTTCTCTTATTAATTTGTGTAAATAATTTAGTAATAAGTAATTGTTAAATGCTTTCTCCATATGCCGCTTACCATAAACAGACTTACAGTGTTGAGTGTTCTTGACATTCATCCTTTATTCAGTGTATTTCATACCAGGATTTTATTTTCATGCATTTGGAGATAGCTTGCTTTTACAATAATTACAATAATAATAATAATAATGATAATAATAATAATAAAAACTACTAGTTAATCTCTGGAGTCTGAGCGGGGTTGTGTTTCTTGAGCTAAGTTGTGACTGACATGGGATACGAGCCCCTGGATACTGTCTGTTTAGGCAGATGCCTAATAGTCTTTCTTAAAACTATAGCTAATGCAGTCGGTTTTTCAGAACACCTCCTGCTTTTGCACAGCACTGCAGTGTATTTACTTCTACAAATCCTTCCTATTTCTTCAGCTCCCAGGGCTCAAGGCCAGTGTTTGGTGAAGCAGTCTGAGCACTCTGCAAACCCCTTTTTTTTTTAAACCCACGTGGCTAGATTATTTCTTTATTTATCAAAACTCTCCTCACCTAACTTTGGGTTAGTTGAGAAGGTCAAACAGCAAGGCTGGGGAGGGGGAATTTTTTTAAAAATCATCTGTCCATCTCCAACCACTTAGGAACTGGGCTGCAGAATTGTCCTCTAAAGCTTTGCTATAGCCTGATAAATTGGGCTTACAGAAAGCCGTACCCATCCTCCCTTTGCTGCAGGGGAGAAAGAAGTAGGAGCTGAGCTGTGCTTGTGGTGCTGCAAAGCTGCACATGCCTAAGGGTTTGTGGGCAATTACAGATGTGATGCCAGGTGTCAGATTTTGACTTAAAATCAATTCCCTGACTCTCTTTAGTAGCTAAAGGTTTTTAAAATCAGGACTTGTAATAGAGCTCTGCAGGTAGGCTGTTTAGGTTGTTGTGCTGTAGGTCATTACATTCTGGCTATTTGTATTGGTTGTATCTGTCTTGGGCTGCGAGTGCATGCAACAGCTATGGCACATTTGAATTGCTTTCCTGGATCAGGGTCTTGCTTTCAGGGCAATGTCACCACTGTTTTTGTTTTGAATCCAGAAGAGGTTACGTCTGGATATGTAGACTATACTCCACTGTTGGAAACATAATCCTCCGTATATGTTTTTACAAATCCTGTTTCTGGCACATCATTTTGTTATGACATCATTCATTATAGCTGTGTTCCCATCCGAGCACATTGGGCTTCTCTCCGTTGGCACCATCTCTTTTATTTGCAAGTTTGCTCTTGTCGACTGTCACTCACACTCGAAAGCAGACTCCTGCAGCCCTGGCACTCGTACACCTCCTGAATCCCTGCATTCCCGGTGGTGCTCATCTCCGAAACAGCCGCGATTGGATGCGAGGATGTATCCTAGGAGATGCACTCGGCCTCCCAAAGCCTTGCAGTTTACATTATTAATGGCTGGGTTGTGGTTTGGGATGTTCATACCAACAGAGATCATGCAGGTCCCAATTATTTTTGCACTTGTCTCACAAATTCCCATTTACCACTCTAAGTCAGAAATTTGCTAAAGATAAACAAAAGCACAGGAACAATTTTCAATTCCTTGACAGATATCTGAAAGGGGAAAAGATATAAGAAAGCTTTATATCGGCAAGCACTAAATGAAAATCAATTAATTAGAGCTGATGCTTTAGAAAAGGGTATTCTCAATGCCTCTTCACTTGATATCAGACAGCTTATGATTTGGAATCGTAGGCTGAAATCATATCATCCTAAATTTTACTTAGGTCTAACTTTATATAAATGAAATATTGTCAAATTGAAGAGAGATGCTTTGTTTATTTTTTTTTTTCCCTTTTCTTTCTCTTCCCTCCCCCTCCTCCTCCTGCTTTTTTTTTCAGGAATGGGCTGCATCTCTTCTTTTTGTAAAGGTCTGTGTCTTTTAGCGAGTCTGACTGCTACTACTGCTTTTATTTTTGTGTTACAGCATCCTACTGAAAATGTGTAATTGATTGTCAAAATGGCAGTGGACAAGAAATTGTTTTGGAGTCAGTTTATTCATACCGAAATAGTTTTTGTGTCTATCCCTTGTTTCACAGAATCTCCTCTTTGCTTTGTTCCTGACGTTCGTTATGTCAGACACATGCTTGTGTGCTGAACAGAGGTAATTAAAGATCAGGTCTGTCATGTCATGGCAGTATTTTTATATTCACAGGAAGCACTTGCTTTGTGAAAGTACTGTGCCTGCTCTAAAGCTTCTCAGACGGATTCATGGTTTTATATCAGCCACAAGTTTCCCTTTGGCTGCTCCAAACCATGGAAATTAAAATAAGTACTTCTGTTAATGTGACAAGCTGTGATAATACAAGATGAAAGTGCCTTGCATTATGCTGTCCACCAAAGAAAATGTCTGTTTCCACATTTCCTCATGAAAATCCTCCACTCCAGTACAGCTGGGCATTTATAACTAGCAAATGCTAGCAAACTCATTTGTTTGCTGATTTGTATGTTTTGACTGTCAAGGAGCCGCTGTCCAGCAATTTAAGTCATACCATTTGAAAAATATGGGAAGTGCCCTTTTGGAAGTGCCTGGATAACCTGTTTTTGTTATTTTAATGTACATCACCATTCCTATGCTATTTACCATTCTGGAAATAGAGTAGGTATGTCCCAGATGTGCTGGAGCAAGGTGCCCCCAGCCTGGCACTGAAGGTCTGTTGGGAGGCAGCTCGGCGGAGAGGCCTTGGAGCCCAGGGCAGCTTGCTGGGCTGCTGGCAAGCTGCGGGGCTGCGGCTCGTAGCACTTCTTGCCCTACTTGGGAAGGAGGAGAGACCAGGTGAGCCAGGGCAAAGGAGGGCAGAGGGCTGCGTGAGGCAGGGCAAGGCCAGCTCGCTTGACGTGTAGGTTGCGTGTGCCATTGGCGGCACGGAGGTGCGCTTGGCTCCAGCTTGCGTCCTGCAGGGCACCGGCTGCACGCTCCAGCTTTCGGGAGTGAAGGAATGTGTTCCTGTGCTCAGCGCGAGCCCTCGCTCCTCTAAAAGGCCAAATACTGCTGCTGGGGAGTAAAAGGTTCCCAACTGCGTTTCAGATGCAGTCGCAGCTCAGCGGGTTCCCACGGTGCCGACCAGCAGTGTGGGGAGCACTGCTCCTTTGCATCCGTATGTGCTGGTTACAACAAAACCAGAGGGGTTCAGATGGCAAAGTGCTGCATACGACCACGCTTCCAGTGCTGCCTTCAGCTCTAAAGTACACAGATGAAAGTAGCATCACACAGACCTTGTTAAAAAGAGAAAAAATCAAATATAAAATTAAAAAAAAAAAAGAGAGAGAGAGAGAGAGAAAAGGGTTCAGGGTCTGACATATCCATAGCTCAGTGTTGCAAAGCATTTTAGCATCTCTTGTGAAGTGCTGGCTGCTCTCAATTCTCACTTGCTTTAATGGACATTCAAGGCACTTAGCACCTTGCAGGAGGCAGTCAGCACTGTTTAGCATTGGTCCCTTCCTAGGTCTTCACTTACAAAATAACCAGCTTTGCAAAGCAGAACAAAAGTTTGACAACCTGCTGTGAAGTATGGGTTCCATTACTGAAGTCTCCAGACTCCAGTGGGTTATGGAAATTTTTTGGAATAGTAAAAGCATAATCTGAAACAAGGATTTCTTCTGTATGTTACATTCCCTCTAGGCAAAAATAAATAAATAAATAAATATTATAAAAAGGAAAGGAATTGATGGAGACTGTAGACTGTAAGTCATACTGTTTTGTTTTGTTTTTTCATATACATTACAATAATCTGCCATGCTCACTCACTTTTTCCCATCATTCTTTACCCAGTCTCAGTTCTCCCTTCTCTTACCATGTTTTTATGTCAGCAGAACTTTTTGGATTTCCTAGGCTCCACTCCTAATTTAATCTGATGCCAGCAACATGGATGTTGGAGATGTAATTTACACCATCAAATTGAACTGGGGCCAGGCACTTCTCTAAGAGCTGCACCTGCTTTCTCTAGGCTGTTTTTAGTGGAATTTTTCCTTTCATGTTTAATTCATGTTCCTTCTGGGAAAATATTTAGCGAACTAACTATTGAAGTTAGGGATAGGGAAACTTAGTACAGCATGAAGTTCTGTAATGCAGATAAAATTCTTTCCAAACGTTTTGGATATCACAAAATGAGTTTTGAATTATGTGAATTTCTGCCCCTGCTCATTCTCATTATTAAATCCATGTTTCTTTTTATTTCATTTCCATTAAAAGCAGATACTTTTCTGCCCAAAAGGAAAACTTTAAAAAGAAAATGAATAAATCATGAACGAGTAAGCTTTACAACTTATCCTTCTGTTCTGGAACAGTGCTTGATCACTGGCCCTTTCCTTTTACAGGGGAGAAAGAAGTAAGTTTTGTCTTGTGCAGCAGACTGTCATTTACAACATTTCAGCATAAAAAGCACTTAAGTCAGTGTTCAGAGACGTATCAATGAGCGTGTAAAGAGTTTTAAATGAGCATTATTAATGACTTCGGGGGTTGCCTGATGAGCATATGATGTTATCTGAAGCCAGTGCAATTCAGTGAAGACAGCTATCTTTCTGTGGTTCTGCATTAAAAACCAGCCCATGCTTACTCCGTCACCTACGCTGGAGCTGCTTCCTCCCTGTTTCTGATGCAGGTCAGTAAAGATAGTTAGATGTCCTGATGTACGTGGGATTAAGATCAAGCCATCTACTCTTAAAAATGTTGTTTGCTCTTTTGCTGCCTAGTTTTTCACCTTTCCATCTTTCAAGAGCAGTTAATCCCTGGCAACAACAATATAGTTTTTATTGGGCATGAAACAGGATTCTGTGACCATGTATTAAGAGCTCAGCCCTGAGAGACAGCAGACAGTAACAAAAGAAGTTTGATGGTCAAAGCGCGGGGCAGTGACTCCAGCAGTCTGAGGTCCTTTCTGGCTCTGACCCAGAATGGTTGGTGTTTGAAAATCAAATAGTCAATGCCTTGCTGTCATCTGCAAAATGGGGAAATAGGACAGACAGACAAACCAGAGGTGGTCCAAAACCCTTCATCTCTCAGCAATGTTGTCAGACTCTGAGACAACTTTTGACAAGTTTTATTCTCCTTTATGGGAGTGAAAATGAAGTGTTGGCTGATGGCTTGGACTGCTTCAGTAGGGCATAGCTCTTCGTTGATCCCATTGCAGTAACAAGAAGCTACCAGACTTCTGTTGTTGGGTCTAAGAAAACACATGAGCTAAGCGTATTTTTATTGGATTGCATGAAGACCCTGGTACATGTACCCAGCACTTCTGAAAAGCACAGCATCTGCAACAGAGGAGAAGATGCTTTTATAAATTCATCTTGCAATTTATTAGCAAAATTATACTCTTGTATGGATGTAATTTTTACAAGGTCTTGTGTCAAAAATGATAAATGTTCAAACTGCTGGTAGCAATCTGTGTCTGTTATTGTATTGCTGCTTGGCTAAACATCCACTTAGAGCATGTACTTGTTGTTAGAAAACACAAGAATTCAAAGGGAACTTAAAATTTGAAGACCTTTTATTTTTGTTTTCTGCTATAAACGGAAATAGCTTGTGGTACCTTTAAAGAGCTCATTGAGGTAAAGCCAAGAAAGGGGGGGTTGGGGGGGGGGGGGGGAACAGGAACAGATTGCTCAGCCTGTGGCTGGACTGGTACAAGCAATCTGTGCAAGATTTCTCCAGAGGAAAAATCTTGAGACTTATGCTGCTGAGAAACATGGAATAGTGGCGAACTAAAAATTGTTGAAGAAGCAGAATCTTTTTTAGCTTGAGCCAAAAAAAAAAAAAAAAAAAAGAGGCACTAGAGAGATTCACTAGGATCTGTAATTCTTCTGTTCAGCATGCTTCCTCTTTGCAGTGTTTTTCTGTTAGAAATGGATATTATGCTAGGATAGAAATGAAGTATGGGAAACTTCTTTGCCACCTGTTCTGTTACTGGAAGAATCCGGTCATTTTTTTGATTTTACTTTTGGTCTACTGCAAAACTTCTCAGCTGTTTGCACTTGGCTAATCCATATATACACCGCTTTCTCAGTATTTACGTTATATAGAAGAATTATTTAACTATTAAAAGCCTACTTAAGAAGTTGTGTCTTGGAGTCTCATACCAGAGAAGGAACAGCAGTCTTGTGGCGTTATTGAAAATCATCTGTTTATGAAAACTTGGTTCATCTTGCAGTTCACCGTTGATTCCAGATGCAAATTTGATGCAAAATCAATACTGTAATGCTTTCTTGTTTTCATGTATTAATGTTGTTTCCTTCCGTAATGGCAACACTGTCAGTAGCTCTGTGTTCGCTTAGTGCTTTGCTCAAAAGTCAGTATTTTCTCTCCTAGAGGAGGCACACAGCTGGGATAAACACAGTGCCTTGTGTAAATTGTCTCTCTGCTTGATATGTTTTTGATTGTCTTGAATTTGTTGCAAAATGGGAGGAAAGTGGCAACTAATGATAAAGAGAGAATTCCTCACTTTGGCAGAGAATCACTCCCTTTGCTTGCTGTCTGGGCTGGCAATTGCCAGCTGCTGTCTAAACTGAGTTTTGGGGAGAATCCGCCAAAGACAATCAGCTCTCGACTCTCCGGGGGTGTTGGCATGGTGGGATGGCCTGGATGCAGCAAAACCTGGATAAGATGTACGTGAGGCCATTGACCACAATCAGTCTTCCCCTTTCAGTTACTGGCAGCTGATTTCTGCGAGGAGCAGGGCTGACGGAGCAGCAGGGCAGGACAGTGGCTGAATGCCCAAGGCCCGCGCTCTGTATCCGAAACGCCACGGTGCTGTGCTGCAGCAACCAGCGCGTGAAGACAGGGGCTTGTTTCATCCTCGGCTTAGAAAACCCACTTGCTGATTATGGAGAGCTGAAGGTTAGAGCTTTTCACTGTTACTTTTGCCCTCACCTCCTGAAAGACGTTGGCACAAAGCTGGTTTTTCGGAGCACTTCCACGGGATGGCAGGAGAGGAGATGTTCTCACAAAATTACTGGTAGTGTCATCTCTTTGTAAGCAGCATGTGGACGCAGTGTGCTTCTGTTCGATAACGTGCGATAACATATGCCAGCCAGGATTTTATGTTCTAGCCACATCCTGGATCTGTTTTTTCCTTTTTTCTTTCCCTGCCTCAAGCTTTTGCCTCTAAGCTAAACAAGATATTCGGATTCTTTGCAGAATGAATCAAACACCCACTTTTCATGTCACTGAAAACATGTTCACGATTTCGCGATTCAGAGTCCCAAAATGCCAAGCTATGTATGTGGCTTATGAGTGTGTGCAAGGCATATCAGTTGTTGAAAGCCTTATCCTCAAGTGTTTTAAGACTGTCTGGATCATTGTTGTTCGCCATGTTCTCAGACTGTTTGAAGAAAATATCACTTTTATTTCTAATTAAAATGCCTGCAGATTAAATAGTGTAAGCTCTTGAAAGGCTTCCGTAGGGATCTGTGCCATTTGCGGTAGATATTGTCAAAGGAAGTCAATGAGCAATGACAGCTATGTCATCTTGCATCTAATTGCCTGAAATGTATCACTCTCCCCTCATTTTCTTTGTGAGTCTTTAGGATTGAAGCACATGCAACTTAATGTATTAAGGGAGTTTCTTTCAGGAAGACTTTATTCTCCTAAGAACGAAGTAGTACAACTCTGTACATGCAGCAAATTGCAACAGTGTTGTCACCTCAATTATTTTTTGAGGGAAAGATTACAACAGATTTAAACTGTTTTTCGTTTTGTTTTGTTTCCTGTCGTTCAGAAACCTGTTTAAAGCATGTACTTAAGTGAGGGCAAACTCTTACCCAAGCACGAGTTTTACTGTTCTTAAATCCTTTTCTCCACTCTTAAGAGTCACAAACACCTTTCCTGAAACAATTCTCACCATCCCTTTCGCTGATCACTGCAACCCAAATGGCTCGCCCTGTAAAAACCCCTCATCCTGTAATGAGAGGCCATTGCTGCTACTCTGTAGAACCTCACATCCATGCTGTCTAAGGCTGGAAGATTTTTAAGATAAACACTTCTTACTAGCCACAGAACTGAGACTCTGTCCCAAATATCACCTCCCATTTCACTTTCAGCTATCTTTTTTTCTCTCTTTTTTTTTTTTCTCTAACTCTCCCAGATTCAGCTGTGGCCTTTTATCTGTTTGGGATGCTGCTGTAAAGGTCATATCCTTAACTCTTGCCTTGGCCATCTCACTCCTTTCTTTGCATCGCTTTTTTCTATCACAACAGATGGACTTGTTCACTTCTGTGGCCTTTTTTACTTACAAACCTTATTCCACACTCCTCAGCTGGGCCAGCCTCCCTTTCTCATATACTGTGATAAGACTTCTTATGTGTCCTGCAAACTATTCCCCTTGTTCTCCCTGAAAATATTTGCTAAAATCTGTTAAACCGTTGAAGTCCTTCCTTAAAAATATCCTTTGGCATAATACTTAGAAAATAGTTGACATCTCTCTGCATCCATCTGTTGTCTCTTATCTTGTAATGAGGCTGTAAAATTCAGGACTATTTTTTTAGTGTTCACACAATATTTCTTAAGTGAGCTTTGCCCATGCCAGTGACCTCTAAAGTACTGCAAACAGCTATTGTTGTCAGGGCCAGACAGGCTGTTGATAACTGAGGGGATTTTGCCTGTACGTTATCATCATGCTCTTTGCCACTAGCATCCCC
This sequence comes from Anser cygnoides, assembly GCF_040182565.1. Taxonomy (NCBI): domain Eukaryota; kingdom Metazoa; phylum Chordata; class Aves; order Anseriformes; family Anatidae; genus Anser; species Anser cygnoides. Next base: position 3,189,854 of record NC_089875.1, on the reverse strand, counting down.
TTTGTATAACCTATTTTTAAATAACACCACAGGGATGTTCCCAGATGGTGAGAAGATTCTGTATGTGCTTATGCTTTGCTAAACTATACTGTTCGTAGCAGCCCTGGCAATCCAGGAAATACACCTGCTAGATAACCAGCTGCTCTTCATTCGAAGAACAACAGGCTGAGATTTGCTGCTGGAAGTGTAAAATCCCATCATCATCTGTATGAGGCACAGCCTAGTCTACTTGCTGCAACTCAGGGCAGTTCCTTGGAACAAAGGGAAGGAAGAGACATGCTCTTGATGGATATTCATCATCACGTAAATAGATTATTAGTTAGTAATGACTGTGCCCATTTGTGAATGATTTTTTGTTTGTTTTAAATAAGCAGGCATTTTTTCAGTCATAGGGCTCCAAAATCAAGGTATTTACCGACTGATGGTGATGCTCTCAGATTAAGAAAACCATATGGGCATGAAAACTGCTGATCTCTGTCTCTCTGAAATGTGACAACAGTACCATGCCTTTGTACAGTATGATCAAAGGACTTTTACTAGCAAGAGTCACAGCTGCATCTTCCCATTAATTCACAATAACAGCACACATTCAGGAGAGCTTTGCATGAGCAGTGCAGTTCCTCTGAGGCATCCTGAGAACACTGGATTTACTCAGTAAGTGTGGGACAACTGGGCCAGGCAGGCACTGCTTATCCAACTTGTGTCACTCAGCAGTGCACAGACAGCGTCCTGTTCCTGTGTTACTGCAGCAAATAATCCATCAGGAATTTGAAGTGACCTGAAACCACAGCTATTTGGTAAGACCTACTGCAGCCAATTCAGTTCTTGTTGCAGTTATTACAAGAAAAGAAGTTGAGTCTTAAACTGAAGTCTGAAATAAATGAGGTGTGGTTGTACATCATCATTCATGCTGTTTATGCTCTATTATCCTATGGTGGCATTTGCCAGAGGCACAGTACAATGGCATTAGATCAGGAGCAAAGCTACATCATTTACACAGAGTAGAGGCTTTCCTAATTCTCTTTTTTTCCTGTCTTTCCTTTGGTCACAGATCCTTTATGTATTTCATATGCCATTTTTTTGTGCCTCTTCCCTCTCCTGTTTTTGTTTCCTCCTCTAACATATTCACAGAGGAGTGCAGTCTAGAGTGCATGAAGGTTGGAAAAGTATTTCTGGATATCTAGTCTAGGGGAGTCTACTTCATTCAGTAAGGAGCTCTCTCAGTCAGGAAGGGAGCATGTTACTAGCTAAGAAGCCAACGTGTATGTTACCAGGAAAAAATAAGAACTCCTCTTAAATAAACTTAACTAACTCAACTAAACTAAAAAATCTAGGCTGAACTGGGTTTCTTTTGAAAACATGACATCTTTATCCAGGACTTACTGATTTTAGCAGCATTCACTAAACTGTCAGGATGGCTTCAGCTATAGTTACCTTTCTGCTCTGCTGTTTCTTGTTATTATTAGACCTACATTGCTGTTGGGTGTGTATTATTTTCTGAGACTGAGCAGATTAATATCATCAGCCATAATTCTGTGGGTTTCTCCTGAAGCCATTACCATAATTAAGATAATGATATTTAAAGTGAATGTTTATTTCATACTACTTTGTATGGCAAAATATAATTAGATGCTAGGCTGCATATCTGTATGGTTGAAAAGGATTTAATATTTTGAAAGAGACAGTAAGTAAATCAGAATAAAGTAGAATTTTGACTCTTGGAGTGAGCAACTCTGAAACTTCAAGCATGCCATGAGCACACCGTGAAATTTGCTAATACAGAATGAAGAGACTCTTAACTGGCGTTCACTTTGAGGAATTGTTCATCCAGAGAGATGACTAACTTTAATTTTACAAAATTCCCACAAGTCTTGTGCTAACTGTGCTAGGCTAATCTTTTAAACTTTTATCTGCCTTGCATTTGATGCTAAATAAAGAACATTTCCTTATCACGCTCTCTGGTACAATGTGGGCATTTCCCTGTAGGAGCTTGTTTGTAATGCCCACGTAGACTTTTAATGTCTAAGACCCTGAGCATGGAAGCAGATTGCAGGTGAATGAATTCAGTTGGCTATCTTGATCCCCCTTTATTTTTTTTTTTTTTTGTATTTGAAAATGACAGGCTTTGGCAGTATCAAAATCTTACGGTCGAAGTTGTGTGAAAAAGAAGTTGTCTTCACATTTCATGCTGACATTTCAGGCCTCACTTGATGCCATTTGTTTCTTTTAGGCTGGACTTCTGTATGCTTGGAATGTCAGAGAGGATAAGACACAACCTTACAAGATGAAGTGCACGTTTTTTGTATTATACTTGGCATGCTAAATGCCTTATTTAAGGGGGGGGAAAAAGTGGGGAGGGGGAGACAGAGAAAAAAAGAATGACCTATCCACTCAGTAGCAGCACTGCAAGTACGGTGAGGGTCAGATACCAACAGAAGAAAAGATTTAACCCTAAGTATGTCAGCTTCTTTCAGTACTAATTGAGTGCTGTTGTAATCACTTAAGTTGATGTGTACTGCAAACACTAGTAATCATTCAAGTTTGATATTAGCTAAACAATTTAGATGCTATTGTATCTTTAAGGAAATCCTTTCTTTATTTTCATGTTCCCAAAAACTCTTGTTCTAATGCAGGCTTTCTTAGCCAAGGCCTGAAGAAGGCTTTGCTTTTTCCAGCTTTCAGTTTTAGCACACGCTGCTTCCCTCACCCATTTCATCTTTCCAGATACCGCCCTTTTCATGTCGATCAGTGGCTCCTGCAAATATGCATCCTTCCCTTTTATAGCACAGTGTAGAACACTGTAGACCACATCCATCTCTGTGGAATGCCTTTGAAAGTTAATTTTTGCATCAGCATCACTCTTTCTCAGAGTTTCTAGTTAAACTCTTCACCTCTCACATTGGACTAGATCGTTCATCTGAGGGATTGTTATGCTGTGTCCTTGGAACTGTCTTTTCACTTTCTTGTCTAGTTCACTAGACTTTACTGTCTAGTTTACCTAAACCAGATAGCTTACCTATATTTCTGTTACAAATCCCCCCATAAAATCTCAAATTTACTCTATAGCCCTGATGTTTTTGATATTTGTTACTGTTATTTTTGTGTGTCTTTTGTACAGTGTTGACCAATTTGTAATTGATACTCTTTGGGGTGGCTTCTAAAGACTATTGTTCTCCACTTCTCTCAGTACTTGCTTTGCACTGTGTGAGTATTTCTTGATAAGTGTTTATGGTAAAGCACAGTTCATGATCGGTGTCCCTAACACAGCTACCAAAGAGTCTTCTCACAGCATGTAGGCTAAGCATATCGGCCTCCGCTCTTCAGTCAGTATAGCAACCATGTGGGAAGAGTCATGCCAATTCAATGCCAGAATCATGATGCTAAATCCCAAGACCCCATCAGCTGATCTTTGCTGAGAATTGAGCTCACTCTACAGTTTGATCAGTGTGAGTCGCTACAATTTTGACCATGTTGGATACAATCATCAGTCTCTCTGGTGGAGCTTAGCTGTGCCCTACCAAGAGACCACTGAAATCAAGAACATGAATTTGAAAGGGTGGCCCTAAATACGGTATGAGTTTAGGAAAGGTTATGACATACCTTCTTTCTTCACTCAAAGTTCCTTCTAAGGCTCAAACACGTACAGATTTCTTGGACGGAGCTATTGGTAAGAAAATATGGGAGCTTCTCTCTTTTTATTTTGCAAGTGTAGCAGGGCAAAGTTCATGATTTTTTCTTATTCAGAATTTTAGGCTCCAAATTACTGTAACCACTAGCCTTTGCTAATTGGCCTTGTGTAAAATGATGAAGGACTTTTAGTAGTTAACTTGAGAAAAATCAATCGCCATGAAGAGCAAGGTGAGGAATACGTAAGGTCTCAGCTCCTGACTAACTTCTATGTGAGATGATCATTTTCCTTACTGGAACATGAATAAGAACATCTATAAGATTGGCTGTTAGCTCTTGTGTATGTATGGGTATACACAGGAGCTAGCAAATAGGTCTTGCAAGTCTGCCTGTATATTTTCAAAGCAGGTTGGTGGTCTGAGGGATCTTTTCAATTCAGTTCTGTTCTCAATTTGTTTTAATCTTAAATCTAATAGCATATTTCTCTGCAGTTTTAATTTGTTCTCAGCTCAAGGCCTGTTCTTGAACTTAAATGATATTCTGATTGAATTTTATAGCAAATTCTTTGGTTTCAGTGAAATTGAGATTTTATTTCCTGTGTTTAGCTGTATTTCAAAGCATTTTGCCAGATTTGGCAAAATAAAGGGAAACAAAAAATGTAGGGAAATTAGGTCATCTATATAATTTATCTAAATAATGCACATACATGCCTGCCACCTGAAGCTAATTATGAAATCAAAATGACATTCATTTGGACTGGTGAAAGGTTCAATTAAGACATTTGAATTGAAGTAAGACCTATGAAAAAGATACTTCTCTTAAAAAGATGTTTCCAGCTTTGCATTTTGCTGTATTTGAGGTTTTCCATCAACTGAAGTGTCTGTTGAAAAACTGAGAGTGTGTGGAAAGGACCGTACTATCTTATGGTAAGGAGAGGCATTGCAAATATTTGCCTCTTATACATATGTTTATGTGAGTGGTTGTTCTCCAACAGGCAGAAAAAGGAAGGATGAGAATGTTGCTGTTACTACCAGAGTGCTAAAGCATCATCTAGCTCTGGTAATGAACCAAAGGGGACGAAGCAACACTACAATCACAATTTCTTGTGTTCAAAATATTCAGGAAGGCTAGATTTTTTTTATTATTATTATTTTTTAAGTTAAATGAAATCAAATGTACTCTTAGCAGTTTTGGAAAAAAATAAAGTAAAAAAAAATAAATAGAACAAAAAGCATTTGCAAGTCTGTTTTATGACACTTAAAATCATCAAGTATTAAAAATTGTATCCATTTGTTAAGCTATTTGTCTTCGAAGTTACTGAAGGCTGACAATATTTAACCTTTGCATCTGATGGGGAATGTGCAGATTACTTGAACTGGCTATACCTGTATTTAAGCTTCCTCTTTGTAGTCTAAAAGAATAGTTTCAGCTGTCTTATGCTACTTGCTATATACCTGCAGCTATTTAAAACATCATGAGCTAGGATATGTCTATGTTGTGAGGTTTCTTAAGTAATTATTCCTGAATGTGGTAAGATGCAGGTTTTAGAGGAAAAATTATTTTGAAATATAAGGCACGTTTAGGATTGAAATGGCTTCTTTTGTGGAAAGAGCTGTCAAGGAACTTCAGTACTTCAGGTGTTTTTGAAAATATGTAGAAGTCAGTAGATCCTAATAGCAGCAAATTATTTTTCAGTACATGTTTTTTTTTTTTGAGTTCTGTTACTCTCGTTTTCCTCCACTTTCCTCTTTTGATTTACTGGCTTTGTGTGTGAGATTCAGTACATTTGGGCAGATGCAAGCAGCTGGAAGTAATAGAGTTAGAGCACTTTGAAAGGCTGAATTTTCACAAGTGGTTTGGGGTTTAGATGCTGGGAGTCTGGTGCTTCAGAATAACATTTAGAGAACTTGCTCTCATGGCAGAGATTTGAAAGAGGTTATTCATGGGTTGTATTTCACTTCTAAAAAGTTGAATAAAATTACATTGCATTATATTTTTAAATGAAGAAATCTGATTGAGCCATACAGACACATTTTAGAATAATACATATTCTAATGGCACAAATCACTACTTTTATTCCACATATTCAGAGAAACACATGCTCCCAGAAGCTTTAGAGAGAACCTTTTTTCTTGCCAACTGTATATAGTGTAGTGAGTGTTTCCTTTAAACTCAAGCCAACATCCCATGTAAACATGATAAAGTTAGCTATGGCAGTTTTATGGTGGAGCAAGAATTTGTGGTCTTACATTGTGCATTTTTTGTTGCTGCGTTTCTTTCACGGCTATCTTTTCTGTCTCTGGAGGTTGGTTTCATTACTTGTCATACAAACGAGTTTCCCCTGTTTTATCCATGCCTCTCTGTGCTTCCATGTCCTCCACTTATTTTATGTTTGCTTTCAGTAGGGTTTTTCAATATTGACAAAATCTTGAGGGGCACCTACTTATAAAGCACACGGTGCATTATTTTCTCATATTGTATCCTCTGCTTCTTCAAGGCATGTCAGATGGAGTACATTTTCTCACCAGCAACACAGGGAATGGAGCCACCGTAAAGCAGCATAAAAAGTCCAGATCGTTCCTGTGGATGTCTGATCGTTGTAGCTGCCATTCCAGCTACGGTGCAGTGGTTCTCACAACAAATTGCTCTGCAGGCATGGGAGATGTGTAGCACATCTGCTGTTATCCCTTCCTTGGCGGCTTTGCTGTTACTTCTGTGACTGGAATACTGGGTAACTTTTCCCACATCTCTTTATCTCTGCTCATAAGGCATGTTGTAGGAGAGCGGTGAGCAGTGCCATACCAATTATACACGCTCTTTGGAGACGGTTGTATGCTGTCATTTAGAACAGAAAGCAGAAACGTGTGTTACCTGTAAAGGTACATGAGAACACATACTGCATCCCAGCTTTCTGTAGATCTGGGGTGCAGCGCACGTAGACAAGGAGGCACAATGGGTACCTGCGTCCATACATCTTTAAAGGGTTTAATACTAAATATGTATAATCAAATATTGGAATAAGAGACCAATCACATATTTTCGCCCCTCCTCTCCCAGAAAGAAGCAGAAATATTATTTCTGGCCTCTTTTAAAATGAGTATGTCTCTGTATAAATGGGTATCAGCTTTTTAAAGAATATGATGATTCAAAGCAATGTCTGCAGGAAGCGGAAAGTTAACAGGTCTGTGCTGGATTTACAGAACAAATAAAATACCATTGTAGGAAGAACTCCGAGATAAGGGTGTAGGGGATGATGTGGCAAAGTCTGAAATTCTTCAAAAAGAAAAGGTGAAATATCATAAGCTACATTCACTTCTGGTAAAAATTTGCATGGTTTTAGTCTTTGTAGGTGACTGTAATACTAGCTGCAGCTTGTGTTCAGGACCAGTTCTTTTTTCTTTCTTCACTAAAAAGATATCCATGCCGGCTTTATTATTTAGCTCTGTTGATATTGGTCTTGAACTAGATTTTACTTTTATTTTTTTTAAAGTATACCAGGCTTTGAATGGGTCTAAGAAGGCAATCCTAGAATAATTGTAACCTCCACGTTACCTTTGTTTAAAGGCAAAACCTAGTTATTCACACTCTATTATTTGAATATCTACTGCAGGGATGTGATTTAAAACCCACCTTTAACAGAAGTTGCATTTAAAAGATATCACTTCCATGTGGTTTCAAAGTGATATCAAGATAAATCTTTTACTTTTCTATATGGTCTGAGTACTCTCCGGGGTAATTTCTAGCAAAATTTGGTGATGATTTCTGTAGTTGATATATTCTACCTAGGGAAATAAAAAATGTGAAGTAAAAGTTGGAATCAGCAGCTGAAATGGTCTCATTTCCTGCCAGACAATTTGCCTTTGGTTTGTATGGAAGTTAATGTCAGTCTAGAAGAAAATAATGCTCTGGTTTTACATTGCTGTTCTTTAAAAATAATTACCCTTATCTTATATTCTGTTCAACTCTACTACTCCCAGTTTAAAAGAAATTGAGGTCAAAAGGCCCATAAATAACCATCTGGTCAGTAACAATACAGAAGAGTGATAGTAGTGGTGTTTCCTACAAAATTTCAGGTGCCAGCTGTCACTTGACGTTTTCCTCTCTACTTACACAAACAAATTCATCAGGAATGTTTTCACTTCCAAGATTTTTACTGTTTGCTTTTGGTGTGCGAAAGGATAAAATGGTTCCCCTTTTTAAAAGGGACAAATTAAAAAAGAACACACACATATGTGTTTTCTACCCAGTGCTTTTGATTTGGAAAATACATGTTAATTCTCTTTTCTGCATCCCCCAGTTTAAGTACGTTTACAAGTCACAAAAGTTCTAGCTTACAATGAAGTATTCTGTGCCAGATGTCCTTTCTCTTTGGTGCCTCATATTACCATGTTGAAAGAAAAATATAGCCCGGGTTGCTCTAGTAACAGATGTTTCTATCCATACCCATGGTCCATTTACCAGTGTTGCATTATACAGTTTTCTTTTCCAGGGACACAAACAGTCAGTATGAATTTTCCATGACTCCAAATTCTTAGCATCAGAAGGCAAATGTTCATAACAAACAGAGCTTTTTACTTGCACACTGTGAAATTCTTCACCGAAAGAATCAATGATTCATTTTGCAGTTCAGCGTACAAGTGCTGTGTAGACAACATCATCTGGATTGATGCAATGCTGCCCAGCAGAATGCAAGATCCTTCCCTCTAGTGAGGAAGTGCATGGGAATGGGTTCATTTTTGGTCCCAGGGAGGCAGTGAAATGCTATTTAGCTCTAAGATTTTGAGTGCAGATTGCAGTACGCAGCACGTCCTTGGAAGAATGGGTAGAGGTTTGGTAGCCTCAAATATGACTACAAATGGGGAGCATTTCCACAGGTGAGTCATCGCCACTCTGTCAGCATGTTCAGCTGCTGCTGCCACCAAGTCACCTCGAGGTCCCAGGGGCTTTCTTCCAGGAACACTGCTCCTCAGAAGTGCTCTCTCTGTGTTAAATGAAGCAGTGTCCAGGGGTGGCACCGCTACTTTCATGCCCAGTTCTTTCTGTCCTGTGTGAGCTTCCCTTACTGGCCAGTTGTAAAGGCAATTAATTGCCTGTGCAGACCTTTGTCTTGCTCCGGTATAACTGTTCTTACGTTGGAAGTGTCAATTTATTTACAAAGACTTCAGTGTAGGATTATGCCAAAATGGGTAAAGTCAAAGTTCACAATTCTGCGTTGTTTACATTGGTCTTATCTTTTATATGTAAAAGCTCCTATTTTAGGGCACTCTGAAGCAGTTGTTGATTTATGCTGAAGGCTGATCCCACTCTGGGCTAGGTATTGATAGCTAACTGGTCGATAAGGGTTAAGAGGCCAGAGTTGCCACAGATGATAGTAATCATACTTTCCACTGTAGTGACATTGGGTACGGAAGCTGGTGTGCTCTAGCCAGGCTAGACTATGGGCTATGTAAATAGAGGACAAAATTATTGCTGCTTTCTTTAATCTCTTTCAGAAAAATGAGATGGATCATGAATTTGGACAGATAATCAATATGGGTGTAAGAATGAGTGATTCTTGAGAAGGCCATTAGAATCTTTTACAAATATAATCACAACTGCTATCGTATGGTTATCCCCAGTGACATGCACTCAGAATTCAGAACTGTTCAAATCAAGTATTGCTAAAATTGAGGTTCATGATCAAATAGCTTGTAGCCAAACAGATTTTGTTGCTTGCTTCAAGACTATCTTAAAACTCTGTGGGTGGGAGGGAAGCAAACCGAGCCATCTAAACTCCAAATGCTATTGTTTAGCTCCAATAATCAATCCCAGAAGACATTTACATATACAATTGGATTGGCTCATTAGAAGTTAAGCTCAGCTGCTGCCAATTAGGATGTGCTACTTTGCATAGGCAACTTGATTTTGTAGCATTGTTAGAGATGGCCCTAGAACTGTCAGCTGAGGAAGCAACAAAAAAACCTTGCTGAATTGTCAGACAGATCTAGCTGATCTGAAGTCAAAGTGGTTTTGGTGTATGTAACACGGAATGCATTCATAAATGTTTGGAATTTCTTCATATTTGATTGATTTTTACTACATTTAATACTGAGACAGGTTACCATTTTTTTCTGAGAACTGGTTATTGAGGAAGATTTCTGTCTTCCAGGCTAGTACAGAAAAACTTTTGGAGGTGTCAGGAAATAGAACTTCTATGGCTCTTGCTTTTTGACAGGAGATCAGCATGGCATGCAGTTCCCCAGAAACATACATCATCTGGAGTTCAATTTTTTTTCAAGTTCCCTAAATCCTACAGCTTTGAAAATAACTAATGATATAGCTTGTAAGGTTGAGAGACAGTAAAATGGCTCAGTTTCATATATATATATATATATTTGCAATGCATCTCAATATATTTCCGTTCCTTAAGGAGATGGCACATTAGCCATTAGAAAACAATGTCACTGCTCAGCAATATTGACAGGTGGAAAATCATCGTGGTGCATCCCACTTCATTACCTTAGCACAAAGCTACAGGAGAAAACTATATAGTGCTTCTATGTGAATATCAGATTTTTTTTCTTGAATTTGTTCTCTTTCTGGCTTTTTGAGTGGAATGGTTTTAATTATAAGCAATGGAATATAGCAGTATATCTCAAGAGATAAAGCATTAGCAATTTAAATATGAACTTGTAAATTTAGTATAGCTTATTCTGGTTTTGCTCACTAGATTTCCTCTGACTACCTACATCCATTCATTTGTCCAAGTGAATGAGAAATTACATGTTTCCAAATTGGAATATATTTAGTTGTTTAGTTCTGTTCCCTTTCTGCTTTTCCTAAAATAGCTGTGGTCTGCAGTAAAGCAGTGGGTTGGGAGCAGTACGCTGCTTTTGTGTCTCAGGACACCTGAGGCTGGTGAGAAGTTAAACAAATTTGTTCCGTTTCCGGAGAGTATTCATTTTATTGCAGCAAAGAACTAGTCGTTGAAGTTTATACTGCTAAATGAAAAGTCATACAGAGGGACATTTCAGATATTTTTAATTAAAATTTCAGTTGTGATTACTACAATTAGTATGTCCAGTCATAGAAAATATTTTTAGGTTGTTTTATCACAGACAAAGATAACTTCAGCTATGAACACTTTTTTTTCTATTTTTTTTCTTTAAATATATGGCATGGTCAATCTTGACATGCCAGGAGAATGCTGAAAGTTTAGAGGCTGTAGGCTTGATTACTTAAACTTGAGTGCAGGCGGGTAATTATAGAAAATTGTGATATTGTTGGATGGTCATTTTTATGAAGTGAACAATCTGTTGGAGAGTGGGCACATGCTTTTTTCTGCTCTTCTGTGTTTCCGTTCCAGACAGATTTGACAGAGGTCAGTGGTGAAATGGGCAGAAAATCTGAATAACCCTCTTTGCTCCGAAATGTAGTGGCATTGTTAGAAAGTTTGGACAGAGGATTTCAGGATCTGGGGCTATTAATCTGGCTTGTTTGAGCAGTGACATTTTAAAAGTATTTAAGGAAAGAAGGGGAAAAAGCAAGGCAAAGACAGAAGATTTTGTTTTAGTTTTCACTGAGTTTGCCATTGCTTAAAACTTTTAAATTTGAGGCATTACTCTAAAAAGAGTTAAGTACATTTTTCTCTAATTTTAAGTCTCTGAACAGTTACATACAACTGCTTTCTGTGTATTGGCTTTTTTTGCTCGCTTTGTTTGCATTATGAGCTCAGCCTGGCTTCACAAGCAGTCCTTGAGAACTTTTGCACATATTTATGGATTCTGAAGTTTGAAAACATCAGATCACTGGGTTACGGTAAGGTTCTGGCAATTAAATGCACCATTGTTCATCCCAAGTGCTAGCCAGGACGATAACATGCCATTTCCATCATTATTCAAATAAAAGAACCATTGAGAGCTTTTCTTTCTTTCTTATTCTTTAAATTTCAATTAATCTAAAATATGGAGAATATAAGAAGTGTGCAGAAGTGGATTCCACATCTTGTGCGCTGTCAAAACTCGCACTGAAATGAGCTGCTAGAACAGCCGTCAGAGCCAGGAAGTCGGCTTTCCTTTCTAGAGGCCCAGATGTACTTGATGCAAGGGGGAAATTAGGAGGGAGCTGAGGGAGCGTCGCCCTCCGGTGAGTTCTTTGCCCCTGTAGGAAGGGGAACAGCTGAATTTCGGCAGCAGTGTTTGCTGTTCCAGTGGGCACTGCCTCATCCTGTGGCTCTGACAGGAGCAGCTGAAACAAACTAGCTGCCCAGGAGCTGGCCCTGGGAGCAGCTCCTCCGCAGCGGGTGCTTCTCTTTGGGATGCTCCACATGGTGGAAGCTCCCCATCATGCTGGGTTTTTGCTGGTGTATGGCAGTGATAGACATTAAAATTCTCCATGCGTTAACAATAAAATATTGAGGGAATGTCTTTAGATTAAGAAAGAAGTACAAGTACTGATTCTAAAACTAGGTGCACAAAAATACTTCCTTCCGAGAGAATGACTGTGTTGTTTGAAACGCCACCAAGCTGACAGCTGTTCATCCTTCTGCAAAAGGTACGGGAGACTTGGCTGATGCATAAAAGCAGGAAGGGAGCAGCTCTTTCAAGGAAAATATCTAGTGTGGTGCTAAGGACTTTTGAGGCTGGATCCTCTCAAGCATGAATTCTGGGAACTGACCTTTGTTGCCTTTTAAAAAATCTTCATTAACAGGTGTCTCACACCTGGAAGGGAATGGCTAACTGGGGATTGCTTTTAAGGAGCAGGAGAAAGCCTTGGTTTGTGCGGCTGCAAACCAGAAACTCCGCGTGGCTGCTGCAGAAGATCGTGCCCTGCAGCCACTGGCACACCGGCGGCCTTCACCAGCCCTGCTGTGCCCACAAGTGCCTCGCAGGGCTCTCGTAGTTCCCAGGACAAGATTATCCCTGGTGGGAAACTGATTCCTGAAAGAGTAAACATTCACTAAATTCACTGATATGTTTGTGCGTTTTTTTTTCCTGCTGAGGATTTTTGTTACTTCAGAATTTATTTATTTTTATTTTTGACCAGGAATCAGCTGTGGTATGCTAAGGCTTAGCTGTGTTTAGCCCGTTTTTCTGGTAAAACACAGATGTTTCTTGAGACCTCTTTGTTTTAAATATTAGAAAATTTTCACTTTTTGTCAGCTATTTGAAAATTTGGTGTTTGTATATTCCCTGTTAGTTGCTTACAGTTACTAAAAAATAGAAGAAATTTCATAGTTTGTGAAATTGGGTATAGATACCAGTAATACAGTAATTTTTCAGAAGAATGGTATAAGTAGAGAAGAACTTGAGTTTAAGAACAGTGCTTCCAGGCAATTGAATACTAACTTCAGAGTTGGTAACTGCAAAACCAGTTAATGAGTGTACTGTGTACGTTCCAGCATTGTAAACGTTAGCCTTAATAAGGTACAAGGCAATAGCAGTTCAGCAGCTGTGATACTTAGAAGGGAATGAGTTCCTGGCACATAAAAATTTAAAAAATTGTCCTTCCGTTTGCTGGGATATACATCAGTGTCACTTTAGTGACAGTTAAAGGGCAGGGTAACAGAGTGAGAAATGACAGGTTGGTCTTCAAAGTGGAAAGTATTTGGCTTGTGTGGCCAAGAAGCAATGCGATGGGATATTGTGAAAGCCTGACCTCAGCAAACTGAAAAGCAGAGTTGGCAGTGGCCTCACCAGGGTACCAGGGTGTCATTTGTGAGACGCTGTCTGCTTTGATTCTTTTCTCATTGGGGTAAAATTGGTTGAACATCTCTTGTTCTCATATGTCTGTAACCTACTCACTTGCCTCTGGAAGTACTGTGTATTACAGCATATGAATCAAATAGAGTTTTGAAGGGTAAAATATCATCATCCTTTTTGTCTTGGTTTTACTGAGGCAGCAGACAAGGGGCTTTTGTTGTTGTTTCTGATGCATGAATCTTCAGAACCAATTAACTGCTCCTTTTTGCATTCCTACATTGTTTATTGTATGTGGAGAGAGACCTTGATTTCTTCCCCTTCCCAAAGGGCTATCAGTTTTTGTTGAGAAGGGTCCTGGGATCACAGTGGACATGAGTCCATTTGTAATACTTCAAGTGCTTTCAGTTTTTAAAGCTGGACATTGGTCAACGATATCTAAAGGTTTTCTATCTTTGAGAAGATGGTTTTGCACTCTTTACAGCAGTTATCAGTTATATCAGTTCTGATGTTTCGCTCTGCTAGATATAAAATATGACCTGAAATGCTGCTCTCTCCTGGTTCACTGTAAACAGTGTATTTTAGAGCTGTCGAGTCCGTGTATTTATGCTCCCATCCATGCTCTTTTATTTATCTTTATGACAAACCTTTGAAGTTCTAGCTAATAAATCAGGAATGCAGCAACTAGTTTTGAAAAGTACAAATCTTGGCAATTTTATTGGTTCCATAATTTACCCGATCTTTTGGTTAATGCCAACAAAACTGCCTAACTCTGGATGTTTTCTAAGTCAGCTGATGCGTCCTAAATATAAATCTATCTTTACAAAGATCAGAGGTAAAATACCTTAAATACCAAAGCTCCGCTCAGCATTTGTATAATTGAACTATTAATCTGCCCCAAGCTTTTAGAGCGGTCAAAGTGAAAAAGCACAGTATCACTGCTGTCCCCAAAGTTTGATGTTAACTGAGTTTTGACTCCATGTGCTTAAAACATTTGAGGCATTGCAAATCATTTAAACCAAGTTAGGAGATGCGAATGCTGAACAGGTGCCTTAATAGCTCGCTGTAAAGAATGTCATTTAAAATGTGCCTTCTGTTATCTGCTGCGTTGACCTTCAGGGCACACTGCAAAGGCTCATTTCTTCTCAGGGCCATGGGTGGTAAGTAGATATGTCTGCTGGCTAGAAGAGGTGGAAGATGCGAGTTGCGTATGTGTACCTGTGCATGTTACTCGTTACTCTTTCCCAAACATTTCAGCACTGCCTAGCTTTATGCATGCTATTAGTCACAGGGCTTGGATTTAAGCACATCCTTTAGTGTTTCTTGAAAGAGCATTTGAATCATTGTTGCAGTTTATATGCATGCTTTTAGGTGGTTTTGACGCATACATGTAAGCACTGGAATAAAATCAATTAAAGAGGTAATCTTTCATTTCCTGCTGCATCGCTGCATGGTAAACAGGCAAAAAATCTTTTTCTGTGACTTTAAATCAGTGAAAGAAAGACCAGCCAGTGGATGACGGTAAATACATAGAAATACTGTGTAAAATACAGGCTCTGATTTTATTTTTTTAAGCAACAGGTGAAGAAACCGTTGTAGCCAATTTGAATCTTGTACGGAGGTGGCAATATTTTCAGTGACTGGGCTCTGATGTCTCTTGGTTTCCTTTTAAGAGTATGTCTATAGCAATACTTGGGTATCTCATGTTTGAATTCAGATTAACCAAGGGGCTTAAATTTCTGTCTGCCTTCAGTTGCATATGACCTGGAAAGCATCCAGTGTGTCTGTTGCCTTTAGGAGTGAGCAATCTGTGGATGGTGTTCTTGACACAGTGAACGCAAAATCCACTGGATATATTAAGCCCTTAGAGAGCACGTAGCATGTATAGGTGAAGACCACGGGCAGGCAAGGTTGAAAGTCTGTAACTATAACCACTGCAAGCCCGAAAGACAGCAGGAAAATGACTGAATAAAAGAGACTATTATTTTTGTAGGTGGCTTCTGTAGTGGCAAAGGCTCTCAATTACTACTTTTTTTTCCCTAGAATTTACTTTGTTTTCAGCCCTGACAGGGGAAGGAGAACTTGTTAGGTAACTTTGAGCATAGGGTGAAGTACAGTACAATACTGAAGTATTCTACGAAGGACAGGACTAAAGCTACAAATAGACACACATCTGAACTGTTTTGGCATGGGCTGCCTAATCTGGTAGTTGAAGGATGCTATACTGCTTCCCTAGGTGAGTTGGTAAAGGACCTGCCCAAGTTATGTACCCCTCAGGGAGTTACCTGCTGAAGTTCTGGGCTCCTCCAGCAGTCTTGGCTTCTGCAAACCTGTAAACCCGACTGGGCTTGGCAAAAGTGGTGGAAAGCAACTACCACTGACAAGTTCTGCATCATTAACCACCCAAAACAGTGGGAGGAGAGCTGGAGCTCAGAAAATTGTCACGTGCCCTAGGGGATGGGAATCTTGCTTGAAAGAGTTTTGCTGATTTATTACTCTTTAATTTTCCAACTTTTCCTGGCATTTCTTCCTTTCCCACCTACCAGCAGAATTCTCTTTGTTTTGAACTCTGCAACTCAGTTAAGTAGTATTATCTCTAAAGATTGCTCAAGGGAAGTCATCAACTTTTCCCACATTTCTGGGTGAAGGCTTGAGTGGTGTAATTTAACTTTCAAGGAGGAATCCCTGGATAATAGAAAAGGGCTCTCTTGGCCACTGACTGCACCTGGAACAACCACAGACAACGGTCATTAGTGACTGCTGTGCGTTTGTGTATGGTAATGACTAGTATGGCGTGCTTTTTTACCTGAATTTTTATTAACAGGAATACAATGCAATATCATTTTCAATTAACTGCCCAAAACCATATGAAGAGAGATTGCCATCTGGACCAAACTAGTAGTCCACCTTATCTCACTTTCATCACTGACAGCTGCAGAACCTGAAGCTAAAGATTTTTTCTCTTTCTAAGCATAGGGACATTCAATAAGAAATCACAGAATTGAAGGGGTTGGAAGGGACCTCGAAAGATCATCGGGTCCAACCCCCCTGCCAAAGCAGGTTCCTTAAAGCAGGCTGATTCAATTAAATTGAATCACTTCATCCCTAATTTTGGCTAATGTTCAGTGTTTGTCAGTGCTGCTTTCCTGCAGATGGTGCAGCCAGAACCTGGTTTTATCTCAGTTGCAATGACAAGTTGTGTGTGTGTCATTTCTGTATAACATCAACAATTTGTACTAACAACCTCCTAGGGGAGGGCTGAGATTGCTTTGAATTTTTGTTATGATGAAATCAAAAATGGATGATTAGACAGAGAGCACTGCGTCTAATTTTACTCAGTCAACAGTTCTATTCCAAGAAATCACTCTAGACATGTTCTACACTTGCATTTTAGTGTTGCAACAAGTTTTACTTATAAGTATAAATAGTGGCCTTGAGGCACTTTGAGATAACTTATACTCTGCCTCTCTTTGTTGCAGCTTTTGCAATAATTTGCTTTTGGGGATTTTTGAGACTTGTAATATTCTTTAGTGCTGCAGTTGAATGAAATGCATTTTCTTGATAGACAGTCGAGGAATTTCAGAAACAGCGAAGTTAGGGACTTGGGAGCATTTAAGTATCAAAGTCTTAATGGATTTTCTTAATTTTAGAGATTTAATCACCATGCAGTAGGCATGTCATTGATTTGTAAGCATATTTCATTATTGACTCCAATTGGGAGTTCATTTAGAAAAATCAATGGCATGGTATGGCCATGTGTCTTTCTACTGTTTTGTGCAATTTGTACAGTGCTGTGGATTGGGCATCGGGTTGTTTTAATTCTATGAAGTGGTCATGGGCATGGTTTATATGGAAAAGGCTCTAGTGCTTAAAGATGATTCATGATTTTTGAGTATGTGAAAAAGAAAAAAGGCAATGAGATGAATTTACTAAAGGCGCGTAGTCTGAAGCAAGAGCCCGTTGATAGACATGGCAGATTGAGAGAAGTGAAGCAGCTTTGCATCTGCTGCCATTTAGCTGTGACAGGAGGGTGTTTGTGAAATTGGTGACGAGTCCATCCTTTACCCTCAGTGATCTGCTGCTAACTTTGGTGCACAAAAGATCACTGCAATTTTAGGATCTCAGCGAAAGGCCTTTTGATCTCATTTCACCATCACTTATCAATCTCTAGAACTGCAGCATTTGTATTTTTTCCCCGATTTCTCCCTATATGGGTGTGTGCCACCATTTCTGACCCCAGCAGAGGTTTTAGAAATGGAAAATAAAAATAAACTGTTATTTTACTTCAAAGTTGTTTGCCATTTTGGGTAGCAGATTTATGGAACAAAGCAGATTTTTAGGTCTGTAGAGCTTTGCCTAGACCTATGAAATATAGATAGAGAAATAGAGATTGATATCAATGAAGTATTGAGTTAAGAGAGAAGATTTTGATCAAATCATTTTGGGTAGGGGATGGTTTGGTACAAAATAGCCAAGAGAAGGAGTTTGGTGACGGATGATTAGAAGCAGATTGATAGATTTATCTTTAGGGCAGGAGGAGGGAATGGATGTAGGAAATGGTGTGGAGGATTAGCTGCAGTTTGAAGAAAGGGAGAAGGGAGGAAAATAACTGACAATAATTTACAGCAGTGATTTATATCACAAAATAATATTTTCAACTAATGTTTCGTACCTTCAGGTTTCCAGGATACAATGACTGGAAATGACCTCTTTCCTTTGTTTTAAATATAGATGAATATAGTGAAGTACAAAAGAATCAGAATATCACCCAGCATGGATACAAAAAAATAATGTTTTTTTGCAGGCATGTGAATGTACAAGTTTTGTTGGGGTGGTGTGGGGGTCAGAAATAGGGAAAATGACTAAAATCTATGTGACTTTTGCAGGCTGATTATATTAATGACAAAGAAGAAAGTTTCTTGTTTTGGGGTTCAGACACCCTAGTAAGAAAAGGCATGTTATTTATCACCTTGGCATTCCCAACAGTTGTTACAGTATCATACAGTCTGGTTTAGGGAGTAACATAAGATTTAGTTGTATCAGGTACAACATAGCACCTTTGGAATCATAAAATTTATTGACCAAATCTTCTGTATTCATACGGGACAAGATTCAAGAATGTATAGATACGTAGTGTTGCTACTAGCAACGCAATAAAAGGAGTTGTCTAAGCTCCACCACCTGTCCATAAGGTGTCTGCTTTACCTGTAACAAATTTGTAAGAAACTGCAAATGCCTATCTGACATTTACCATTTGCAGTCCAAGGACTGATGCCTCATTAATTCCTCCTGGGACTTCGCTGTCCATGACAGTTTTGAGTTACTGTAAACAATATGCTGAAAAATTTGCTCATCATATTTTACTGTCAAAAACCTTCCTTCTGTAGCCTTTTCTTCTTGTGGTACAGCAGCGTGCAGTGGAGGGCTTACTGGCACTTGTGTCTAGCTATGCTTTCAGAAGAGGTCATTATTTTATAATAAGCATATCTAAAATGAAAGGTATTAAATTCTGCAAACTCTGTCATTGCCAGCTGTTCTAAATGCTGTTGCTAATTCACATTATTCATCTTACTTCAAGCCATAAGTCAGAGCCTTCTTGCCATCATCTTGGTGCCCTATTAACTAACTTACTGCATCTTTCCTTCTAAAAGTGACCAAGACTCTGTTTCTCAGAGCGTAATAATAAAACTAGTCGTTAACGAACAGTTTATCCCAAATGTATTAAGTGGCAGCTTGTGTAATATTTAGAAGTCACTGTTTTTTTTTTTCTTGCCTTGAGAACAAACATGCAACGTGTTTGAATACCAAGGAAAAATATTGGTTAAAATGCCAAGAATAAATGCACGTTTTTCTCTGTGATTTTTTCAGGCAGAAGTGATGCTACAGCAGAGATACTTAATCTCCTTTCAGCATTTATCATAAAGTGCAGAGCTTCTTGCAGAGTAATTTTGTATTGTAATTGTTCACAACAGACTTAAGTTGTTTTAGTACATACATAACTTGGGAATGAATTGTTCTAATAGTTTGGGGGAGTATGCTACCTAGGACTTAAAGAATAATAACATCTGGAGTCCCTGTTTCACAACTTTTATTGCAAGACTTAAATATTATGGTTGCCTTTAGATAGGGTATGTGCAGCACAGACAAGACAGTATGAAACAAGTAAGACATCAGACATTGGGAAAATTCTTTATAAGGAACCCTGTGAGGGACACTTATTTTTCTGAAAGCTGTTTTATTCTATTGGGCTTTTCTGCTTAAGGATGTAAACAGGGTAAAATAGAGAAAGTGAATCTGTAGAATATTCACAGCTCCCTGCTGCCTCACAGGGTGGGCCTGCTTGCCTAGGTGCTTTCTTCAGCGGTGAGGAGGCTTCTCTCTGGTGACAGAGAGCAAGGACCTGCCCTGAGACATCCAGCGGATGCCTTCTCTCCAAGGGAATATCCATCCTGATACAGGTTGCTGAAATAGACTTCAGGTGCCTGAAATTAGCCAGAAAATAGTCATACTGAGATTGGTGTAAAATAGCATGTTGTCAACTGCTGTCTAACTCATTTTCTGCTAGCTTTCCTGTAGAGAGCGGGCCTAATTTAAAATACCTAGAAACCTGGCAAGGACATGTTATGCTTACTACTGCTCTGGTAGTGTGCATGACTTATCGTGATAATTTTGGAAATAACTTGGTGACTAATTATGTCAAACGACAGTTTTTGTTAGGTGTGCAAAATGAGTAAATTGTTGGCAGCTTTGTTCACGTGTGTAATTTAGCACAGCCTGATGAAAGCCCCTTTGTCAGGTGCAGCGATGTTGGGAAGAGAATTGCCAAGAGCTACATCCACAGTACTAGCCTAGCAGGCTTCCTACCAAAAAAAAAAAAATAAATAAAAAAATAAAATTATATACTCAGTAATTCAGGTGGCTCTCAGGAGCAATTACCTTGCCTGGTTACCCAGGCTCTTGGTTTTGAACACAGGCCAAGGTGTAATTAGCTGTAATTAATGTCAGGGTGGTGCTAGAAGTGAGGAAAGCAGCTAAACAGCAAGAAGGAGGAAGGCTGCCCATCCCCAGGGGAGCAATGAGGTTTTGGGTTAGAGTTGGCCATGTGCATCTCGGAAGGCTGTGAAAGTGTGGAGCAATCACTCATCTATTCGGTAGGTCTTTCTGTTTTGCATATATAACCTCTTCGGGGCTTTCTGGCTCAGAAGAAACCACTGCATCTCATTTAAATGCCAGCAGCAGAATTATGTCTGAACTTTCTTCGGGCCAGAAGAGTGCTCCTATGTCTTTTCACGTCTGCTACGTTTTGGCCCTACTTGGAGCCCACTCTGTTTCCCAGATTGATTACATATGGGGTACTCACATAATGTGGTTTCTAAGAACCAGCCCTTTCCTCTTACATCTTCCACTTGTTCCCCTCTTGTGTGACATTTTCTTCGCTGTTAATTTTCTGCAGAGCAGATACTCATTCTATATGACTGCATCCCTGATAACTGTAATACCAGACAGAAACTTTTCACTTTAAATTGTTTATGGACACAACGCTCAAGAGCTGAACTGGATTTGTGACCCTTTCTGTGTAAAGCAATCTGTAGAATGGCATGATGATTTTGAAAAACTCAGTCATCTCTGCAGGTATCGGTAATACAAAAAGCACATTTAATAAGTTTTTCAGGAGCCACTTTATTACCTTATCATTGTTCCTAGTGGCAGCTTACTGTAATGGACTGAGCATATAAAACACCCCTGGGAACTCCTGTGATTAAATTGAATTTCTGATAATGATTTGCACTGTGAACTTAACAGAATCATTTAAAGCCCACCTGTGAACCTTTACGTCCATTTTGGAACAGCTATTTCACAGACTCATCACTGAAACAATGTGATGACTCTAGCGAGCAGATGCTTACAGCCTGGACCTTGATCCGTCTGTGCTTGCTTCTATAAAAAGAAATGGGATACTTACCTGTCTCACAAATTATTGTGAGGATTGACTGTTTGATGTTTAAGATCTGTTAAACACGATTTTTCATGGAGGAAGAACAAGGGAAAAGGCTAATTACAATTGCTCTTCTTTATGAAAGATAAAGTAAGCGTGAATCTCTTCTATCATTTCTAGGCTTTGGGTTTTTTCATTTTACAGTTTATTCTTCGGCCAGCATATATTTAGAATTAAGCATGCATTTTTTAAATTCACCAACAAAATATACCGAAAAAAAAATAGTCGATAGGATGGAAGTGCATGTGTATGTGTTTTTCTGGCCTGATGCCCTGCTAATTGTGAGAAGCAGAGAATGGCACGCTGAAGACAGGTCGCTGCGTGAGGCAGAATGCCTGGAAGGGACAGCTACATGCAGTGAAATCTGCTTTGCGCTTTTTTTTTCCCCCTGGTGTAACTTATGCATCTGATATAGAAAATCTGATCCAGAACGTTTTACAAACAAACCCTAGAGGCTGCATGTATGCTAAAATAGCACTTTATATTTTGTTTACATCCCTTGCAGAAGATTGGTATGATATAAATTACTGGTTGAGAGATCTTATTTCTGTACTTGCCTTAGACACAGGCTCATTTTAGCTTCCTAGTTCTGGAATCTTATTTATAACAAAAAAAAAAAAAAAGCAGCCTTAGAAAGTTTTGAGCAGAAATAACCATTGCTTTATACTACTGCCTGTTGTCCAAGCAGGCATAGTTAACAGGTCTCACCCTTCGAAGATAGGCTAAGATCTGTACGCTGATTTTGCTGGCTGAACTTGTGACTCAAGCTGAAAAACTTAAAGCATTTAGTAGTTCCAGAAGGTGCCATGTGTGCACGTTGACAGCCCCACATCTTCTTTTCAGCCTTTTGCTTTTTATCAACATCATTGATGTTTAGCTTTTGCCAGGTGTGTTTTGAGATTCGTGTGTGTGTCCCATTAAAGTAGGGAGTAAACCTGGACATACCATCCACTCTGTAAGAGTGCTTCAAGCAGAAAGCTCAGTGTTATAAATACTGGGTCACAGCTAGGCTTCAGAAACGTGGCACTTAATCATGAGGTTTGGATGTGTGTTCACTTTCAGTCTGAAGGGGCAAGGAGGACAGGTTGGAGATGCGTTCCTTCATGTGAAAGTGAGCTGTGCTGAAGGAGCCCCGTTAAAGCACGCACCTTGATGTGTCACGTGGTTCTCTCTCATGGTCGCCACGTCCCAGGAAATGCTAAGGGGGTGTGCAAAAGCTTTTACGTGGCTATTGAAGACTTATACGTAGCACAGTGCAATGAAATATAGTTCAGCTGGAAAAAAAAAAAGGCGAAGAACTGGCATTCCTGGTGACTCAGTTTGAACTACTCTTAAAACTAGATTGCAGTTCATCTGACTAATGCAATTGTTACTGAGCAAAGTGCATATGAAAGCAGCTTACAATTCAGCAATACACTTGTGTAGGCTGTGAGCAAACATAAAGGCAGATCAGAGACAGGCCTGTGAAGGCTTTTGGGAAGATGTCTGGTGGCTCCTCTTGATCTGAGGCAGTACCGAGCTGTCTTTAAACCAACCTCTGGTAATGTGGATTGCACTACTACTTAAGTTACTTTGTTCCAGTGCTTGACTGTGAAAGTACAGTGAGGTTATTTGATCTCGTATCTTAAATTTATGTAGCTGCCAGTTGGGCTGATGAGATCTCATTTTTCCCCTGACCGGACTTGTGGAGCGTTTGATTGCTGTCCACTCAGCCACATTTGAGTGTGTTGCTGGATCATCTTCCTCAGTCATGTTTTTACAGGCTGAACATGTACACCCACATGCATCTTTAAGCCTTCCTAAAAGCACCATCGTCTAAACTTCTACTCTGTGTCCTCCTTTGGAGTCTCACCAGTTTGCCTGCTGTTACCTTTTTTGTACTCAATGGAGACTTCTTTGTTGTTGGACTACTGATAACAATGGACTAATTGCTCTCAGTTATTACAAATTACACTCCTGTTGCTTCATTCCTAGAATACTGTTTTTCATCCTTAGTGGCAAACTCTGCATTGCGCTATTTACTCATCTTGTAATGTGTCTTAATATCCTCAAATCCTGTTTTCATAGTCTGACACTGATTATTTGTATTTATGAATTGTGTATTGCAGGTGAAGTGCTTCTCTCTTGCCTTTGAATTCAAACTGCTTCTGCAATTTCGCAAGATTTGTTTTCTAGTTTCATTCTCAAGAGCAATTGTCCTCCTTCCTGGCTTTGTTACCAGCCAATTTTATTTGTGTATTTATTCCGTCGTGGGTGGTATCAGTGATCAAGCATCAGAGCCACTGATGCCTGTGTGGTTTCTGGTTTTGCCAGTAAATCAATTGTAATTGTTCCTGAGAGCAGTTTTTCAGATAGCCCTGCACCTGTTCTGTTCTGGGTTCATGTTAACCTACATTTCTGCGGTTTGCTTAGGAGACTGTCATGTGGAATATGTCAGGAGCATGACTGAAGTCAAGATGGATCTCATCCAGTGCTTTCTCTTTAGCTCTCTTTATGCCACTCTAGGAAGTTATGTCGGTTTGACAGCATTTGTTGTTAGCAGCTCCATGTTAGCCATCTTCAAGCATTGTTATCCCCTGCATGTTTGCTTAGGCCTGTTTTTTTTTTTTTTTTAGACTAGTGTTTCTACATGATAATCTTTCTGTGTTCTTTTATTGCTCTTGAATTTCCTAAATCCTCACTCTCCCCACCATCTCACCCTTCCTCGCTTCCTATCAGTCCTATGGGATTTCTCTCCACATCCATGAATTCTCCAGGAGTGTGGTGAATATTCCCCTGGACTCTCTGGAATGGTTTCATTAGGATCCATTGATGATTCCTTTACCTAAACATGTTCAAATACATTCCTTCTCAGTTTTTCATCCCTTTTCGTTATTGTTGAATTTAATTATGTTACGGGTTTGATCTTAATGGAACATTTTTGTGAAGAGTGAAGCAAAAAAGCATTGAATGCATCAGTCATCTCCATTTATCCCTTACTTCACTATTTATAAGTAAAGGACCTTTCCTTTCCTTCATTTTTATTGCTCCTAATGTATTTACAAGCTCTTTTCTTACTGCATCTTTTCTTACGGTATTTTATATCCTCAGACCAGAATGTTGTCAGGCTAATAACCCATTAGTTCAGTAACTGTAACCAAACAGTAGCTGTTGCTTATTCTGCATGATAGTCATGAAAATCTGAAATAGATACTTAGAAGTTGCTCTCCGTCTCTTTGTTATTTGTTTGCTTGGTATTTTTTCTGGCCTACAAGTATACTAGAAAACAAATGGAAAAAAAAATCACAACAAGGAGGGAATATATCTCTTCCTATACTTTCAGTTTTGGCAGTGTTGTTCTGCAGAAAACTCTGCCTGGATCAAGCACGGCATGTTTTGAGAGTGGTCGTCAGCTGTACTCATGCACACTCCTGTGAGGACATGGAGCATAACTGCATGCATGCTTCTCTGCGGCGCTGCAGATGTTCACATCTCTGGGCCACCATTTCCACGCTTGCTTTGGGTTCATCACCTCTTCGCTTTGCCAACTTGCTACTTGTTTCAGGGAAATTGTCTCAGTATAATTTAGGAAGGGGAGAAAGATTTTGCCTTTTCTTTTTTCCTTCTCCCCATTTTATTTTTTCTTCAGGGTAGAGGAAATATTTGGCCTGTTGTCAGAAAGCAACATGAGAAAAATCCTTAAAAAGTGATAAGAGAAGTGTAAATGACAAAGCCTACAT
This sequence comes from Anser cygnoides, assembly GCF_040182565.1. Taxonomy (NCBI): domain Eukaryota; kingdom Metazoa; phylum Chordata; class Aves; order Anseriformes; family Anatidae; genus Anser; species Anser cygnoides. The sequence goes on along the minus strand of NC_089875.1, from coordinate 3,164,835 downwards.
ATACTGTGGACATTACAGAATGTCTGTTCCATTGAAATCCAAACTGTCAGGCTGTGTGGGTGGTCGGAGATGAAAGGGTGATACAATAGCAGAGAGGGGATAAAAGATAAATGTAAATGGCATTTGAGTCTTTAACTATATTTAAAATGGGAACTTTTCCTATTCATCAAATGTAGAAGAGGGCACATCCAAATATGGATGAACTAGTGAAGCTGCTTCAGCTTTTGGGGATCTCTTTTCTGAAAATCTGGCAATACCTTGGCCGTACACATTATACACATTACATTATTGAGTTTTGCTTTCATTATTTGGAAAATAACCAGAATCTTACAGAAGAACTTTCTTGGTAACAGTAACTAATATATACGGTGGACAGAACCAGTTGTACAAAAAAGTTGCCTATGCATTCATAAAAGATTATAATTGTTAAATAAACTGTTAAGTAATTCTGGTGTCAGTTCTGTTTTTAATTTAAAAAGAGAAAGAAGCACTTTGTGTAATTAACTTCTTCAAATTGCCTTTGAAACTATGACCAATTGTGATTAATTTTATTTTGAAAATTGAATCCGTGGAATTCAATACATTGAATAACCGCATAGCCATTACATAATGAAAAAAAAAAATTTCAAATTTTTGTTCTTAATGGGGAAATCTACAAAAAGAGTGCTGTAAATCTTTTGATTTCAGGTGTATTGAAATTCAGCAGGGAAGGTTTATTAACAGTTTTACTTCCTAACTACATTGTGTGTTTTGAAGGCTTTAGTACTACTTTTTTTTTTTTTTTTAAAGAGCAGTTTACAACTTTTAGCTCTAGCAGATGTGTTCTTCAAATGTTTATAGGGAAAAATATTTTCGCAAAAAATGAGATCTTGTGAAGTAGTAAGAATTTTTATTATGTCTCTTTATGCACAAAGCATTTGTTTTTGAAACACTGTGGGCATATAAACATTAAAGTAGTGATGCTGTACATTCACAACATGATGCGTCTATCACTTCTCTTTGTCAGAATTTCTCCCCAAGTGATACTTGCAATTGTAGAGTTCCTAATAGTTTACCCAGCTTTATACTTCTGATGGCATCCTGGAGCAGTGATTTAATGTTCTGACGGGACTACTTTCAATGTTTGGATTCTTGAATGCTAGAACATTACTCTTAGTTTATTTGCACTGCAGTTGTTTCACCTTCTCTTATTATTTGTTCCTTCAGTCACTGGGATAATGGAGTATAATTCTCCTAAGAATTAGAAGGGAGCGAGGAGGGGGAAATGTTTTCTTGTCAGAGATGCGCAGATTATAAGGTTGGAGAAGACGATTCTGATCAACTCACGGGCCTTTTAGAAGAGGAAATATATGGAAGTTTTTATGAAAATTTTCTTATTTTTGAATTGGAATACATCACAGGGAAATTGAATTGGAATACATCATGGGGGAAATAAAAAAGGCAGCTAGAAAATCCATCACTTCATGGTAAGGTCACTAAAGTTCCAGTTGCACTGCAGTTAATGTTTGCACCTTACGTCTAGCCTGGATTTACCTAACTTTATTTTTTATCCATTTTCTTTAGTCTGAAAGGTTAAAAATCAGTAATGTCATATTAGGAACTCAGAGTCTTAGAGTCAGAATGAAAGAGTAAATCAGGTTGGAAAGGAGTTCTGGAGACACCCAGTCCAAGTTCCCTGCTCAAAGCTCTGCTCAGAGCTGTGTCCTGTTGAGTTCTGAATCTCTCCAATGATCGAGATTCTATGTCATAGACCATTTACCCAAACAGCCTTACAAGAATTTGGCTGCAGGTTATTATGAGTAACAGTCATGACAGCTTCGCTAAAATGAAGTTCAGCAAAATATGCTTGTCCACTGAGTCAAAGAAAGGTTTGCCAGGCAAGATTTGCCCTTGTCACATCCTCGATGGTTTCTCCAGCCACCTTCTTGTCCTTCATTTTCTTGGAGACATCTTCAAGAGGGTTTGCTCCACAGTTTCCCTAGGAACTGAGGTGAGAAAGCCTGGCCTCATATCATCCTTCTCTCCTTTGTTGGAGATAGGCACAATTGTCGTAAGTTCTTGAAGATGAAGTTGCAGTGGCATCAAGTGGTATTAATTATTGTGGACAGCATGTCCTCTTCATTTGCTGCTTTTCTAGGATGAAATCCTTACTATTTGAGTATAGTTTTTATTCTTTGTTTCTGGATTTATGGATTTGATGTTCAGTAGCATTAGGGTAGAGGCTTGGTACCTTTTGGCCTCTGCTTGGAAAACATCCAGTTCAATTTAAAAACCTGTCAGTTAGCTGAACTTTCATATATTTAATGTATTACATTGAATTTGTAGTGTTCTTAAAATATTACACAACAGAGGATTGCATACCCTAGGGAGCTATATCAATTCTGCGCCTTTACCTTTATTAACCCTATACTGTGTAATGTCGTCATCACATATCTTTAGATTGACAAGATCATAAACCCAGCTGATTGATACAGTCCTTCTTTAATTACCTATTTAAAAGCGCCGTGCTGCTTGTTCCATAATTTTGCCCGAGATGATTTCAGGTGGCAGGTCTCTGCCTACTTAGGTCACTAAGTACTCCTTTTGCTATATTAGCTTGTTTACTTTCTTTCAATGCTCTTGAATTTCCTTAGCATTCAATTAGTTATTCAAAATTGATGTTGAAGGTAAAAATTGCTCCTTGATAAATAGTCTTTGAAGGTGTTAGCCTGAAGCTCATGAAGGCCTGCTGCTTTAAAAAGGTCTAACTTAAGAAGCTTCTCTTTAACTCATTTTCAGTTACTTTTAGAAAAAAAAAGATAAATGTCTTCATTATTAAATGGTATGACTTTTTCTTTTGGGTTATTTTCCAGATACAGTAGAGAGAAATTTATTGAATGCTTGTACCTTTTACATCAGTATTGACCAATACATCATTTTCATTTGCCAATCAGCAGGTAAAATTATTGTGACTTATTTTGTTCCCAACGCAGTTTAACAAACAAAGGAGAAAAAAAAAAAAAAACTTATATTACTCTCATCTCTGATAACTGCAAATTTCTTGTCTCCTCTTACTTTGCCTTTAATTCCTATATGCAGTGCATCATCACCTCTGTTAATTGTCTCACTGATACATCATGTAAGAAAAGCAATAAAATTTATTTGTATGAATATCCTTACACCTGTTTACGTTGAAAGTCGATGGACCTGTATATAGCCATAAAATCGATCTTTTTTTCCCTACTCTGTTTTTAATGGCCACCCATTTTCTTCCCCTCTATTTTAAACAATTCTGAGTATGTGTGCCTGTTTATTCACTGGTGGCTGTTTTCTCTCTCTTGCCTGTGCCAATTTTTTTCCTGTATATAGATAGCCTTCTTTCCTGATTGTAAGTTATGAGGCAGTTGGTGACATGTTTAAACAGTTTTTAATTATCTGACACATTTTGTACTCAAATTCCTTATTTTTGTTTCTTGATTCATAAACATTTTCCTTTTCGGTGAAATCAACTCTTTAAAAAGCTTCAAATTATTGCAGACTATTTTCTTCAAATAATGAAAATAATCACGTCTTGAGCTTTTCCAGAAAGGTCCTCTTTGAGATGTGGTATCTCTTTTTATTTTTAAAGGTGGAATCTATTGCTGAATACATGTTTGTGTAGACTTTAAAATTTTGACGTGTAATTTTCTGAAATTCTGGGGAAATTGTCCCTATATCTATGGCTATTCATGAAGAACTTATCCCCAGTTGACTGCGTAATATTAATTGTGAAATTACATTCATCTTATTCTTGCCATTATGCATTCTTGGATTACCTGATCAGGGTTTTTTCATTTCGTCAGCCAAGGTAACCTGTAAGCATATACAGGGAAGTAAGGAGTTTGAAAGATGGATAGAATTATTTTCTTCATTTTGTTCTTTATACTCTAAATCAAAAGTATAGAAACACATGCTTTTGATTAGCTAATAAGCAAAAAAACACAAAGCTCTAGGCTTCATCTTCTGATATGCTAATTCTTGAAATAAAAAAGAGCAATGAAACCCTCTGTAAATGGAAAGCGCTGAACGTCTGACAACAATACACTTGCCAGAACGCCGAGAACCATTTCTTATCTCAGCAAATCCTTCCAGCCTTGACTGTCATATTAGCTAGTTTTATTCTTCATTGCTTGTCTTTGATCATCTGCTGCATATTCCCATGGGAGAAAGTTATGCCCATTTGCCTGTGAGCTACTTGCAGTGTTTAATGAGTATCTGCACGTTCTATCAAGGTTTTAAAAGCACATCTGCTTGGATAAATTGAGCAATCCTTTCATTAGTGTTATATATGCAGATTTTTGTTCCTCTAAAAGACAATAAGGCATTAGAGTATTTATTTTGTGGGTGGACTTGCACATCACTATTTTTTCTAAAGGATATTTTTGCCAACATTTTCACTTCAACTGTATCAGAAGACCTAGTTTGTACCATTTTCTGCGTTACTGTGTAATGCTACCTCCGAGTCATCTTCCAAAGAGACAGCAAAAGATTACATTTGTAAACACTAGTGTGTAACATGTTAAAATAAAATATATCTTATTGATTATGACATCTGACAAGCTATATATCAACTATTTCCCAAAAGGGACTAATAGTCAGTGTTTTTGACACTGTCTTCCTTAAAAGAGTATCTCTTTTGCTCATCTATTTTTTCAAGGATGAGTGTAGAAACAGCTATTCTAATGCAACCCTTTATTTTATTTTTTTTAATTTCAGATTAATTTTCTTCATTTTTATCTTGCCTGGTTTTTCATCCTAACAGTGAACAGCTTATAAGTAAAAAAAAAAAAAAAAAATTGACCCAAAGAACTGCAGTGCAGGCATGTGTGGGGTAAATCTTGTATTCGTTGAATTTTAAGTTGGGTACTCGCTTACTTTCATTTCTGTTATTATTTTTAGGATGTCTGCATTTAGTTTTAAGTTCCTCTGTGCCTGTAAATTATTCAAAGTTTAAAATCATTAAAGCTGTCGATTTGTGACAGCGTTATTGTTTCTTCAACTATTGTTTTGTTATTATGGCAAATTATGATTTTGAGGAGGAAGAAATGTACCTGGCTGGAAGGACCTCTGTGCAGCGCTAGTATCCTCATGATAATTAAAAGGAAAAGGCCATCGCTGTGCGGGGGGAGAAATGTTTTTCAAGGTTGTAAAAGGGTGCCGTGTGATCGATCACTACGGTCCCTGTTAGCCAGTTGGATCCTGGGAAGAGCAGGATCCCTTTTTGTGCCTAAATACAAATATTGAAATGCCTTTGCGGTACAAGCTGCATTTAGAAATCGGACCAGCCAGAAATGAGAACATATTTTCAAGAAGGTTACTATTTCTTTTTCGTTGCTTTGTCTAGTAAGTTTAATTTCATGCGTAGATTAAAATTGCTTCTTGCTATTATAGAGTGGCATGAAAACAAATCATCTTTAAAAGATAAATTTAATTCTTCTTTAGCAGACTTCTGGAACAAGAGTGTGAACCATTTGAAGCTTTTATTTAAAATTAAAAGATGAAAGAGTGCCTGAACCATGTAGGCAGATATACTGCTCTTTGAAGTGTGAGCATACTGGTGGGAAGAGAGGCCATCTCCCCACTGCGGCTTCCTCAAGCTCATTGGAACCTCTTTTCTTTGTCTTTTCCATGTGTGCAGAGCATAAAGAACTCCTGTTCAAAAGAATAGGCTGATACCTATAGTGTTGGAGTAAAGAGTTAAAAAGGTGGCTTTCAGGTAAACGGGAGTTACTGTTTCCTTGACAGCATCTTGCAGCCTGTGAACCAACAAACGCTGCTGCTGCTTTCCTGATAATTGTGAAAGGCAACTGGGAATCTGTACAGTAGCTTTAATTACTAGAGGGCATGGGCCAAAACTTGCTCAAAATCTTTTTCTTTGCTCCGATGGGCTTGGCGACTTATCTCGGTTGTCTGCCAGAGAAGGATGTTGTCTAGATGTGGCAGATGCCATGCAGGGCTGTCATAGCTTCTTCTGTGCTTGATTAACCAAGCAAAGCTCCAGAAATCACAAAGTGCGTATGGCTGCTGGGTTCCCAGCACACAGGGGCAGAAAGCCTGCCCCTGCTCTTCTGCCCCCTCTTCAGGGAAAGACCAAGTAGTCTCCTCATGAGGAAGAGGAGACTGAAGTAAAGTTATAGAAAATCAGTGACTGTGTTTCCTGGGTTCTGGAAGTACAGTAAGATAAGTAGGATTTGGAAGGTTATAACTCAGGTCTTGAAACAGACTGTGCTAGCTTCAGGAAAACGAGCAATATTGCCTGTGTGCAGGCAGGGAGCGTGCTGCTGCTGTGATAGCTAAGAAGGAATTACTTAGGTAATAGATACCTTTAGTTTTGAATCAGAGATATCACTCCTCTGGGAGTTTTGAGTTATGTGAGTTAGTCTGCAGGAAGTGTCTGAGAAAGGGAGAAAAACTTGGGCAGCAATGCCGGAGTGGGGGGCAGGTCTGGGACTGGCAGATGCGTGTCACTGAGCAGATGTGAAAGACTAAATGATGAGAACAAAGGAACAATAGGAATTTCTGAATAGGCAGACAAGAAGAGATTTGAAGGGAGGAAGGAATTAAGGAAAGAAAGAATATGACAAATCAAGGGGAGGAGATCTTTTTTCAAAAAAAGAAAAAAGTGATAAATAATGGAATAATTTGGCATATAATAAGATAAAGAATGGGAGAAAATAGAGTGAACGGTCTTAAGGAATATCATAGAGAGTCATTAGTAACAAAATTATGCATTATTTTCCTCAAATAGACAAAGTATTAGGGAAAAAAGCTGTTTCATCATGGTAGATAAACATATTTTGCCAACTGCACAAGACTGAGAATCAGTAAGCAGATATATGACTTTATTTAAATTGCATACATTAGTACTCTTGTAGTAGGTAACAACATGCGGTATGGGAGATGAAAATGGACTACAGAGAAGCCATAATGCAAAAATCTCTTGAGGTGATGTGGTTTCCTTACTGAAAACTCCACAAGTTAGTGTTCTTTATCCATTGAGGACCAGCTCGAGTGCATCAGTTGGCTAATACTGGATCAGAGAGGTGAAACACTTTTCAAGAATGTCTACTTGGATATCTTGAAAACTGAGCGGAAGGCAGCTGTCTGACCTGCTAGTTCTTACTAGTTCCAGATAAGATATGTGACCAGCAGTTAGCAATTTGAAAATATTGGGGAGGAAATAATAAACAATTGTTATCCTGGAGGATAAAGCAGATTAGCTTTCAGGTAAGAGTATGTTTTTGCAGAGATGGCATTCCTCAGTATTAAGAAAATAGAGCGGACACAGCTTTTCTGGTCATGTATGTTGTATCTGGACATAGAGATAGAAATTGCGTGGCACTTTATTTACAGTTTAATGTCATTGCAGTGTATCTGTTCTTATATCCTAAAATACGAAACAGAGAAAATGATCGGATCCAGCAAAAAGTCATTTCCTTAGCACATTGTAGAATGTCACAAATGGAAATTGCTTGTAAATTAACTGTGAGTAGAAGATGCTCCAATACTCTACTAGGCAGGCCCACCAAGTAGGTCATCCCTCTTTCACACCAAGCAAGTAGCTAGAAGACCCCAGGGTTTCCACGGCAGAGAATTTGCTCATCGCTACCTGTGTGAGCACACAACCATACAGGCAAAGATTCCACATTCTCCTGGTGGTCGGCCTGTTAGCAAGAGGCCTGTAAGTGAGAGGACCATCATCTCATATGCCAACTTCATTTCATGGTTTTGCAACTCAGCTGCAGATAGTAAATCTGCCTGGTAGGGAAGGAGAGCGTGTACACTGACTAATGCGTAATCAAAATTCATTGACACTCTGACAAAGGAAAGACTGCAGTGTTTAACCATGTGGAGGCTTGACAGCCAGAACTTCGCTGGGCTGTGATTCAAGGGATCTCCAGTGCTGTGTCTGCAGATGTATTTCTGTATCATACAACTCTTTTTCTCTCTCTTTTTTTTTTTTTTGTTGGACCCCTTGTTCTTCTGTCAGATCTTATTAACTTTGGTAGGTTTGGGAATTTGCCATCCTCTAGCCAGTTGGAACCTGCCCAGAGCATATTAAATAGAGGTAGGGGGTGCTGGCAACAGAAAAATTAAATGAACAAGAGTCTTCTACTCAAATCCCAAACTTTGTTACTGCTTATGATAGGGAAAGGAAAAAGAATTAGCTCAGTAATTGGAGGACAGAGCTCATGATTCAGAAAATCCAGTTGTCAAATCCTCAATAATAAATTTAAAATCCTAGTTTTAGTGTATATTCCTTAGCTGTCCTTCAGTTCTGTGATATGACTTAGCTCCCTTCTCATGCAAAAGATCATTTACTGAATTTATTTCGAGTACTATGGAAACTGTTGCATGTTATGGCTTGAAATGTTTTTCCCTTCAAACCATTCAGTTAGTGTATGTGACAGCTCCTCTACTTTTATACAACAGTATATCAGATATACCAAATCACTTCCAAGATAAAAGTAGTTGGAATGTGTTCATGATCTTTAAAAAGGCAAGTTCCAGATGTTCCTTAACTCCTTGACTGCCGTCAAAAGAAGGATGTAAATACTGATGTTGCACAGCATTTTTAATGGAATAGCAATGGCCTTCAGCTACTAGCACAGTAAGGGTTAACAAAGTCTGTTTTTTCCACATGTGCTCTAAGTCCTGTCTATTAACTTGGCACAACCTAAGCTTCATAAAATAATGACAACATGCTGCTCAACAAGTTTTATTTATAACTGTCTTACCCTAATATTGCTCTTTAGTTGCAATTAGTAAAAATAGAAAATTATGTGCTGCTAGTCACTTTCAAATTGATTTAAAAGAAAGATAAATACATTTTGAAAATCTATAAACAGATCTGCTAATAAGGCACCCTTAGCACAGACTTACTGATGACATTTCTGGCTGTTGCCTCAACAATTCTGTAATTAATTAGTATGAAAAAGAAGATACTGTTTGATTTCTAAATAAATGCAATAGCGTAAATAAACCCCAAATTTAGTGGGTTTTGGTATTATAAAGATTTCCTGCCTTGGTTCCTTCCCTGCTAAAGATGAGCGTCAGTCTTGCATCCAAGATCCCCGCTAGCAAGAGAGGAGCTGTTGATTTCAGTTGTCCTTAATTGGGCTTGTCTGCGTGGGATGGTTGTGTGCAGTAATTCAAGGTGGGATTTAACAGAACATTAGCTACTCTGCTTTACCTCTCATGTGAACAGACTTGATAGGCACTAAGAGTGCAATTATGCAGTATGGCCTGCTGGATTGTGTAAGTGGAAATGCTGATCTGGGTAACTTGGGGGACTTCAGTTTTCCTCCGTTAGCTTGATGAGATGGAGGAGTTCAGTTCTTGGAGATCTTTGGTGCGTTTTGGGCGGACCCCTTGGTACCCCCATAATGCCAGGCATCTGATGGGATCCAGATGAAGGATGATATACAACGAAGATACAGGAACAGTAATAATAGGGGAGAGAGATTTCAAGGGATTAGGCTTCAATTCATTCATTTTCATGCAGTAATTCCCAAAACTGTCAGAGGAGCGCGTTCAGGCAGGCAGCCAGCTAGGGATGCTGCTGGTAGCACAGACTTTGCACCAGTGCTTTCCTAATGACTTCTCAGTAAGACCTGTAACTTTCAGAAAACTTTTCCTCTATGGGAACATCTTCCAGAAACAAAACACCAGGGGAGGAGTACCAAAAAAGGGAACAGTTGGACAAAAAACATCATCTCCTGGGCTGGGAAGAGGGGAAGGAGCTTAATACTGTTGCAGATAGGCAGGATTATTAGTTAGCTGTGCTGTAAAAATGTAGTGAAACCATGCTGAGCAGGTGCCATAATAGTTCTGCCATGTATAGCTGAATAACGGTGACATTTTTGTTTGGGTGGTACAGTTACACTGAAGAGAGGGCACAGGACTCGACATTTAGGTACTCCTTATCGATCCATGTCAGCTCATTGTCCTCATGGACATCTTTCTATCAATTCTTGGTAGATGAGCGATGTGTCAATATTGCCAATATAGCCAGTACACTGATGCTTCTTCTCTAACAATTGCCCCATTCATGTAAAACCACTGTAAGAATCCCTGGGAATGGTTTTGAGGTTCTAAGACAAACATCCCAAATATAAGGAAGTGGTTGAACTCCTTATCTCATTATGCTGCTGGAATGACTGTTCCAACAGCTAATAACGGCAGTTGTAATTTCTTCCTCGTGGAAGCCTGCCTTGATTTCTTTCTTTTGCTCCTAAATGATAAAATAAGCTGAGAACAGCAAAAGATTTAATTGGGTCACTAATTAAATGTCAGGCATGGGCTGCCTGTTAAAATCGAAGGTTAACTGGCTGTAAGAGCATTTGTGACAGAGGGGATTCAATGTCTAGAGATATGCAAAGTAATAAGATTGATTCTTATGAAATATATTCATTATCCAGAAAATACATTTTTAGACTTATTGCCTTTTTTTTATTTTGTATGTTTATAGTGTTGCCAAGCACAGGAGATTACATACTTTTTTTCTCAGTAAGTGTGCCTTTTAAAATTAGCATATTAGAAGATGCAGTAATTATTCTGCTGGGATTACAGCCATCTCGGGAGACTATTTTTGTTCCGATTCTGCAGAGGAGATAGTTTTTGGGTTTTAAAAAGAGATGTTAAAATATAATACGAAATTTAAGCCCAGAACTTTTTGTACTGGAATCAGAAGTGAGCTTGTTTGTGTAATGGTGCTTAGGAATTTATGTGGTTCATGTGATTGAAGAACCTGACACTCTTTAATATATTACAGAGCTCCTATTTGGCATTGACTAATATCCCCATTTTATAGATGGGGAATAGAGTACAAAGAGATCAAGGTATGTTGACACTCCCGGTGGGAGTTCAGTGTAGATAAAAGCTTTAGAGGAGCTATTTAGCCCTGAAAGTGTACGGAGGCTCTGCTTAGATTCCTTTACCCTGGTTTTCATCAAGGTAAATGAACCTTCATGCCGACATAGCTAGGACTGCTAGCTCATTCACTGTTCTGGAATAAATTTGAAAATCTCTTTCTCATACAGAAGAACGAGAGATCTTTTTCTTTCAGGGATGTTAACTTGTGGCAGTACTGATAGAAAACATTGAGAATTATAAACCATGATTTTGAATATCTATATATAAATATATCCCTTTACATATGCATACATATATATGTGTGTGTATACATTAAAAAAAAAGTTTCAAAAAAAAAGACATTGAGAGTGAATGGCAGGTGAATTTTTAAATAACAGTTTTAAGAAGCTGTGAGCCATAGGATGCTGGAGAAGAATTTATGAGCTTTCCACATATCAGAGATGTATTGCACCAAAATACTGGAATTGTACCTCACTGAATATGTTTAAAAACAAACAAACAAACAAAAACACCCACCTTATGACTTTTCTTGTGCTATATGCTTTGTTACCGTCATGAGAATTGGCAACAAATCCTTGAAGTCCTTGCATTAGCTGGGTAGTGTATTCATATTAATTGGGTGAGACAGATCAAGTAATGCCTGAAAACATTTAAAGAAGGCATTCTTGTAGCCTCAAGGTAAGTTTATTGTAGGCTGAAAGCTTTTTGCCTTTATTATGTCAGACTTCTGGCTAGTTTGTCAGTTCATCTATTGTTGATATAAAATGGAGATCAGATGGTCTGCTTTGCAGAGGCGGGTGACCTGCTTTGATCAGGATCCCCAGAGTTTACAGTCAGGCTTGTGTTTCCACTTAAACAGAAAGTCAGCTGTCCTGAGGAGTTTCCCACTTGTTTATCACACAGATAGCTTTTGGGGCTGCTAGTCCACCCTCTCCCTCTCCTGTCAAAAACTCCAACTGGTGATTGAGAGCGAAGTCTTGATGTTTCATAACAAACCAGCTTTTTCCAGCATTTCCACTTCATTTGAAAACTCGTTTTAAGCAGCAAAGAGACAATTGTGTGTTTCTATATGCAAAGCTGGCAGTTGTCTTCAGACAAGAGGCAATGTTGTTTCTCTACTTCTTCCGAGTTGTGAAATGAGCATGGGGGAAAAATCCTCAAACCTTTGCAAAGCAAATCCTGGGTTCATGAAGGCACCTCCCATATTTTTGCATACTTAGAAATATGTGTTTGTTAGTCATGAAGTGTTAGCTCACTAAAACTGAATGACTAGGATTACTGCCATAAAGTAAAGCACACATTTAAGTGCTTTTCTGGGTCAGGGACTACTCCTCCATCATGTTCAAATTGGATCTCAAACCTTGTGTGACTGCCAAGAAGTTTCAATGCATGCTCCAAATGTGCCAAGTTCTCAACCCTTTTCCATGCAAAAACAGAGAGGAAGGAAGGATGGCCCTTTATAAGAGAAAATTAGTTAGAGCATATATCTTAACTGTACGGTCATTGCATTGTAGCAGTCAGATGGATAAACTCGTCTGCCTTGGGCAAAATGGTTTACTCACAACCCAGCTCCAGAAGGAATGGTTTTACCCCACTTCTTTAGTTTCTTTGTCCCCAAAAGAATGGGAAAAGGATCAAGCCCTAAGCAGGGTGATGGATATTTTTTCTCAGGTGATGAGTTTTGATTTGTCCTCCAAAAGAAATGCAAAGGCCTTCTGCACTTTGGCTTGATAGAAGTAACAATCCTGGTCAGGTTCCCATTATGGTCTCAGCATCTGAGAGGGATGGGAAAAGAAAAAGTACTACACAAAAACATTTAACTAGCCTGTACAGATGGTAGTACCAAATTAAGTTTGCACTGAGGCTCCAGGGCCATATTAATCTCTCTGTAGCTCAGACTAATAAAGTATCTTGGACTGAAGATTTTGTAAAATCTTTGCGAAGTCTGACAGTTTTTATATTACAGATCAGTCAGTGTCAGAGCTTTATTCCTGCTGTGTGGTGCTGTACTTTGTAAGCAGTCATTCAGAAATCTGTCTGATGTTTAAGGTCCTATTAAAATACGAAGAAAGGGCGCGTCTTAAAATTCAGCATGTTTGGAAACTGGAATTTTAATGTTAGTCTGGCTTCCTTCAACCTTCAGATTTTCTCCGTGGGCGAATTTCCCTGAAAGTTCATCTTGAAGTTGAACAAAGCTGTTGTGAATAACAGCTACTGCTAAGTGAGAGTTACAGTGTTTTACTCAGAGGTGGCCCTGTGGTGACTTAGTGTATTTTGGAAGTTTCCTTGTGCCACCTATTCAGCCACTCTTTTCCACCTTTTTTCTAGTGCTCATCCAAATGCAAACTGAGGTTCCTGCTGAAATGTCACAGATGGGGTGGTTTGGGTTAGTGGCGCAGAGTTTGCTTTGCAGCTGGTAATGCTGTGGTGCATGGTGGCACCAAATGATGGACCTTCTGTCAAGAGGTTTTGGAGGTGGAGTGCTTGCAGGAGGAATTGTTGGGAGCTTCTTTTAGTTGTGCAGTTACTGCCGTCAAAACTGAATGAAGATTTCATTAAAACCCTTGTGCAAGTACTGCTTGTGTTGCATAGACCAAAAAAAAAAAAAAAGATTTGGCTATTACTTTTTCTTCAATTTGAAAACAAGTGGTCAGACTTTTCTAAGCTCTGGTTCTTCACAATGATAGCTATTTCAAAACACTGACCAAATTCTGATCCTTTCTAAACTTCCTCCTTTTGACTTGATTTTCTACAGTGTTATGTGAATGACTTCAGAATTGCACAAAAAAAATAAAAATCAGAAACATTAATGAAAGTCTTATTGGTGATGAATAAATGGCTGGTATAATAAAGGTACAGGTGGACTTTCGGTCTTTTCAGGACTGGATGGCTACCACATATTAGCGAATGTTTTTCTTTCCCATCATTAACAGGAGGTTATGGTCTCTGAAAGCTGTAGATTCATAGCATGAATCTCAATTTTTGGTCTGTGTACAAAAGGTAGCTCGGTATGAGTATTGTTAGCTAATAACTAAGAAGTTAATCTGGAGTATGCCTTCTGTTTGGAATACAGAACAGTTTTTTGCCTGTATTAAAGTACTCAGCTTATTTAAATCACTCTGATGTGTTGTCACATATATAGGAAGTGGTTTAATTAGACCCTGTCCATTTAGCACCTGCAAATTTGAATGTTGAGTGGGTCAGTGCCCTGTGGATGATAAAGAGATGAGATGATGAAAGAGAGGGAAGTTTGTCATCTCTTCATTAGAGAAACATCAGAGGTCTGAGTTCAGAAGGGAGTGTGAAGTGAACTTTCCTCCTGATTAGTGAAGTCCAGCTGTTGTTACTTGACGGTGGGGACACATTGTAAGGGGTAAACATTAGAATTTGGAAAGGTGATTTCTGCTTGCAGGAAGGCATGACAAATGAGAATTACAGCATACTACATATTTAATTGCATTTACCATGACATCTAACAGATGCTGGTAGAAAATGGGATCAATAGTTTTGTGTCCCAAGGGAAGGTCAGCTCACACCAGATGTACCAGTTTTCTTCCCCCTTTTTATATTATAAAAAATGTGTTGTGAATTGATTTAAATCTTAGTTGAATCTCCCTAGAGAAGGTATGTATGTAATAGTATTTCAGTTTTACTGACAATATAGGTACCATTCATTTACTCAAACTCATTCCACCATGCTAATGAGGTAATCTTATTCTGAAAGAACAAGCCATTAGGAGTAAAGTTTGTATACAGATGCATAACGCTCCTTAATGGGGTGTTGCTGTCTTTTGCTAGTAGTCACTGGGGAGTTGAAAGTATGAAAATGTACCTTTTTTATGATTTACTCTATCGAAAATGCAAAGCTTAAGTTAAGCTTGGATACAGACTTAGAAGCGGGAAAGAGAATCACTTCTATAGGAGAATATAAAGTGTAGTGTGATGTGTTTTGCAAAATGTCATTACTGTAGCAGTGGAAAGAAAAATGTGAACTTCAGGAAGACTCAAAGCTGATGGACGGTGTGTTATAAAGATTAATTTTGACACCTGCCTATCTTTTGATCTCAAATAAAACATCTACTCAATTCTGATTTTTTTTTTTAATCCTTACTTTATAGCCATCTTCCACACTAGATAGCTGAAGCTCTGTCTGAAAAATGGCAATGGTTTAAGAAAAGAGATAATTAATCAGTGTGTTCACCTTCAAAACTCAGACTGTTGAAAACAGGGGAAGTTGCTATATCTCTGCTTAGATGAAAGTTAAATCTGCTGGATGCTGTCAAACATTTAATTTGATGAAAGACCGATGTTACAGATGGGTCTGTCATTTTTGGATGCCACCTGGGAATTAAGTGTCATGTAAAGGTCAACAGTATTTGTAGAAATCTGTAGTCTCTTGGTGCTCAGAAAGAGATTTCCTGGAGAAACTGTTTATTAACTGTGTGGTGTGGTATGCAGCCTCATACTTTTGATCATACAGAGCAAGTGGCTATCAAAGAGAGGGCATTGCAAGGTCATTAAATTCCTTTTCATGCTGGGTAATCATACCCTCCATGGATAACCAGTTGCCCTGTATTCAGTGTCTCACAGCGGGGTAAATTACAGAATCCCTATGGGTGCTCTTACTGATTTTAGTGTTTCGTATCTGCAGGTGAATTATTCACTTACAGCAAATACAGGGTGTGTAGTTGGATGACGTAGGGTGTGTATTCTCTTTCATCTGGCATTGCCAAAATGTAAGGGTGAGAAGATCTCTTTTCTGACTCTATTTTAAAGAGTGGCTATGTCTGAAGCATTTGATCTTGTTTTCACTGATATCAATTAAAATGTAAATGATGTTTGAAGATTCTGTTCAGAAATGTCTGTGCTTTCATGACCGTCAACCTTTAACGAGTTTTGATCAGTTATTTTCTGATTTACCTGATCTATAAGGATGATAAGAATTCAGGTGCAATTGATGAAGTAATAGTCAATAATGTTCCCTGAGTCTTTATAGCGTAGACAAATAGAATTAGTCATTGAAAGAGGTCAGTATGAGTTTTGGGGATGCTGAGGTTTATCTATGATCCAGTTACTTTTGCCTTAGGTGCTGGTAGAAAAATTGATGACCGAAATTCGTATTAGTCGTCCAAATTTGAGCTTAAATTATGTGCACAGCAATATTGGGAATTTGGAATTTCATTTTGGGGTTTTCAGTGTCTTTACAGCCCCTCAAAGAATAGTAAGTGAATAGTCAGTTTTGGTACCTTTCTTGCAAAAAAAGTTGGAGATGATTCCTTTAAAACACCTCTTTTTTGGCTTCTACAGCTCTAGCACAAGGACATTAGATGCAAGAGAGAAGTTATCTACAAAAAGGGCAAAGTAGAGCTGGTGAAGTTAGAAAGGGGAGTTTAAAGGCAAACAGCTCAAGTCACTGGCCACACTCAGCCAATGAGCCATATCCACCTCTGTTTTATTACCAGGTAACATCCTGGGACGATGTGGACAAAATCCGTTGTGTCCTTTATGTTTTTATACATTTTTGTCTTGCAAATCGAAGATATAACATAGTAACAAGGAAAACACTCTTTCCAAAGTGATTATTATTGTTTCCTTAATAGTTCTGGAAAATCTGCTCTCAGTTTGGAGCCTACAGCACAAATTTTATTGACTGAATTATAGGTGCTCAACACCTGTCAAGCAGGGCCTTTCCCCACGAGCAAGGAAGAGACAGTCTGGGAAGACTACACTATTTGGGGCTTTCCAGAGGGGTATATTGCAGGAGTTTCAGACTCTTCTTAATGGCTTTATTGTTGCTCCTTTCAGCAGACCTGGGGGAGAAAGTTGTAAAGATATTCACGTAATGTAATGAATAGTCATTAGCTGATGTTGCCATAAACACATCAGAGGGCGTTCTTGGAATGAATGCTTCTTGCTGAAAAAACCCACCAGATCTCCCCCCTCCTCAATTTTAGTGTACAGAACGTGTAGGGAAAGAAAATTAGTTCCAGTAATCTACTTATCCAGCCAGAAAGATACAGAGCCCCCAAAGTGCTCTAAAATGTAATGTTTTCTGTTATAAATTGTTTTCCAGTTTTTGTGTTTATTTTTAGGAAAAATATATGTGAAACCTTTTAAATTAGTATAGATAAAATATATTTCTTCCATACTGCAACAAACGTTGAATTGCTTTTGTTGCTTGAAAGAGTTCTCGTCTGGCTTAATGACAGCTTTCCGACATTTTCCCACTGTGTTAGGTTCAGGACCTTTCAATGTAATGGATTTTTCTGAGGAAGGACTGAAGTACTGTTATTCTGACCTGTCTGCCTGGATTTCCTGGATTAGATTCATAATCTGACACAAACCAATTAACCTGGTTTTACTCTAGGCTCATAAAATATTAATTATGCTGAAGTATTTTGAATAATTGAATAATAGACATGCCTTCTAGCTGTATGAAATTTGGTCATATTAATAATTACGTAATAATAATACTTTGGAGGGGGAAGCCCTACAAGTGCAGGAAGCTTTCTGTCCTGCCTGATTTTTTTTGGTTCGCTAATGGCACAAACATTGTTTAATGAGCTTGGTGAAGATGTGACAAAGCTGCTGCTGTCGTCTCATGTTTGTTTTGTCTTTTCATGACACTTTGAGCATGATGCGAGATCTTGTCCAAAAGGTTTTAAGTGATAAAACATTACAGCCATGGGAAAAATGTACAGTGAATGGCATCTCTTAGTTGTGATTTCTGCCTTCCATCAGCAAGAAATGATTGAATCTCCTAAATGAGAGGATGCTGCTGAGCCAGTTCAGGTATTATTGAAATGGATTTTGACATAGACTGCTGCCTAAACAATCAAAGATTTCAGCAGGAATAGGGGACAGTGTACGTAGCCTGCCTATATATCATTTCAAGCTCCTTGAGGGTTTTCTTGCCCCCTACCTCCTGGCTGTGTTTCCCTCTCTTTGTGGTGGCTGGAACCAGTATGACTTGTCTTTGTTCCTACCTTACAAAAATAAAACAAATAAATCCATGATGCTCTTGAATATTAGAATTAGAAAAGAAGTTACTTACTCTTCTACCAGGGCTCATTGACCGGCTCCCATCTTCTCCTGCCTCTGTCCTTGCTCATACTTTTTAGTGTCATTGCTATTGCTAATGTGTAACTCGAGGAATGAGCCAAATCAATCGGTTGAAACAATCTCAGGCTGGTGCCACGGGCTACAAAACACTCAGTGAAGCAAATGGCCCGACAGGGAAGTTGGCTGGTGCAAATGCACACTGGATAGCACTGCCGTTGCTTTTTATATTGACGTTCGATTACTGCGCTGATCTGGAAAACTTTTTTTAAGCTTCTTTTAGACAAAGCAAATTAGGGATGCTTTAAAATGCTTTCAGTGGTTTTATATTTTTGTGTGTGTTTTATACAGTGGAAAAAGGTGACAGGCTTGTTTTATGTTTCTGTAAGCGGTAATAGCATTTCAAAAAGAATACAGCTAGAAATATTACATTGCGACATCCTGGCACAAAAAGATAGTTTAGGTCAGATGGGTTTGTATAGCATTCTTTTAGTTGCTGTCTGAGCTATGGTATATACAGCTTCAAAAGCATCTGGAAATGTTATCAACAGTAAAATGTTTAAAAGCAGCATAAAATAAGCACAGCTTTTTAGTCATCTCTGGTGGATTGTTCTAGGAGGAGTCAGATCTCTATTACATCAGCAAGTGAGCAGCTCGCGAGGAGTACCCTCAGCAAACTATTGCTTCTGCAGAATCATCTTTGGCAAAGCTGTTTTTATTATGCTCTCTCAGTCTCATCGTATTCCGCTGATTTGTGGCTCATGTGGAGTGGGATTCCTCTTTGTTAGCTCTGTGGCAGCTTAGGTATTCTTTCAGCAGCCTAGGAATGGAAATTTATTTTGGAGAACTTTGGTTTTCCCTTTCTCCTGCATTTGCTCATGGTGGTTGATCGCTGGAGCTGGGTTTGCAGGGTCAGGCCATGTGCCTGCAGGGAGAAGAGACGCGAGAGCTTTGAAGGATCACGGGGAGGCCCGTGACCTCAATCAGGCCATTATACAGGGAAGCATTCCTGGACAAGTTCCTTGTGCACTCCCAAACAGCATTGTCAAAATGCGTTAATTTCAGTGGAACTCCTCTTTAAAAAATTGCCGGACAAAGAGAATGCTGAAATCCCAGAACTGGCAGGTCTGCTTCTTGCCTGCTTCTTCCCATTGCTCACTTGGGAGCCCGGGTGCAGCCGGCAGCACCCAGGAGAAGGCCACAGCTTAGGAAAGCTCCCAGTGAGCATTTCAGCCCCGTGAGGGGGCACGTCACCACCGCCCCCCACGGCAGGCTCTTGTCAGCTCCCCCAGTGACCCCATCTGTCACTTGTACCCTGTAAAAAATAAAAATAAAATAGCAACTCAAAGATATTGTTATGTTGTGTGAACACAGGACCTGACAGCATGTATTACGATCTGCAGTTGTCCTGGTTTTATATTAATTAGCTATCTAATTGCATGTCCAACCCTGGCTGATGCATTTGTAAGTAATTAGGATTTATTTGAAAGCATGCTGTTTTAATGTTTTGTCTCCACTTTATACTAATGAAATTACAGATAAATTTAATTTTGAAGTAATAAAAACAAAACAACAACAACAACAACAACAAAAACACATAGATGACAACACTGAACATGTTGATCAATCCCAGCTCACAGAGCACGGGCTTCTGAGAGCTACAGTCATGGAAGAGCTCGCCTTAAATTCTGGGGACTTGCCTGAGTAAGATTTACTCTCTAGAGTAATGGCTGGAAGCACGTTGTGATGCCATTACAAATGCAGCCACGTTGTAATAAACTTTCGCACCTAAATACCAATTACAAGTATGTACCTGCCTAATAATTTGTTATACCAAAATTATGTCCCACAGTATCTGCCTTTTTGTCTAAATGCCAACAATCTCATTTGTCTTTCTCCTAGCCTGTACGTTCAACAGAGATTAGACAGAATAACAAATGATATCATTATCCTTCTAAATGAATATAACGGAGAGAAAATAAAATTAAGAGTGAGGCAGGAAATTGTTAATATGTTTATAGAATTATCATTATTGCATTAGTGAAAATAGGTTTTCATCTACTTCTGGCTTTCCTTTGGATTGCAGCAGTCATTTGAGTAAAGCAGGATCAAGATATTAGTGGCTTTTCAAATTGTTCCTATGCAATTGCAGACAGATATTAAATTAATGAGCAAAAAGGTGTAGATGCGTATATTATCATAAAGGCAAAACATTTTCAAAGTTCAGTTGTGATTTACAATTTCAGATGATCTGGGTTGTAGAGCTTACTAGGAAAATATTTATTATTTGTTTTGGTGGTTTGTTTTTGTTGTTGTTCTGTTTCCCTGGGGAGAAAGACAACATCTCAGGGAAAAAGGCTTAGTGTCAGAAAAGTCACTGATGCTCTTCATAGCAAATTCCCTTCAGATGCCTCTTTACCACCCCCATGATTTTCTTACTGTGCTAGAAAGAAGGTATACTTGGAAGAGTCACAGTTGCTATAGTCTGGCTTGGGAGTCCAGAGCAGGAAGAAGGAGAGAAGGAGACTGATGAGCAGCTTCTGCCCAGGCACTGGGGCGGCACATGCACCAGAGGCTGGTTTAGGTGGATGCTTTCAGGTCTCAGAAGAGGTTTTTTTTTTTCACATCGGGGGGAGCGCATCCACTACGTGCTTGCTTTTGGAGAAGCAGCGACTAGACAGAAAGCTACTTGTTACATCCAAGGACATGTCCAGCCTGAAATGTAAATGCTCCCCGATTGCACTCAGAATCAGAAGGTCAAAGCCTCTGAGGACCTTACCACAACTGAGGTGGCATTGGACTCTTGCTTGGTTAAGCTATGACATCTGAGAGGCTGTGGGACAGGAAGGATATTGTGGCCCGTCCCCCAACCCAGAGTGGGTATGTGCCTATTACAACTCCGTCAGTAGGGAATATTTTTGCTGTGAGTCTGTAAAAAAACCTTCCGAATCTCTAGCAAGATAGCATAACTATTCTACTACTGTTTCTACTTGACTTCCACCAGCTACTTAATGTGTAGTGTAAAAATATTCCCACTTATTTTTATGTGACATTGTACATGTGGTTAGACCTTATGGGGTGCTTAAAATGTATGTTTTGAAAAGACTGCCTTCTAGCTTTGTGGAGCTTTTTTCTTTTTTTTCTTCTTCTTCCCCTACTGTGGGCAACATCAGCTGGGAAGTAGACTATTTATGAAATAATGTTGCCCACTGGCGGTGAAGGAAGAGGCAGATACAGTAAGTGTTTTATGTCATTGTGACAGCTTTCAAAGCAGCTCATTCCAACAATTTAGTCCAGGAGGAAAAAGCATTAGTGTTTGCCTGGAGGAATTTTAATGCTACAAGACCTACATATAAGTTCATATTAGAAAAGATTACACACATTGAACAAAAAGGCTGAAAATCTCAAGGGGCTTCAATTTCAATACCAAGCCTCACAGGTACAGTGAAAGTGGTATCGCATATGCCACACTGTTATTACAGCGTTCAGAAGCCCCCTACATATGTATTTAGAACATAAAAATGGCCTTTAATAATGTATAAACAAACAAACCTTATTATGGTTGCAAAGCAGTCAAAAATTAAAGAGCATCAATGTTAAGAGCATTTCTTCAATATGAATCCAGCTGCCTTCTGCTGCTCCATGCTCTGGGTTGCCACAACCTCTGCACACGCAGAAGGAAGCTGAAGGAAGGTAGCATGGGCAGTTTATTGTGTGCATTTCCTGACTTTTTAGTGATGACCACTTTCACGGTGTTCTTTAGGTCTTTAAATGCAGCTGTGTAGGGTTTAAAAGCAGAAACCGTGATGAGGCATCCGCTTGCTGCCTTTTGTTACCCATCAGGTCCCTCTGTGCTAGCGGAGAGAGGAGCTGGTGGCAGGAGCGGGTGTTAGCCTCGACCCCAGGCAGCACAAGAGAGGCACCGTGGAGCACCTCAGGGAGATTTCCTGGCAGAGAAGCATGGCGAGGTGCCACGGTGGCTTCTCCTCCAGGCGCCCTGCAGAGAAACTGCCTGGCTCCCTAAACTGGACTTTTTTGGTGTCCCCGTAGTTGTGCCTGCCCCGTTTGTTTTCCAGTTGCCTGCTCAAGCCAAGTCTTTGCTTTGGATCTGCTCCACGGTCTTTGTGAATGTACAATGCTGTTCTACTCCTGTTCTGTAGCCTCCTTCCTCACTTGGCTGTAATGTCATTCCTGTCTCACCTGTTCATTTTCCCCAGCCTCTGTGGTGGGTTTATGCCTTTATCTGGTTACACGGAGTACGGGCAGCCCTGTCCTCTGAGTTGCTGCTCTGCCAAAATTAGCCTGCTTCCCCACCTCTTCGGTAGACTTATTTTCTGCATGCCATTTTGGCTTCTTGCCAGCACTGAATTTTTATTTTTTTTTTAGCACCATTTAAAATGCGAGGCGAGTAAGTTTTTTAAAGTGACTTATGTGCTGGTGATTCTCACACTGGATAAGCCTTCTCCAGTAATCAACATTTAGAAGTAACATTCTTGGCAGAGATTTGATGAAACCTCTGAGCAAAGCATGAGCGTGAAGCCTGGTGGTGTTTTGATGGTTCAGTGGATTCCCACTGCAGTTCATCCTGTTTGATCTGGATTTATAAATATCAGAGCAGTTAATGCTACCGAGGAGGGTATTGGCTACGTGCAAATGTAAAGCTGTAGAGTAAATATGAATGGGGATGTAATGTATAATATGAATAATTTGCTTAGAGTTAAGTGATCCTTCTGCTGTGTGTGTTAGATTAATTGGTGACATCTTGGTATATCCAAACTTGGATTTCAACAGAGAAAAGTGAAAAATGTAATTAAAAAAGAAAGAAAAAAAAAGTACTTTATGCCTTTATAGTTGCATCTGGTCTGTGATTGCTGAGGTTAACAACTGCTCCTTTTTTTTTTTCTGTTTTTTCAATTGGAAGATAATAGTTGCCCTGCTCCAAGCAGAGGGTTTGGGGAAATTATTGCAACGGATGAACAATATTAGTAAGTTGCTAACTAAATATAATAGAGGAGGTATGCATTTCAATGTATTCAATTTTGTGGGATTATGGAGTTGGCATAGCACTAAAATGGGTTTTTAGTATTAAGCCATCAGCCACAGAAAATGATTACAGGTAATATTATCATTTATTTGATTTCTAATTTGGCTTTAGACAAACTCTATTAAGCAAATATTCCTCTAACTATAAAAACTGGACAGTCAGTGTAAGCATGCTTCTCACTAGGACTGAGTGAATCTGAGGTGTTTGCTGACAATATAGAAGGCAGTGTATTTTGCAGTCACTAGGCAGGCAGAAAGAATAAGGGGTTGTCTTCAGAAGCCTTGAAATTTTCCAGGTCCTTGAAACAGCTCACATAGGGAAATAATGATGTTTTAATTAGAAAAAATTACAGCTCCATCCCACTGCTCGAAGGGACCACTTCATAATATAAAAAGCAAGATTGCATTTTCTGTAATCATTACTTTAAAGAACGGGCTTGAACATTGGTTTTTAGAGCTCTACATTGTGTCTAGCGAGGCTATCACCCCACAAATCCCTTTTAGTGTGAACCTGCTCAGGACCTGGGGATGTATAGATTTGGGGTGCTTTTGTGAGCACACAGTACTATTCTTTTTTTCGTCTGTATCTAAAATAAAGACATAGTGGAATTGAAAAATTAACGTATTCATTACCAGTATGAAAAGTGATAGCATGCCATGCTAGTTATGTCTTGCACTGTCTTACAGATCCATCACAAGGTTTAATCATGATTTATATTTAGTATTTGTTGTGATATTTAGAAAATGCATACTATGAATAACTGCACAGAAAAATCTGGAAGATTTGATTTTTCCTTTTTTCAGTAAGAAGCCAAACATTCACTGATATGGTCCATATCTGAGGGCATGTTTTTGATATGACTTTTGTAGGATTTCTAGAAAGAGCTAGAAAATCTCCTTTTCAGCTGAAGCAAGACCCTGTGCTGCAGCCTGTAGTGCTCAATGATAGTGCAGTCATTGAGGTGGGCACAAAGCGGGGAAACAGGCTGACACGACTGGCTCGCACCTCACATGGGCGCACTGGGCAGGCACCAGGATCGGGCTGCGCTCAGGCGATGCTCAGCATGGCCAGCAGTCTGAATCGTGGGGAAGGTGCCAGCTATTTCGGTGCCGACTCCACTGATCCACAGCTGCGGACCTGGGCCCGTCGGCCTCGTGTCAGGAGCACTCCCCGGGACGGTATCGCAGAACTGGAATTTGGAAATGGGCTCTGTTGAGCAGCCAGGGGATTGATGCTCAGCACTTTGGGTCTGCGCCGCTCGTTTGTGGGGCAATAGCATACGGTTAATCCCAGCTCTGGAATAAATGTTATCTGAAGAGCTAATGAGACGCAGTGCTTGTCTTTGTCCATTGCTTCCATAAATATTAAGTAGATCTTCTGTGGCTGAGTAAATTGTTCTCAAGTTGGCTAAATAATAATTCCTGTTGACTCAATAATCCTGCAAGGCAAAAGACATCAATTCTGTCCTGCGAGCATATATGAAGTCGGGCAGTATTCAGCATCGTATCTCTGCTTCCGTAGATGCTTGTCTAAAATTTCTGTGATTTTCACTAGAACAGCGTTCAAGAAGCCCCTCTTGTCCTCCGAAGTAACAGTAATCCTGTTGAGAATCAGCGTGTGTACGCAGAGGGCAGGGGAGACTGCGAGCTGGGGAGGGCATGGCCCAGAAGGACAGGTAGCTTACACGTAGCAGACATCCAGAAATTAGTCTCTTAATTTCAAAATCATGCAACCAACGTCAGTTTGGCACTTTTTTTTCCTGTTTTGGATGAATGTGATGGAAAGAGTATGTTTCAGTTATCTGTTGTTAATTTAGTATCCATGGTTAATTCATAACCCATGAATCTCGCGTGCTATTTATATTTTTTTGAAGACTGATACGATCCCATTTCCCAGCTGTAATACAATCAGGGCACCAGTTCAGAAGCTGCTGCCATATCCTCTTAATTAATGTACAATTTAAAATCTGGGTGAGAATAATGGATTAGATGAACACAGATGCAGTCAAGGGAGATGTCAAACATCTATCTAGCAACAAAACCCAACAGGCAGAAAGAATTTAACTTCTGCTTCATTTCAAGTGTTTTCCTGGATTTTTTTATTTTCATCTCGTGAAGCAATATGTGGGAAGAAAACACCCCAGCATTTGCAGAGTAGCAGTAGTTGTGCACTTAGCACATAGCAAAGTCTGCACTATTTCATAGCTGTTTCAAGGGAAAACATTTTTATGTTTTTGCCTATGCTGCCTCAGCGTAATAGCGCTTCCCATGTAGGTCAAGAGACCATGATTTTGTTGGTCTCTTTACCCTAACGTCAGAAGCATATAAGTGCTAGCTTATTTGAGTGCCAGTGGGGCTTTCTTTCTGTTTTTTATTTTATTATTTGGGTGTAGAGAGGGTGAATGAAAGGTCTTGTTAAATATAAATTGGAGCATACCAAGAAAAAAAAATACATATTATAAGAAAGTCATGAGTAGTGCGCTGTGTGATAGCTATGTTAAACATCAGTAGATAACACGGCGCTTTTCACAGTAGATCTCTGATCTTTTTGCCTTTTTTTTCTTCCTTTCTCCCTGTGATTACTCTCTCTGTGGTCTCTTCCACACCTTTCAGCCTGTACCGACCGACCTGTGTGATATTGGAAGTGCATTTAGCATCAGAAACGCCCTCGTCCCAAGGATTGGTCACCCTAACACAGAGCACTTTCTTCAGGGTCAGTGCTAGCAGAGCTCACCCTGATGCTTTTCCACGGAGTCACTTCCCCACTGCCAAACCAGACCTTATAAGTATGAGCAGTAGCCATGTGCAGAGTGAAAATAGAAAAGTCTGGTAGTAGAGACAAGTTAGTGGCTCTGCCTGCTCCCTCTGTGTCCTACTCTATCTTGTCTAAGCGTTTTTGTGTGTCAACATCTAAAATAAACTTCTGCATGTTTTTGTGAACCAGCAGCCTTAAAATTTAACTCAGTCTTTGTTGGTGAAGGTTCAGTCTATAAGATTAGAAGGAATTGTGGCGGTGGCCCAAAAGGTACATGGGTCAAAGGGCATATTGGCTTTTGGTCTTTAGGCAGCCCCAGTCTGGTACATTTATTTCCTCTACCTTAGATTTGAGCTGGGCTTTTTTTTTTTTTTAAAGGAAGAATAGTGTGATATTTTGTGAAATGTCAAGTGATTGTTTTGTAAATTTCTCAGCAGATATTGAATATCAGTGGCTTAGCTGGACTAAAAAATGAGAGAGAGAGAATCTTTGTCAAAATTAGAGAAAAGCCTAAATAATTCTGTGGGCCCAGATCTGTAATTCACTGTAGGAGCACATCAGAAAGCTTCCCTGAGAGCAGCACTGTGAGCAAAGTGAGCCTAAAGTCACCCATACATCTGTCTGTGCTCAGCACTCAAGCTTGGGTAACGATAGACAATAAATGAAATTATTCCATATATTTAATAACACGAAAATCAAGAAAATGTTAGTACGTATTCCAGTGCAACTGGGAAATTTAGTTCCCCTAAATGTAGGGCACAGCATGTAGTTCTGTTCATGTAGGGCACAGCTACCCATTACAATGCATGAAGAACTGATACCTGCAAGGAGGTTTGAATGTAGCATACTCAAGTCAGTTTTTGTTAAGGAAATGGCAAGGTTCTTGCAAGATCATCCTGGAAAGCAGCAGTTCAGCACTCCCTGCTCCGGCCCAACCCTTCTCTGACAGAGGGCCCTGACAGAGATGAAAATTAACCTTTCCTGTCCCCAAGCAAATTTACCACGAGGCCACATCGGGGTGAAAGTGACACAAGGGTAAGGCAGCATTCAGGGTGGGTGGAAGAGGACAGGCTTCCTCAATTTAGTTGTGCAACTCTATGGCTTCTGTCCATGAATGCATGATATTAAAAATTTGGCATCGATCTCCTCTGTAGGCTGGGATAAATAACAGTGGAGTGAGCTATTGCAGTGCAAGTGTTCATTGTAAGTAGGGATGAACATGCATACGTGTCCACAGCTACACCTGTTTGCACACGTTGTTTCTGTTCAGATGGAATATGCTGAAATATTAATTCCCAGATAAATAATGAAATAAGTCAATTCATTTGGGGAAAAAACAACTCCTGAAATATGAAAAATGCCTAGTATCTTTTGCATCTGATTATACACCTTATTCAAAGCAGTGCATGTGTGCATACAAACAAATAGATGAAAATTCTGTATTTGTGTGTACATATTAATTATATTCATATTATGTATGTCTCCATGTAGGCGTTTACAGTAAAATACTGGCTCAGGTGCAGGGATGTCAGCTACACTGAAATTCTTTGCAAATTATTTCAATTTGTTTGTGCTGTGTGAGAAAAGCACGTGCTTTTTCTTACAGTTGCTGCTTGCTGTGTTTTTGTGTTGACTTATCTCTCACACCTTGAAATGCTCTGATGATAAAGACAAAAGAGCAAATAAAATACTCTGTGAAATATTCTGCAGGAGGCTTGTCTCTTGGTGTAATGACTTTCTGACCAGTTATAGACACTCTTCGAGGGCTAGTGCTTGACATGCCCATCTCTGTCTGTTAGTGTAAATTTTAATTTAGGGGATTTAATTTGTGTTGTTAAGTGCCAAGAATGTGTGTTATTGGAGTAATTACTGTAAAGCTACTTAATTATTGATTTCCCCAACATAGCGGGCTTGACATTTTACCAGATATAATGAAGGAAAAGATGCACATTAGCAGGATGGATATGGAACAAACAAGCATTTTCAATAGAGACTTAATTCATTTTAATAGATATACAGTAATTATCTAGGAAGTAACACTGTTTTCTTCATTGTGACATTAATGATTCAGATGAAGTGACAGAGGGGTAACGTATAGGTATATAATGATTGTATTTAGAACACCAGGGCTGGCTTATGAGAGTCTTGAGGACACCAGCTTTGGCTTTAAAGATGCATAAAACCTTCAGATATACCTATCTTTTTGCTTTACCACTGAACATAGTTCTGTAATAATATGTATTTACTTTACCCCCCCCCATCCACCTAATTTTTTAATGATTTCTCCATCGGGAGTGCACAGGAAAACAGGAATCGACTTTGCTCTTAGCTACAGAACACGGGAACAGGGGATGAGGCTGGTCTGACACAGCTCTCTGGGATTTCAGGGGTCCCTAGCCATTTTAAACTTGCTTTGTGGGCTAGCGAGCTGTCTTGTCATGCAAGCACCTATAGAGTATTTCAGTGACTTAGCCACAACTCTCCTGGACAAGATTAAAAACAAAAAAGGTGCCCATTGGGTTCGGGAAGCCCACAGCACAGCCTCTGTCAACTCCCACCTCCAGCGCAGGGAAGGAGTGGAGCTGCCCCAGCCCCTGTTGCACCAGCGTCCCCCTGCACCCTGGCACGGGTCTCATCACACAGGCTCCGGCATGGTCCCAAATTCATGTAGCCCACTTTCAAAAGCAGGAGTGTGGTGTGGAGAAGTGTTGTGCTTGCTTTGAAGCAGGTTTTAGTCATGCGGTGGGCTGTAGATCAGAGCACAAAAGGATGTTCCAAGGGCTATTCTTTATCTAGGATTTTAGGATTTCTGTAATATAAGGATGCATACATGTCCTGGGAGAGTAAAGACACCTTCACGTCCTGTGGCTTCCTCTACAGCGGATGGTATCATGTAAAAGGCAAACCCAGGTGCCTTGCAAAACAGCTTAGAGCAGTACCGTGGAGACATCGCTTCTGATAGCTGTTGATCACTGGCTCTAAAATAGAAATTTCTCCATGCAACCATGGCTGTGGGGCTTTCCTGTTTGCTGAACAGCACCCACACCATGTGCGTTTTATCATAGGGTCACTGAGTTTTTGCAAGAGTTGTGTGTTGGGAAGTTGTGAGCAGTCTGTTTCAGTTACCTAAAGCAAGTAAGTTCTAGGAGCTGAAGGGACATCGCTGAACTGACATTATGCCATACAGCAACAAGGTGTTGGCTTGTTTGACGCCTCAGGCTTCAGTCTGTCCCGTGCTTGAATTTTACAGCTGTGAAAAGAAAGCAGCCTGCACAGAGTCAAAGGACTGCATGATGGGCAAATAGCAAAGTGAGGCCGCTGGCGTCGAGGCAGTATTTTGGATCCATGTCTTTTTGTCTGTTGGGTTGATGTCTGCATGCACAGAGCTCCTGCGGGGCCAGGCTGGGTTGTGCATGGCCAAATGGGGAGCTGCCAGTAGGCTGCGGCCGCCTTTCAAATGCACACGTACAAGGTCTGCTGGTGTTCAAAGCTGCAGAGGTTAACATGAGGAAACACATAACACGCCATGGTAGGATTGCTGGCTTCTGCTGTTTGTGTGAAAGTGAAATGGAAGATTTCCTGGCATCTGCAAAGGTTTAAGTCCTGACTGAGGAAGGCTGATTGCAGAAACTGCTGTTATTGTGCAGTGCACGGTATAAAGAAGCAAACAGCCAGATTGTAGCTAGGCAAGTTTTTCTTTGTTCCTTCAAAGCCAGCTCCCCAGATTGTACCCGGGGACGGAGCAGCCTGTGTGCAGCTGCCATGCCATTTGCAGCTGGGTTTGCAGCCAGTGCTCTACAGGGAATGCCCTGCAGAAGGTCTCCACTTTGGACGGAGATCTCACCTTTCAAACCAAAGGGAAAACCCACTGAGCCATCACAGCCTCTTGTGACAGCAGTTTTATGTGCACGACAGCTGTAAAAGCACACTTTTTTTCCCCGTGCCTGTCTTCTGAGGATCGGTTCCCTAATGCTGCGCTCAGTGCCTGGGCTTGTGGCACAGGCTGGTGCAGGACAGGACTGGACTTGGCTGGCGGGAGGCAGAGGCTGGTGTAACCCAGAATGAAGCGTGGCCTTCTTGTGGGGCCCAGGAGCAGAGGCATGTCCCTGCCAGCCCCAGACAGCCCACAGCACCGAGGTCACAGTGCCGAGAGGGAGAGGCAGTGAAAATGCTGTTCCTGATGTCCTCGGCTTTCATCAGTGATACGCAGGTTCTGTGTGTGTTCGTTTTCCAGACCAGTGGGAGGGGAGGCTTGCAATCATGTCATTTAGTCCATTGCTTTTCCTCATGAATATTCCTTAAAGGAAAAAAAAAAAGTTCAATTTAATACATGTTTATGTCATTTTATCGTATTTTTCTTCATCCTGTCTTACAAAGTAAACTGGTAAAAGTGCTAAATTCAGTATGTGGGCTATGCAAAATTCTTTGTGCTGGTCCTCTTGATGGCACATCCAAAAGCATCAGTAACTCGCTGTTCAGCCAAAACAGAGAACAGCTCAGCAGAAACTCCTGTAATACACACAGTCAGATAATTGGTAGTCTCCTAAAAGAATGATGCTAGTGGCCTGGAGGTCTGGTGGATAACGAAGAGCAGAAACAAGGAGGACAGGGACTCAGTGTTAGGCGTATGCTGCAAGTCAGGGAGCCTTTCGTGTCGGTATCCCAGCTTGTCAACTGCAAAGCGACAAACTGTAGTGCCCTGGGTATCGCCTGCCCACAGAAAAGCTTTGTCCCTTTCTCTCTAGTCACAAATGTTTTAAAGCAATTATGTTGGAGATTTCATGTTGTACTTTTACTGATAACGTGATGGTGTCATTCTGGATGCAGCAGTGATTTTGCTACAATGGTGACTTTGGTCTGTAACCTGAATTAGCTGATGATTTGTTTCCCAACCTACCAATTATGATTTAGTAAATATTGAATAGACTCAATGTAAATATCAATATGTAAAGAACAATAGTCATATTCTTGGCTGCTACAAATCTGCATAAAGCTGCTTCTTTACAAGCCTGCTGCAAAATTGTGTAATGTTTTCTGGAATAGTTTTTCAGGAAAATCACCTTAAAAAAAGGAAAGGGATGGATTACTAATGCCTATTTAAGACTATTACTAGGTTTTCTTTCACATTGCTGCTGAGGAAGGTAGCTCTGAAGTGAGAATAAAATAATTAAAATCCCTGATTTTTGAAATGTACCTTCTAGGTCAAAAGTCAGAAAGGTGCTCTCTTTAAATTTTTACACGCTCAACTACAGAAAAGGGGACAATTTCCTGTTGAAGAAAAAAAAATCATCTTCCTGTAATAAACATCGTTCAGTTTTTATATAACATACGTGCAAAAATACATGTGTAGTACATTACAGTTGCAGATCTGAGTTATATAACTTAAAGAAAACAGTCTTGTTTGGAGTTGGTATTCCTTGATACCCACAAGCAAAGGCCTTCAATGTCTAATGGCCGTTCAGTCGAGCCCTCTATTATGTGCATTGCTGTCCCCATCAGCATGAGTTTTCTTGCAGTGCTCTGCTTTAGAAATTGTTCCACTTGAAACTAGTGGGCTGAATAAGATACAGTCCACTGGATTTGTGCTCAGCGTGTGATTATTGGTCAAAGTTTGGTCCGGTAGATACCACTTTAAAAACTTTCTCTAGTTTCAGTGAAACCTGAATTGAACCATTGTGTAATTACAAAACTAAAAAACGTGTATTGATAAAGAACAGAAATGTTTTGATTATGCATCTCTTTGGAGTTATACTAGTCTTTATGAGTAGAGGGAAAAAAAGCAAATTTTATCAAAGAACTTTTTATCTAAAGAACTTGATAAAATTATTACACTACCTGCTCCATATATTTCATTATGTATTGGGGAAGCATTGGAAAAAGCCAAGTGTCTTTATTGTTTGTGAATTCAAGTCTGCAATATTCTGAATAATTGAAAAACTAAGAATCTAAAAGTAAATCTCTTGTTTCTTGCCATCTGTGTGATGCCATTTTTTTTGTTTGTTTGAAAAATTGTAACCTTTACTTGAGTAGGAAAGCTATTCCAGCACAGTGGCTGAATTTCACACCGGTACTCAAGGTAGTACACTTCTGCAGAAAAGTAATTCCACATTTTTAGGAGAAAGATGTAAACATCTTTCCTCCAAGAGTTTCCTCTATTTTGAAACTTTCTAGTAATTCAAAAGCTAATCCTTGCATTTAAAATGAGCGACCTTTACTGGATTCATTAATGTTTCAAAAATGGAGCAGGTTTTGTAATGCTGTACACCCGTGCATAACATACTGCATACTGAATTTCAGCTGTAACTCCTGTAAATTATTAACAAGAAATCCATGACAGAAAATATACAGAAACAATCTTTTGTAAATTAGTATCATCAGATTGTTTTCAGTTGATTTTTACCTTTTTCTTTTGACCCATCTTTGTGGCAATGATTTCACAGGTATGAAGGGCCAGATTCTCACAGTGCAGTTTTCACGGTTAAAAATTTAAAAAATAATAACAATAAAAAAATATCTTATTTAGGTAAACTATGGAAAATAAAACTTTAATTTTACAGTTCAGGTGTATTTATAGCATTACTACCATTATTTCTATAGGCTATCTTATTATTTTTAATTAGAGTAGAGGTTGTACCTTTTACAGTGTTTATGACATAATGGATATATATGATGAAGGGAAAGATGCCTACACTCTCCTCCGATTTGGAGTTATTTTTACATTTCTGGTTCTATTTTTTTTCTCTGTTATGTACAAAGTTTTTTGGCCTCTATCGTTTACATAAAGTGTCAGCAGGAAACATTTGAGCTTTGAAGGTTAAGACTTCTGCAATTGTGCAATCTACTCTTGTAATAAAATCTCGTGCACTTGCTCAGTCTTAAAGATCTCAGACTTCTTCCTTCTTTTCCTCAGCAAGCAAGACAAATGTGTTTGAAATAAATAGTTGCTTTGAAGAGACTTTGTTTTCCTCAAGTGAAACTTGCAATGTTTTAAGCCTTAACATCTTCAAATTACACCCACAATGTATTCGTTAGAAGTTCTGCCTTTTTTTTTTTTTTGAACTTTTGGTCACCAAACTGCATCAATTTTCTTTTAAATAATATGAAAAATGTTTAAACAGAAAGCAAAGACAGTTGAATGGTTTGGACAGATCTTACAAAGAGGCAGTGTGATGCACTTAAGAAACCCTATAACAATAATAATTTAATGAGCAATCAAATATGCATTCTTAAAGTCTCAAGTAGTTTAAAAAAAATCTGCCGTTTTGAGGGTGACATATTTCTTTCTGTTTTGACATTCAACTGCATTAGTGTACACTTGTTAGACTTGTGTATCTAAATCCCCCTTGTCAGATATTCCAGAATCTACTTACACTTTCACCCAGGGCTCAAGTTGCACCACTTTGAAAGCACTTAACACATTTCAAGTGCATAAGTGCTAACAAAGTCTTCCCTCTGTCACAGAAAGTGCTGCTATTATAGCTACCCAAAAGTACTTTTAGGCATGCAATGGACAATTAATAAACTTGAATGCTAATAATAATGAAATAATGTTGCTAAAAGCAAGGTGAGGCTGAAAAGGGGCCTTTCATTAGAATTCACTTAAAACACTTAAAATCCACTTCAGCTCATGGAAATCATCCCAGACAAACTATCTTGCCCATGCAAGACAGTGTTTTCAAACCTACTTTACAGTCTCTCTCACCATCTCCTAAACTTTTGTCCTTTTGGATTTCTGTCCCAATTTTTCATTCTTCTCAAGGTTTTCCCAGGAGATCATTTGTGCTTTTTATACTTGTGGGATAAGAGGTTGCCTACCACACTTCAGAGGGCTGCGCTTGTTTTAAGGGAAGAAGAGCAGCTGATCTTCGGCTTCAGCACAGCTCTGCCGCGCTTCCACAGTGCCAGCAATGTTTCCCAGCTAGCACATGCACTCCCAAACTTGTCAGACTTTTTCACGTTAACACCAAGCGTCAGCAGCTCCCGATATAATGGCAGCTGAGAGTGTTTATCTACTGCAAGATCAAGCTGTTTGGACTGAATTCTGAAAACAGTTAATTCTGTAATTAGGCATTTGCTTATGGTCTAGTGGTTTTAAAGGCCCTTAGTGCTTAGCTCAGGAATATGCTAAAGTGCTCTCCTGAACTGGAGCCAGAATTGGTACCCAAGACCCTTGTTCCTTTTGCCCCTGAGTAGGATGTTGAAATGTTCCCTGCTTGACAGCCTTTCGCTAATGTAATTGTATTCTTCAGCACGTTGGTTAAACATACATAGCGGTCAAAAGGTTATGTACACCTGAAGGATGCCATCTCCTTTCCTCCAAGAAAAATAGGGCTGTCTTAGAAATGTACAGTAACCCGATACTGATTTGAACAAGTGAGTTAGACTTTCACAGTGCTTTAAAAGTGACAGGCAGATGAGATAACCTTCTTAGGAACTTGATGATAAGGAGGGATACTTGTAACACAGTACTAAAAGGTTGCTTAAAATGTTTGTTCAACACCCCAATTCAGTGGCCTTCAGATGTGCCTGCTAAATATTTGATTATTTTCTTTCCAATTTGTGCTTGTAGATAGAGTTCTATTACGTGTTTGCTTTTGCATTTGTGATTTATCTTATTTGTACTACGGCAAGAATTCCTTTCAGTGAAACCACCAGGTCAGACACGGCATGAAGGGACAAGATATAAAATCCTTTCCATTATTCATAAATGCAGCATACATGGGACCTAAACAGACACTCCACTTAAGAAATGAGAGATTTATATGGATGACCCGATTCATTAATCTTTCAGAACTTCTGAATATATTTATCCCAGAGGGAACAACTCGAGATTTAATGTTTTCTCTTATTTTATTTCATGTCATTATGTTCATTATGTGTTGTGCATCTCCATTGGAACATAAATTGCTGTCACTAAATTAATAACTCCATCTGAGACACCCAAGTGTAGGAATCTTTTTTTTTTTTTTTCTCCACACCATTGTAGCCAGATTACTTTCATTGACGTTAAAAACTGATGTGAAACAGAAATGAAATTGTGGTGAATCTGATTGAGGATTTCTTTATGGAAATCTCTGCTTAAACTACTAAAACTTGCACATCTGTGAAAGTTGTTATAAAAAGAGCTTGGGAAATGGAAATTTTATTAGAACTGCTTGTGTATTTAACTTCAAACACCTAGGTGTTTCTCGTATTTATTAATTCTTCCATACATTTTTTCCTTTACAGTAACTGCCATGTAAACAATATAATCTTAATTGTGTGTGCTCTTAAGGTCTCACTGTAAACTACAAGAAGAGGGGAAATTTCAGAATTTCAAATAATTCTCATGCTTTGCTTAAGTGAGTTCCCTTTTATTTATATTGGATACACACCAAGACATTTCAGTTACTGAGTACAGCAAGAGAGAAAAGAATTGAGCTTTGGTGCTTTTAGCTGCTCTTTCAAGTAAACAGTGTTCTGGAGGAGTGAGTTACCCCTTGCATTTTTGGCCCAGGTGTACAATGACAGCTGTATTTTTTAAGTCATTTAGTGCAGCTTCATTGATGTTTGGATCTTTTGGAAGAGTGAAATGTGCTGCTCACTCAAAATACCAGAATGGCATGCGTCATTATGTCTTGCTGGTTTCCTACTAAGGAGCTAATCCAAAATCCGTTCCAGTCATGAGATTTTTTTAAAAAGTTATTTACCTGATTGATAGCTAGACATCCTGTGCGTATGAACTGTGATGGTTGGTTTTGATTACAGCGAGAGGCTGGGATCATCAGTGACTCTCTTGGATAGAAATAGGTTTTGAAAGTCTGGGTAGGGAAGAATGCAGTTGATGTAGCATAACCTGCTTCAATCATTCACAGAAGTAGTTCAGATGTTGCTATAAGGTAGTTATTGCATTTTTGAGCTATATTTTCATGCAGTGCCTGTCGTGGTGGTGGATCTAGAGACTTCTAAAAGTGGCCTGAGGAGCCTGTCTAGTGATTCCTTCTGCCCTCCTGTCTCTTCCTCAGAGAGAGAGCTGGAGCTTCTGCTTAATCCTCACCCAACTTTCACTCAGGTCAGTTCAACCTCAGATCCATGAGGTTGAATACAGAGCAGAATTTGGTGCTCCTTTTAGGAACAAAAAGAGAATCTGATGGTTTTGATTTGGGAACAGCAATGTCTTTCCTTTTCCTCAGCTAGAAAAGACCCCCCAAAAACATCAAGACCTATTTCGGCTTGCTTACAAAAGGGAAGGCTCATCTAGTTGTATATTGTCGACATTATACATGTTGAACTGTGTGATGGTCCTTCTCTGAACGAGCTGTGAGATGAAACTTTGGAGAGTGAGATTTAACCAGCTCTGGGTGGCAGCCTTCGAGCCACCGCGTTCCCGGCCTGGTGCTGCTGCAGCTGGCTGCTTCGCTTTTGCCAGGCATGAGCAGGGAGTTGTTACTGATGTTGTACTCTGATGTTACTTCTCCCCTTAAATTAGTGCTCAGTTTTAAGAGGTCAGTTTTCTTGCCTGATACCTTGATGCTGAATAGAAATCGTACTGCTCACTTGGCAGTCACAGAAATACGTTTGCTGTTAAATACACACACAAACATACATAGTTAGCCCCGTTGCTGTTTGATACAGTGACCCAGCAGTGGTGGGAACAAGGCAGAAGTAGCTGGGGCTGTTGTTATGTGAAGGTTAAGTGCCAGCTGTCCCTGCGTTGTCTGTTGTTCTTGCAGACTTTTGTACAGAATGAAAGCTGTCTGCTGTGAGCAAGCAGAACAAATGCTGCGTGAATTTAATTCATTCTGAAAAGCACATATAGTAAAACACATTTGTTTACTTCATGCTGTGGAATGGGGCCTTTAAGTCTGTTTCTAATTTATTCCAACTTAGAAATATGAGGTAAACGCAGAAATCATGCATTAATAAAATCTCTATGTTCCCAGCTGGCACGAGAAATAACAGTTGTGGTTCACTGAAAATGACTTTGGGCCAACACTTTTGATGTGATTTTAGGTTTTATTTTCAGCCATGCAAGAACTCTTCTGTGATGCTTTCTTTTTAGTGTTTTATGAGCAGTTGGTGTTTTTGCGTGTCACTGAAGAATGAGTTAAAAATTATTTTTCTTGTTTGTTTTTTGTCAGAAAACAGCATTAGGAAAAAAAGTCTATCAAAAAATAAAAGTAATAATAAAAAAAAAAGTGGTGCTCATTTGCAAGCAGTAAGTTAAAAAGCAAGCAATGTTAGTGAACTACTTGGTTCTATCTAGCAGCAAAATTTAGCAGTTAAGAAATACTTTTTACTTCTGAGATCCTTACTTCCATGCTGAGCATCAGCCTTGTTTCTGTTGCCGTTTTCACTTTTCCACTTTTTCATCTATCCTTAGAACATGCATCCTTGCACTTCTTTTTCTCTATCTTTTTCTGTGTATATTCCGCTTTCTCTTGTTACGTACATCTTTATTCACTTTTTAAGTATTTCCTCCTCTGAAAACCTGTCTGTACCATGAATTCCAGCAGTTCCATGGCTACCCTACCTGCAAATTAACTTGGCCTAAAAGAAACATCTGCTTTAAGCTGTATCTTGACAGTGGTAATGTGTTTGTATTTTTTTAATAGAAACAATTATGCCTTGTCAATTTGCACCATATTTTGCAAATGAACTTGTTCGTATTCTGGAATGTAGAAGAGAAGAGGTATATGATTAGTATGCAAATTGACCTCTGAAGTACAAAAATGTACAAGACTAGAGTCTCATTTTCAATAAATTGCCATATTTCCTGTGGAAATACAGAACATTAGCCACGAAAAGAGGCAGTTCCATACTAAACAGAGAGTATTATCTAGTAATTAAAGCGTTCAATACTTCAATAGTGTTGTACTTTAATATGATATATAGAGAGAGTCTGTTTTTTATATACGGTAGAGCAAGACATTTGTTAGAAAATCTATTTTGCCTAACCTTATTGCTCCTTAAATAAATGACATTATTTTCCTTATTGTTAGAATACTGACATAGACACTTAGTGTATCCCCAGTCAGAGACTCTAAAGGCACAAGATGAAGTCCCTTGACTTGACTTCCACGAGGCGTGGATATTTTTCTTCCTCCTGAGTGAGTAAACTTTTGTAAATCAGCGTCTGCATTGCTGTCCTTCTAGCCTCCAAGGCTGAGTGTACGGGGCTAATGATAGGGTAGTCCTTCTCAAATTAATTCTCATATGCTGTGATGCTCACCTCTAAAATAAGAGCCATTTGGGAGTCAAGGGTTGTTTGCTCCCCAGCCATTTCGTTCTGCTGCTGCAGCCATTAATGCCACAGAGCATTATTTGTCTTGCTGACTGTCAATTTAACCATCGTTATTTGAAAACTTTGTCAGATTTGACCTGTAGGATCTATACTATTTTCTTAAATATCTGTCTACCATCCTCTTGCACTATTTAACTTGAAAATAGAATCAGTGTATCAAAATTGGATTTCTTATGGGGTGATCAATGAGTCATGCTTTTCTTGTACTTCAACATATCATGACAGAGGGCAGGATTTAAAAATAGCTCAGGATTGGTCTGCCTCTGCTGTGGATGAAACACCCATTTTTCTCAAGCACTTCCAGAAATGCCACACGTGAGGCGGCACTGTTAATGAATGCCAGCAAGTTCCACCCAGAATAGTTATTCCTTGTGCTGTTTTATTACTGAATGCGCTAAGGGAGACTTTTTCCCTAGCATAGGAAATTCCATTACATATAATTTGAAATCTCGTGGGAAAGTGATTTACTGGGAAAAAAAACAACAAAACAAAACAAAAAAACTTAAATTTAATAAATACGTACTGTGTTTAATTCTCATTTAAAAACAAAACAAAACACTAGGTTTTATTTCTTGTCGTATTGCATGGCACATGTCTACCTAATAACATTTGAAAAATGTGGCTTGAATTCTGCAAACACTTCTCACTGTTTCCTAAGGCTGGAACTTTTCCTATATATTGATTGCTGTTCTCTCCAGCTTTACTCCAGACGTCTCACACAACCTTGGCAAGTTGTTCTATCTTTCTCCATCATAAATTTCCCATATGCAAAACGAATAGAAAAATTCTTACCCCACAGGGATCCTTGTGGCTTAGCTCATTAATGTGTGTAAAGCAGTAAATAGAAAAAGGCACTGCAGAAGTTTAGAATATCACTATTGATATAGCTGTGAGTCTACAGGCATCCACTTATTACAGTCCAGAGGATGATAGGATTCACATCAAAGCCACAGTGCAAATTTGTATAAATGTGATCTACATCTGGAGTGAGAACTGATGCATGTGTTGTGTTCCCCAAAGAAATATTTACTCAGCTGTAGAATACGTATTGTTTTAGCAAACATCAAAAATGATGGGAGTTTAAGACACTCAACTGGCAGTAACCTAATTAACTCGCTCTTGATCAAATATTTCAGATGCCGGAATCAAACTGATTACATCTGCAGTCCCAACTTGAAGACAATACTCTGGGCAATAACATAGGGTCAGTTCTTGGACTAGTGTTAAATAGCACAGATTTGTTGATTTCGGTGGAGCCATGCTGATTAACTGCAGATGAGGGTTTGGCCTGTGCTTGTTCAGCTGGAAGCTAAAAGAGCTTTTTTTTTTTTTTTAAAAAAAAAAAAAAAGGTATTTTAAAGTTGAGCTCAGTCTTTAAAGTCGGAAAGGTTGTGCTTTTCACTGGCATTGAGAAAAGTTTTTTTGCGGAATATGCTGTCCTGGAAGAGAAATTCAGATTGTGAAGCGTTGGTGAAGTACTGTGTCTGTGTGTCGTTTGTCCTCTAGGTCAGTTAGACTTGGCATATATCTAGCAGAGTATACTGTTAATTACTTTCTAAATTTATTCATCATGAATTTATATTGTGGATTTTGCTGCTTTAGTTGCTTCTAACAAATTTAGCACAACATGCTATCAATTATTGAGCGTATTATGTTTATCTTGCAAGATATACTTAATCTAATGCTAAACTATGCCAGAAGCTGATTTGATTGAGAGGGAAAATCTGCAAAATCTACCCAGGGCATCTCGGGCTCTGACGTGGGATCCCTCATGTTTTAGACTCATTGACAGCAAATCTGAGAAGAATTTCTGCCATTTAAATGCTTTAAAAATACTCAGAATGATTATATTTATTTATTTATTTTAAAACAGCATTTGTTCAAACTGTTGGTTAGAGAGCAATCGCCACGAATGATTTGGGTAGTAGCTTTGAGTGTGCTTGACATAGGTGAAACTTTGTCACTGCAAAAGCCGAGTCATGGCTTCGTAACTTACTTGCTCACTTGGTATTCAGTGTGAAAGCTGCAGACTTTCCGACCTTCTGGACCTTTGTTTTTCAGAACATAAGAGCTTCAGAAATATCAATACTACATCTTGATTGTTTCATTGTGCTGGACTGCCGTCTCTCATCTTCCTGATTCAGTCTTTGGCTGTTCTTCCATATTCAGATTATTGATTTGTTTGTGCAACCATAAGATTTTATAGTATTACTTCACACTATTAAAGGAGTTTATATCTCTTGAATATTAAGTGTGATTTACTCCAAACTCAATCAAATTGCTGTTACGAGAGTTTGCAGATAGAGCCGAATGCTTAAGGACTCTTTTCCCCACCGATGATTCAGTGGCAGGATCCAGGACTCTCCTGGCCGCGTGCTCTGAATCATGTACTTTGTTGCCTTTCACCATTTCAAATGCTTACCGTTCAGCATTTTGTTCTTCTCTTTTGCATTTCATTATTTATTTGCTGACTAGAAGGGGGTGCCGAGAACACACCTCAGCATTTTCTATTTGCCAGTATTTTGTGATATAATATTCATCATGTCTCTTCCAGTGGCAGTCCTTCCAGGTGACTCTTCCTTACTGTTCTTTTCTAAGCAAGAAATGGCTGGGGGCTTTCTAATAGCTACAGAAGTGTCCCTAAAATGAGAAACAAAGGTGTTAATAGTCCATTTTGTGCTTTCATTCTTGCAAAGTAGACTCCGGAATGCAGACCAGCTAGTAAAATAAACAACCCCTGTGTACTTTGCCTTAGGATGTGATAACATCAAAGGGTAATTTATGAGTCTGTTTGCCAGGTGTCAGTTTGTTCACAGGGCTAATTGAAGTTGTATGGGAATACATATTGGTTCAACAGTGGAAGGATCAATGAATTGATTTATTGTAAATTGCTGTCAACAATTTAACCTTTTGCAGCACTTAGGAGATGGAGTTTGTGTGTACTGGGGCATGAATGAGCACTGAAAGATGCACACAGCTAGTGTAGCGCTAATTCTTCTGAAATGGTTTCTGCTTTTGGTAGGTGCTTTCAATATTGACTGTCATGGTTCAGGTAGAGCACGGAGGTTGGTAAAGGAAGGGAAGCGTTAGCTTATGTTGCACTCTCAGTGGCCCTGCAGGCCTGGGGAAGAGACTCAGCATGCAGAAAAGTGGCTTTTTGCTGTTGGAGCACCTCAGTTTTTGCTTTTGTCGTGGTAGTAGGCATGGGAACAGACATATAAAGAGGTTTGCATGTGTTCAAGCCTCCTGTTCTTTCCCTGTGGCCACCGTGCTGTTCTGTTCAGAGAGCTTCATTCACCAGCAGCGTGAGGTAGGTGCCCCAGACATCTCCTGTGTTACGGACAAGCAGGAGGTCAGGGCAGCTACTCTGCTACCCCAGCTACCCTGTTTCACTGTGCGGGAGGCTCCGGGTGTGGGTGCGATGCCCCAGGGAGAAGGATGTAGGACTGAGCCCCCCGTGTCCATGCATTTTGCTTGTCTGCGTACACCAGATGGTTGCCAGGATATGGCTAGGGTTGTGGGTGCTTGAACATGAAAGGCTTTCTTGTATTTTAAGAATACTTAGATTCATATAACTTATATATTTCTTTTAATTGATGCATCATTTAATACATCTTTTCAATATTTACTGTGTATTAATCTGTTGTTTTAATGTATTTCCAATCATCATATCTTCTATAGTTGGTCTCTGGTGGCTACTCTGTGCATACACTGCACTTCCTGGAATGGATTAATTATTGAAATCTGTTTCTCTTAATGCCTGCCTTTCCCTCCAGCTCTTTTTTCCAACTGCACCAGTCGCAGGATTTGTTACTAGACCAAAACATATTGACCTTCTTGTCATTGTGTTTTTGCATCTCCCTCCCTGATTACACCTAAGCACTACAGCTGGATATCCATATTCATGTTGCTCTACCACAGGAAAAAAAAACAGTCCATCTGCATAGACTTAGCAGTACATTCCCACCTGAAAAAGAGAGCTTTACCCCATCCATCAAACTGGGAATATGCTTTCTAAACCAGGATTACATCGGTGACATGCACTGCACTGCTGTTCTGGGTATGGCATTTTAACATCCCGGGATGAATACGGTGTAAAAAGAAAACAGTCTGTGAGAATTAAAGGAAACAAGCAGCCTATAATTCCTAGGAAATGACGATTCAGGGAGATGAGGTGATATATATGGCCACGCAATGAGCAGAAAGAGAGATTTGAAATGTTACATTATGCCAACAGAATTTAATTAATGATATGAGGGATGGATTGTCCTGATAAGTTGTTCATAGTACAAACTGAATAATGAAGTGCCTGTAATTAAAAGTACTGTTTAAAATTAATTGACCCGCATTTCTGGTGCATTTCTTACCCTTGCACTAAGCATGAAATATTCTGCCTCTTTGCAGTGTGCTCTCAGTGCCAGGAGAGGAGCCAGGAAAACAAAAGCCAGGCTGCCAGGGAGAGAGTTCCCACTAACTTTTGGGAAGTGGGAGCAGGTTTGCTCCAATCGGGAACTGGCCAGATGAGCACAAAATGGGGGCCTGGAGGTCTGCTGGTTGAAGGGCTGACATTTCCCATGTTTTTCCTGCTGTAGTGCAGTGACACCATGGGTTCGTGACAATTGCTGCTCCACTGACTGTAAAAAAATAAAATTTAATAAATTAGTGTGGACCAGAGAAGGAAATAAAAGCTACTTCTCTGGCCTCAAAGAAAAACACCCTGGAGCTCACAGTGTAAAGCCTGGCTACCTCTCTAAGCTTGTGTCAAGAGCTTTGAGTGCATTGGCAAACTTTTCAAATGTCCCTGAGTGATTTAGTGCCTGAGCCCCACGGAAAGTGAGCAGAACCAAAGGGCTAGGAGTTGCTTGGGCATTTCTGCAAATGTTATCCTGTAATATTATCCTCAAAGATCAGAACGCCAAATTGGATACACTAGCTTAAATGAAAACACCAGTGTGTGCCAATCTTTTATCAGTCCTTTTGCTCCAGGGCATCATCTGTTGTGGTCAGAAGAAAGCTTTCCTATTTTCTCATGCTGTAAATTGTACAGTAAGGGTCAAAATCTGGTCTAGGGCTCACCACTTTCTTGGCTTCAGTCGAGTTGATTGGTACTTGAAATTAATCTTTCCAGCAGCACAATTTAATCTGACTTGTTTTGAAGCATCTGGCACTGACAAGGATACGGGACCCACGCTGCTTTCCGTACAGCAGTTCCTGCGTTTCCGAGCGCAAATGAAGCTCTCGGATGG
This sequence comes from Anser cygnoides, assembly GCF_040182565.1. NCBI lineage: Eukaryota > Metazoa > Chordata > Aves > Anseriformes > Anatidae > Anser > Anser cygnoides. The sequence continues at coordinate 3,121,556 of NC_089875.1, read as the reverse complement.
GAGTCAGCGGTCAATGGCCATCTAGTAGTAAGAATGCTGCTAAATTCAAAAACAGAAAATGCTTTGAACTAAGTTCAGGGAAATGAGGAATTCAGGGCTTGGGATTTCACTACCAGTACCTTGTACAAATGTGCCTAACTGTATAAAAAGCCCCACTTGGGTGCGTCTCAGGAGGTTTCCTGCTACAAAGCTAAGCAAATATGATCAGAAACAAGCAGAAAGCCTTAGTTCTGAATTGGTTAGCTTATGACACTTCACCTTGCATCCTGCAGTTACCAACACTGCCGTTTGTCTTCTGTCTCTGCTCCAAGCCTCCAGTCCGTAAGGGGAAGAAAATCCCCCCCTCCCCCCACTTCCTCAGGGGTCCAGCAGAGCGGAGGCAGTGGGGAAAGGCGACGTCAAGTCCCTTGGGCTCCCACGTACCTACAGACTGAGGGATCATAATCCAGGGTGGCTTTCTCTATTCACTATTGAAAAAGGTCTTTAGTCCATATAAATAATATTTCTCCTTACCATCTTCATTCTTTGTTCTTTCACCAGCTGTAGTTTTTTCTTCTTGTTCTTTTAAATGGATTTATTTCCCTTTTGGCCCTTTTGCTCCTTTGAAACGGATAGCAACACTTCGTTTCAGTACATCCCCCATCTGCCCTCCTATGGGTGGTACTTTTAGAGGAGGAAAGAGAAGGAAATCCTTCTTGAGCACCCCTGGGGACACCAAGGGGCCTGCACCCTGTCCCTGGCCACCAGCCCTGCAGCTTGGGCCCCCTACATCCCCCTTCTGCAGCAAAAACTGTCCCCGCAGAGCACCAGTGCCATAGGGGCATCGTCTTTATTTCCCCAAGCACACGGAGGGTTCAGCCCTGGTACCTAGGCTGAGCACGGGCAGCTGTCTGAGCAATGCCTGTAATCTTATCGGCTTAGCTACAGGGGATCCCTTATTACTAATTACACTCATTTTGTAAAGCTAATTGTTCTTTCCTTACATTGGCTGGTATCATTGCATAGCTATTTATCAGGTATGGATGTGTACTCTTACCATATTAATGCGTTTGCACTGAACTTAATTAAGCATGGCTTTTCTTAGTGTTTTTATAGGAAACAAAACAAAACACGTTTTTTCCCCTTTTTGCATGAATTTTACACCTGAAAGCAAGGTGCTGAATCAGAATCTGCTGCAGTAAGAATAGTTTATAGCAGTAAGGCAGAAATGTCCCATATAAATATAGTTAACACCTGCCTCATATATCTGCAGGATTTTAGAAGGGTCCAGCTGATGTTTTATTTGGTAATGACATGATGAAAAAGCTTATAGAACATTAATAATGCTTAACAATGGGGCCCTGTAAAATGTCTCAGACCACTTCTCTGGAAAAGCAGATTTCAAACTTGCCTGATTTGAGAAAAACAAACTCCTTTTTTTATGCAGTTAAAGGGAATACTCAAGATAAAAGCAGCAAAACATACTGTGCCTGTTAATATATATTTATACGCACACTGATGGTCTTGCCTGCATGCACTGAGAAGCTTTGTGCATGTGTGCAGGGGCAGGTGCCCCTGAACAGACCTTTGCTGCCCTTCATCATTACTCCCTAGCAAGTGAAGAGGTTTGTTGGTTTGTGCCTGACACCTGCCCTGCAGTGTCTGCACCTTTGCTCTCGGCTACGTGCCACAACACCTTCAAGTAAGCCATACAGACCTTCTGTGGGGCTTTATTCTGAGCATCATACAGCAGTTTAATGCTGTTTTTCATAAATATGCATTGGATAGGTTTGTGTTTCCCAGTTTTTTCAGTTTGGAATTCCAGTTCTGCATTTTAAAAGCAGTTATCCCTTTATCTGAATGCATTTGTCTTTACATCCATTAAAAAACAAACAAGCAAACAAACAGACAAAAAAAACACATTAACTGCCTAGTTTCCTGCGTGGTGCCAGGGGTGTGTTTTAGTGATATTGTTTGATAGTTAATTAAAATAAGCATTGAAAGCAGAGATTCTCCCTAAGGGAAGAAGTTGACTAACTGAGGCTTCTCTGCATTAATTCAGAGCATTAAACCATTAATGCTTTTATAAAGCTCTCTCTTTGACCTGCACAGGTTCAGGTAAAGTTAGAAGCTGCTGTCAATGGCTCTAATTTGTCCATACAGGAAAAAATTGCAGGGATTTCTCCAATGCTTCATTTAAAATAGCTTCTGATGCTATTTAAGAAGTCCGCATAGTAAAGTTATGGGGTTAAAGTATTGTGCTTCATGTTAAAGTGTTTAATTTATAAATGGTGAGTGCTAGGAGCGAGGTGTAGGTTGCTGTGCCTGGGTGAGGAGCTGTACATTGTTAAGTTGCATTCATTAACTTGATCACCTTTGATTGTTTGCTTCTGACCCGAATTTTCAAATGCAAAAATCACAGCCTCAGCAAAAGGCATTGTGTTTTACGACTGTAAGAAACTTGGCAGTAGATCAGCTCCTCTTCCTCCTGCCCACAGAGGATGCTTTCAGCAGGACGTGGTGACCCTCTCAGTGGTCCCCAAATTCGCAGAGGACATCTTTTGGCTTCATTTCAGCCCTCTGCCAGTTTTTCACACCCTGGCTGCAAACCTTGCACAATCCTCTGCTCCTGATGACTAAGGGGAGAGGGCACTTGATGCTCTTTAGGCTTGGCATTTGGGATTCCTTTCTTAGCTCTCCTCTCTGGCCTCATCTGCCCACCTGGCATGGAGCCACGCTAGAACCAAATTGTAAGGGTATCTGCATAGATATCTAAAAGGGTCTCTATATCTCTATAATTATTATTTTTAATTTATTTTATTTATCTCTATGTTATAACTGTCTCTCTTTTCAGGTGTAAACTATGTTACTCGATCCATTTTGAGTAGAATTTTTGTTGAGATGTGGCTTTAAGAACTTCCATTTGTTTTGGTTCTACTGTTTTAAATACGCATTTTTTTTTCCATACTAATGCATACATATTTGAGTCTTTTTTACATACTGAAGATTTGCCTAAATGTGAAAAGTATTTCTCTTATGAAAAATTACTGTAAGATTTAAGAGATAATGATAGTATTTCTGCAGATTTTTAAAAAATGAAGCACGAAGTGTCATGCCCACAGGATAGAAATCATAAGATAGTCCAAAAATACATAAAAAGGTTGTCATTCTCTGATAAATTCTTCAGCTTTTCAGGCTATTTTCCTGTTCAACTCAATTAGTTACAGTTAAAGGCATCTAGAGGCATTTTTCTTATAGGAATTGATGAGACTTATTTATCTGGTAATTCCTATTATTATGTTGTAATTATACATAATGATTAATTTTTCATGCAGAAACCTCATCTGTTTTTTCTTAAAATGCATCTGATGATTTTTATCATCATAAAACGCTTTTGGAAAAGCCCTTACAAGTGAGCGGTAATGAAATATATGATTTCTGTGGACATTTACTAGGTCTCTGCAGTTGCTATCCTGGAAAACAATCAGATTTAATGGTGAATATGGCAGTTCCTGAATGATGCTATAGAATTTTATAGGATGATAGCGCATTTAATAGAATTGGTTGGACTCTTCCTGCTCTCGGTACTTCAGTGCTCTTCATCAGCACAGTGCCTGAGAATTGTCCTATCATTTTCTGAATGTTTCCACTTCTGAAAGTTAAGAAAACAATATATATATGTTTTTCAGTGGGAACTAGGAAACAGTGACTCCAATTTTCTTCTAATTCTGAAGTAATGATCAGCAAATACAGGTGTTGATGGGTTTTTATTTCAGTTTTCTACCTTATGCTGTTTACAGTAAACACAGTCCTCCTGGAGATTTTAGAAAGCTTTTGCTTTGTATTGAATGAAATTGATGATAAATGACCTTTAGATCCCTTAGCACTAATGTATTCCAGTTCTAATGAGCTGCTAAAGGAATAATAAATGCAGTAAACTGTGTTTGTCACCGCTAACGAGGATAGAGAGGGCTGGCTTTTGAGAGAAGTTGAACTAATTGACTTAAAAATAGTAGAATGGTCCCTGTGGGTGGCAGGCTACAGGCAATCTTTTTTCTTACTTAAATCAGAACTTTTAATATGTTTGTACTACTGCATGTGCATGATCTGCCCTTTGCATTAATTATTGGTTCTGTCGCAGCTTTAGAAGAGGGTGCTGAAAGTAATGGCACGCTTCCAGTTAGCGCCTTTGAGACATTGCTTGGTTTGTAGATTAAAGAAATTCCATGCCAGTAGAAATTCTAATAACTGTTAGCCTATCCAAATATTACTATTCCTGAGTTGAAGATGAATAGATTTACAGCTTGGTCCCTATGACTTTAAGGGAGCTGTGCCAATTTAGATCAATTTAAGATCTGTCTCATCCTTTTAGTTTTGCTTTCTTCTTTTGCATTGGGGAAGCAATGTTAATTTACATCATTTATGCTCTGTTAAGTTGAAATGCCATATATGTTGTCGTACTCCCGTGTTTATAGCAGAGGACAAAAAGACAAGCACTTCAATTTTTAATCTTACCCATTTCCCTGCTTGCATTTCTGTGGCTCAGTTGTCCTACTCTCTGCGCGTTTGTTTACACATAAATAAGATGCATGTCTATTCAGGCTGATGTGACAACCGAAAATGCACTTTGACGTCTTCAAACAGGAGTCGCCCTTGTAGTTCAAAGTATTACCAGTTTCCAGCTCAGGGACCCGTTGCCAAAATGAGAAATTTGTGCTGAGAATTTCGGAGTTGTGCCAAGCACTTGTTCGGAAAGGATTACCCGAGCCACACCGGTTAAGTAGGAGCAGGCCTGCCTTCTCAGCCGTGGTTTGCGGCATTGAAATACTGACTTCTGCATACCTATTCACAGGACACTTTGTCATTAACTCTCCAGAAATCCCTGGGTTGCAATTAGAAGCTCACAGTCAATACTGACTGCTGCTTTCTTCTCTCAAAGCCCACGGGAAGAGTGCCCACAGCCGTGTAGAAACCAGGCACTGAAGCAGGGGAAGAGACTGCTGACTGCCTACATGTCGATGGCCAAGGGACCATCAGGATTGAATCTGGATTTATCCTGAGCAACAGAGATCAGACCTCCTTTTAATGTGTAGACTCTTTTTTACTGTTAGCCCAGCAAATGATGTAGAAGTTAGACAGACTCTTTTAGCCCCTGTGTTTGCAAGTGTAAAATCGTAATGCGCATTTCTAAAAACAGACTTACAAAGTTTCCTAAAACTCTGAAATTGGCCTGTATGGTTCCAATCAGAGCGGTTCTAACAGTTCCCTTTCCTTTGCCTTACGTCAATCAGGGTGATGGGGGATACATTTTTGAGGCAGTGTGCAGGACGCACATACACAAGCCTGCTTGTCTGTTAACCAAATTTAAGCGCATACCTCCCAAGTACCTCTTTGAAATATTACTCTCAATTTAGCTCTTTGCTGCAGGTGTCAAGCAACAAATTTCAGATCCCGCTTGTGCTGACATTTGCTCTTGGGGAGAAGGAAATTAGATTTCTACTAGTCTGAAACCAGAAACAAATGTTAGAACTGAGAGCAGTTTGTTTGAGCTGTAAGTTATAAGACTGCAAAAATAATGAAGTTGGTAGCTGAAGACACTTTTTGCCCTTCTAAGCAGCAAAACTGAAATGACTCCTCCTTTATTCTTAGATTGTCTTTTTTTTTTTTTTCCCTTACTTTCTTTAATGTGTAAGATAAAAGGAAGGACTTCTCTGATAGTAATTCCTCGCTTCATAATGGCCTAGTCTTTTCACACTCGTGTCCAGCTGGCACTGGCACAGACTCTCCTTCCTTTCCATGCAGCTCTGCACGGGGACCAAGAAAAAGCTTCTTCCCAGTTTGCTTGGCCAAAAGGTGTTACAGACTGGGGGCTTTTGGTGCCTGCAGGGAAGCAAAGAGGCCATGGCTATGCAGAGGAGCTGCCCCATAAAATGGGGAAGTAGGGTCCCATCAGTGAGTCCCTGACCTCTGGAACAAGACGCGTTCCCTCCCCAACACCCCCCGTGCAGGATGGGTCCATGTGCAAGCTGAGCTCCTGGCTGGGGTGAGCAGGAGCACCTCATGGGTGTCCTCTGCATGTGCCAGAGCTGCACCGTGTGTGTTAGCAAGGATTGGGACCGTACTCTCCACTTACAGAACAGCTCTTTGCTGTGTTGATCGATATTCTTAGTTTATTTATCGTGCCATCTGCGAGGTATGGCATAAATGTTACAAATTCTTCTTTCTTCAATCGCGTCCAAAGCAAAGCCATAGCAATTGAAACCTAAAATAGGTCCTGCTTTTATTTTAAGGGGAGGAAAAAAAATGTTAGGAAAAAAAAAATAAGCAATTTTAGAAACATGGGTCCTTTCAAGTAGTGTTAAGTTTCATAATTACTGTTTGTTCTCTGAGAATAATTGTCCGGTCCAGCTTGTACTTGTCAGGCTGGAATAAGCCTACAATTTGCTGAATGTTTAAGGGCAAGCTGAGTCCCAGGGATGGGGTTATTTTTGTCTGTTATTTGACCTACAGGGGTACATATGTCAGAAGTCTTGTTAGCATATAGGTAACAAGGCTTTCCTCTCATCACTGCATCCTAGGGGCTGATTTTCATAAATACACATTTCTGCCATGAGATTTAAACACCTTTTTTTCTTCTCCCACTGAAATTCATTATAGTATATTTTCAGTAAAATAGCATAATATGTGTTGTTTTGCTCTTTTTTCAGTAGGTACTGTAATTAGTCCCCAGCCACAGGCTCAGAGCAGATGATTAGAGAGAGCATAGGTAACAAATCTTTAAATATCCTTTGACTGTTGGAAGAAGGCTTTTCCTTGTTATTCTGACAGACATTTCCGTGGTACCAAATGATGACAGAATTTGTTGGATTTCGACAGTGAACAAATTTGACATGCCAAGGGAGATTCTGCCCCGGGTATTGGTTTTGTTGTTCTTGTTTGCAAATCTGGCAGCAGTAACATTTTTAGAAACCGTCAAAAATTTGGTACTTTGACTTTTAAACTTAAATGTATCTTCAGAAATAACTGATCTCTCATGAAGCTGCTGTTTTTATTTTTTATTTTTTGGTCAAGAAAAATTGGAACTTAAAAGCCAAATAAAAAAGAAAACAACAAAAGCCCCAAGTACCACCAGAATCGTATAGTGTTTGGATTTGGTATTATGGCTCATTATCAGGATTATAGCCCAATGTCTATGTCATTGCACAGTGACTGGATTAGCCTTTATCATCCATACGATGACCAGGATTTCCTGGAATATATCGCTTTTCTTCACGTATGCAGGAGACCATAGTTCAACAGGGAAATGTAGCACAAATAAGTAGAGAGAATTTTCTCAGCCTAATTGGGTTTTATGGACTAAAATCTGTTGTGGAATCTGGTTCACGACTGCCACCAAAATCTCCAGCAGTTTAGGAAAAATATTCAAAAGCATCAAAGGAAGCAGCCTGTTAGTGGCAGAGCATCTAAAACTGTATCAGATGCGTGCTTCGAAATAATTCAGGCTCTTTCACATATCTCAGACTGATGCATGCATCAGCAGGTAACATTGCATTACCATCCTCCGAGATGTTGCGGTGGGAGGGGAGAGCAGCATTTCTGCAGCACCTTCCCATAGCCCCTGCTGGAGCTGCTGGCTCCCGCAGCTGCCCTGGGCCCCCCCTCGCTCCTGCCCTGTGCATTTGGAGCTGTGGCATTTCCATATCCTGCCTGTGGATCGCAGCTCATGAGCCTTCTGAACACGTGCTGGCACTCCAGCTGCGCGGCAGAAGAACCTCAGACCAATCGCACGCTTGAATATGTGCATTTCAAATGGATGGTCACCTCTGCAATGAAATCCTGCCTTAGAGCTACCAGGGCTTTTTCCCTTGTTACCCTCTGGAAAGGCAAAGTATGTTTTCTTCCTCTTCCTTTGGCCTTGTGGTGAGTTTTAAGAGGACTGTCAGCCATAAATAAAGAAATTTTCTTAATGTGATTTAATACCGAACATACAAAAGGGAAGTCTTTAGGCCTTTTACAAATGAATGTTAAAATACTTCTGGCCTCTCAGCCTAATGTATGCATATTATCAGCATTACAGGAGTGTATATATATATATATAAAAAAGCATATTTTCAGTATCTTATAATTAGGGATGGCTTCATGTCAAATGTCACAGACTTGTTTATATGCAAAATATATTGAGCTATCTGAAAATCTTCAATGGGGCGACATAAGATGCTGTTTTAAGAGACAGTAGTGGGTGACTAGAGGAGGTGATGGGCCAGGTACCGCTACCAGCCACTATTACAGGGAATGAGGTGCAGACAGGGGGATAGAGATGTATGCATCCATAGCTGCAAAAGCATGCTGTTCCCCTGGCATAAAACCAACCCCTCAAATTTCTTCACAGCCTTGGCACTATTGCAAAGAACACATTAGGGCCTTGTTGTTCCCCAAGACTAGCTCTGTCTTGTCCCTTTTCCTTGATTTCCCCCCCCCCCCTTCCCCCGCCCCCAAATATGTCCACTGTGGGACATGGCCACTTGTCTTTCCCAATGCAGCATGGAGCTGCATCTGCCTATGGCCGCTCACGGCAGGAGCCAAGGATGCTTTGCAAGTGGGACATCCAGAGCCGTCATCACTAAGGGCACCTTAAAGCCTCTGGCTGAGCCTCCCTGTAAGAATGGTGTCCAAAAATGTTGGGGTGCCTTCCTGGGGCAGACAGCAAAAGCACCAGGAGGGCTGCTGCCGAACTTCAGGAGATGAATGAGGCCTTGGTGGAGAACGTGGATGTAAGTCCATGTGCAGGGCAGGTGGGGCAGAACTGGCCAGCCTCGGGCAGAGCCTCAAAAACACCCCTAGAAACACTCCTAGAAAGCAACAGGTTGGCTGGAAGTTAGGAAGGACTAAGGGTGGTAAGCACTTAGGGATTGGGAACTCGTTTCTCCTTTCAAGGAGACTCAAGTGACTGAAAGCACTAAGGGATAGGTAGAACGAAGAAGAAATTGTGCAGCGTGATGGAGTGTGGTGCTGCAGCAAGGAAGTGGCACGTGTAATTTGGTTTGGGTCCCACCGAGGCAAGGAATATGTTAATGTAGATATGGCGATTTTATGGACTGTACATAGAGAGGAGCAGAACCATGGCTTCTTGTAATTACTGTTAGTTAATATGTAAATGTATTCACAGAGCCAAAAATATTTTGAATATATTTTAAGTTGCTACTTTAAAAATAGGCTGAATGAAATAGGCTCAAGGTAATGCCAACATATTTATGTATGCATATTCATTATAGAAGCATGTATTTTCATTACAGCGTACATCAGAGGCTCAGGGACAATGCAGCACTGTGATAATACTGTGAGATACACGTACCTTCACCGTTGTGCTCAGTCCATGGTTTTACTTCTTTTCCCCTCAGCTACTTAAAGCCCATTAAAAATCATACTCATTATAGTGTCACTTGACAACACATCAAGTGGTTGGGCTTCTAACAATGGTATTTTAGTGAATGCTGAAGTGTATATATTTAATTTAGATGAATACTGCAAATTTATTAAGATTATTTTATGAACACTTCTCTGCGAAGCGACACAGCTGGGAGGAGGAGATCTAACAAGCAATGTTAGTGTATGAAAATTATACGGAATTATTTAGTCCATTAGCTTGTTAACCAGGTGCTCTTTGCACTTAGCCTTATTTTCTAAACTCAGACTATGCCTAATATTTACTCGCAGGTAATGAGGTAATGTCGTGAGATTTAGAGGATACCTAATTCTTTCTTGGACTTCTTCCATTTCCAGGCTTTGGCAGTCTAACAGCTTGTCAAAGACAGACATCTGGAATGTGTGATTGTTATTGGAGATGGCTGAAAATGTCTGTTACAGCTTTGGGAGGGGGAGACAGGAGATAGGGGGACTCATCTCATCTGAAATTTGTGGAGAATGTCTTACTTTCTTGGTTAACGCAAGTCTTTGGAAAAGGCAGCCTCACTCCCCCCATCTCTTTTATGCCCGTGGTTTTGGAGCTGAAAATGTCAGTGTTCTTTGGTCTGAGAAATTTTAGCTTGGGTTTTATGAGGAAAGGTCTAAACCTTCATAAAAAAGACTCTGTGCAACAAGAAATCACTTATACTGTACATTTTCCTTGGTTTTCGTATCTGAGCGTCTTGGAAACTTTTCTGTTTCTCAGTACTTGTAATCTGGCCTTACCTCGTTCCACTTCATTTTGACACTTAGAAAATACAACTTATTCTTATTTGTTCTTCTTTTCCAGTCCATAATTGTGCTCTTTTTAGTTAAGGCTGAAAGAAGTCTCAGCACAACATCATAGCTGTTCCTTTCATCAGTCCAGCCCTGATTCTGGCACACTGTGCAGCGTTTCCAAAAATACAGCTTGATTCTGCTCCCCTTATGTGCATCGAATAGGCCTTTCCTTTGTATGTTGTCTGAGCCCTGTAAACATGGACACTGCAGGAGTCCCTTTAATAAATTAGCTGTTAGCACATTCAAAACTTTTAAATGATAGGGTGTTTTTCTGCAATGAGGGAGGAATTTTCATCAGATCAGAAGCTGTTCTCATCACACTGTGAGTTACAGCTCAGGAAACTGCCACCAGTGTTATTAGCAGCAGCTCTGCAAGCGTGCCCAGGGAACGCTGCAGCACAGAGATTGATTTTTAACCCTCACGCTGCCCTTGTTTTCCTAATTGGTCAGCCAAATGAGTGCAAGAGGAATCCATGTGTAGGCTCTGTGTCTTCTCTACAAACAGAGGTCTTGATCCTAAAAATGCACGCAATCAAGATTATTTTAGGGCAAATACTTTTGTTACTCAGCATCAGACCCAGAGGTAAGAGGTCAGCTGGATAGCCTGCGTCGGTTTTCATTTGCTTCCCTATTCTGTAGGCTTTGCGAAGCAGCTGTAAACAGTGTGCCTGTTGCATTTGATTTGATGTAGATGTTGGAAATAGATTCCTGTAGGATTAGAGGTGCAATCACAGTGCCTGACTCTTGAGACTCTTCTGAATAACAAGTCCTCATATTGATTTTCCTTTATGGTGAGAAGTGAGATGATCAGGGGAGATGGATATAGACAAGCACACTTCTACTTAGACAAGAGCTGGTTTGGGTCTGCTGAAAATCACATCACTGGGAAAGAGAAAATCCCCTGTTGCTTGTGAAGCTATTAATCTGTTTGTGATTATTTAAATAAAAATTCCTGCTCTGTTCTTATAAGACTGTCTTTTGTAGGGTTAACCATGCAATTATCTCCTGGTATTCACTGGCTATTTTTGTTCCTGAGTACTCTTATTTATTTAAACAATTCGCCATCAAAAACTAAGTGATGCATTTAGATAATGGCCACAAGTAATTGCTTTAACAGGAGAGTCACGAGTGAAATTGCTGTTTTAATACCAGCCTGGGAGGACATTCCCTGTTAGGCTGTAAGAAAAGCGGTGTCACATTATGGTAAACCTCACCAGTTTCAGAGGAAATCATGTGAATTCCAAGCAGACAGGAGTTTAGCAGCAAAAGTCAAGCAAAGACCACAACTATTTCTTTGTAGAAGATCCAGCTGTGTGTTAGGTATAATATGCCTAGGAGTGGTCTCCTCTGTAAATGGAAAACAGAAGGGGGAAACGCTGTGTGCCTGCCTAACCTCTGGTCATGCTAATGAGAAAATCCTTGGCCTGCATTCAGTTGGTGTTGGTGTTTTTCTTGGAAGGCGCGTTGGCCATCTCGCGTGGTATATAACGCACAATGTCTGCCCAAATGTGGTTTATGAAGTGTTCTGTGTATATCTGCTCTTGGAGATTTGGCGTTGTCTGTTGGGCTTGTGTAGCGTGTGCCTTTAAAAACAACCCCCTCCCCCCCCCAAAAAAAAACGCACCAGAGAGCAGAGACCCAAAGAGCCTCCCAACACATCAGCATTCGTAATTCAATACCACCACACCATTCCTTTGCTGCTGAATAGACAAAAGAAGTAGAAAGGACCCCACAGCTTGAAAGCTGATGCTATTTTGGTCTCTAACAAGTCTTTGCTTTGGAAAAGAAATTTGTTAAACTACTTAAGGAGTTAATTTTCAGGCACTGAATGTAGAGCTGACATTAAAAGGAGAAAAATAATAATGTTAAAACACGTGTGGCAAGACATTTTTGTTCTGTCAGGAAATTAAAACAATAGTTTGTGGATGCGGATGCAGATTCAGCATTGAAGAAGAATGCGGCCCAAGGGGCAAATCCTCCACCCTGGCAAGTTCCTGGTGATCTTCCAACTTAATGTGAGGTTCTGCCCTTTCCTGTGCACAGGCTTACGTGGACAGAATCTTTTTTTTTTTTTCCTGCTATCTTTTATTATTGATTTCCCAAAATTAGAAGTCTCTTTCTAATAGAGAGGAGGCTTAAAAGCAATCAATAGTGTTTATCTTAGGAGACAGTAGTTCAAACTGCAGTGGAAGGTGGTGTAATTCACCCTTTCCCTTGTTACTGATTGTCTCATTTAGGGTAGTACTGCACAACAGCTCCAGGTTTTAATGTTGTAAATGCCTTAATTGTACACTCACCAAATGTGTTAAAAATCATTTAAAAGTGTTAATCGGGCATTTCTGGCTTTATCTCCCCCCTCCCGCTCTCATATTCCGCTTGCAAATCACAACAACTTAACTATGTGATTTGTATTGGAAAGATTGTTTTTTTGGTTCATTTCACTTTATTATCTTTCAGCAGAGCTGTGACATCTACTTAAATATCTTTACTGCAATTGTTTCTTGATGAGATCAGATTGCCCACTGCAGCTATATCACAATAACAGTGAGATAAAATTCAGACCACCTTATTTTTGATGAGCTGCTGTAGCCTGGCTTCAGAGAGAAAAAAAATAAAATAGAAGTATGATTAAAAAAAAAATAAATTTTGCAGTCAAAATTGCTCTGAATTAAGGCAGATTGAACCTTTTAAATCAACACAATGTGAATAAAAGGGAAAGAGGTGGTTCTGAATGTGAAGACACAATAAAAAAGTAAAAGCTTCTAAAAACAGTGATTTGTATACTTGTCTCATTTCAACAGAGAACATGTTTCAGTTCCTCTGATTGAAAATATTTTTAATAGCTACTTTCTGTTGCCAGAATGTGTTTAGTAGCAGGCTTTAAAAGCTGCCCATGGCTATGTTTACTGTAAAGTGAGCATTTTCGTTTCTAGCTGTACTGATATTAACTGGAGGAATCCCGTCTGCCGCGCTTTCCCACTCACCACCTCCAATCATGGACTCTCACATCATGCAACACGTTCTCGCAGGAGTTTGCAGCAGGCAATGTTACTGAAGTCGTTAACTTTCCAGGTAAACTTATTAGGTCAGGCTGAAACTTCATACAGAAAGTCCCAAAGAAGGCTTCCAAGGCAAAAGACAAGATCCTTTTGAGATTTTTGGCCAGTGGTGGAGTTTTGAGCGTGAGCTCTGTGCCTGGCAGCACTGCTGCACCAAGTCCCCAGTAGCGTTGGTGTTATTCCCTAGAGCCACATTACTGGCTCTGGTGGAAGAGCTCTGCAGGGGAAAAAAAGCGTAGAAATACAGATCCGGGTAGCAACGTGGTGTGGGGCGCATGGTAAGAAGAAGTACAGCAGAAAAAAGCTCGTTCCAGAGCTGTTCCGTCTGCTGCTTCCTCAAATCCTCAGAGCATTTCTTGGATGTTTTGGGAGAAAACTACATGCTCCACAAAATATGCCGCTTCCCATTTCAGCACAGCAAAGAGGAAAAAAAATACCATGCAGAGATGCGCGTAGGCAGGGGGGACTGTGACCCGTTGTGGCCATGGCAGCAGAAGTGTGCGAGGACTGTCGAGAAAGCCTGAAGTTTTCCTCAAAGCCTGAGTTTTGGAGATGTACAGGGCACAGTGTGTTGTTGTTGTTGTTTTTGTTTTGTTTTTAAGTTAGTACATGTGTGTTCTTTAAATGTTCTTAGCCTTTGTAGGTGGGAAGCGCAGGGGAAACGTGGCCTGAGTTCCTAAAAACTCAGAAATAACAAGGCAGAAAAGATGCCCACAATTACGGGTTTGTAAAATGCTGGTATTTTTAAGCTGTTGTCATGGTTCTGAATGGATAAGGATGTAAGTACAGTGTGTACAGCAACAGTACGTTTTCAGTTCTGCAGAGGGAACGAGGCACGCATTCACTGAAAGTTGCACTAGTCCCATAGAAACTCTATCATTTATCACTCCAGTAGGATCTTTTGTTATTAGGCAAGGAGTTGCCTTCTAAGAAAGAATCTGCCGTCTTCATTCCGTGCTATAATCTGAAAATAATGAAAGTCTTCCTCCCCCAAGAAAAGATCATCTTGCCATGGATCAAGAGGCAGTTCAAACCATCATATAACATCCCTTGAAAACTAGCATTTGTAGGAATGTCACATTTGAAATGTTATAGTTACAGGACTTCCATTATATGTATTATAAATCCACATTTTAGAGGGTTGTAATTTAACTGTATACAGTCATTCTACTTTGAAGCTTGGCATAAAAATCACAGCCCTGGAGCTGATATTTTTATAACAGAAAATACATGAGAAAATTGATTTGGCTTTTCAGAGATTTTGACATCTTGAAGTTGTCGCTCAGCGCATTAGGCTTAAAGAAGTGAAATTTGCTGGTGAGCTACCAGATACAAGAACATGGATCTTGGGTGGGTGTTATGTGGTCTGCACCAAGTAATAATTTGGTTCTGATAACCATGAATAATGCAACTGCAGGAGAGTGCTGTGTGGATTTTAACACAGGGAACTGCTCAGCGTTGAAGCTGGAAGTTCAGTCCCGTGGAGGAATCTCTGAGATCAGCTTTGCAGAAGCTCCCCAAGTACTTGCAGGTGAAGTCAGTGGTAACGGATCTGAATAGGGCCACTTGTGTCTGTAGGCATTACAGTCGGGTCCCAGTTTAGTTCGATGGGGAAAAGTGCCACAAATTACCCTGACAATGAGATCCAGGGCTCCCCAGTCTCTGGATGCTCAAGACTGTAGAGACCTGGGAATTGGTAGAAGTTAATGGAAAGATGCACAGTAGATTCATGTCTGCTATGGGAGTTGGTAGTTTTAGTTGAAATGATTTATTTTCCATGTCTGCATGAGATGTGCTTTTATTCTTCCTTTGTTCGCCCTCTGCCTCCAGCAGATTAAAAGTCTGTGGGTATTACATAATTCTGTGGCTGATAATTACTGAATTATGTATATATCTGGAATCCTGACTGTACCAAGAAACAAGGCTGAACGTGGAGAGCAAGTGCATGAAAACGATGCGCTGGACGAGAGACTTTGCTGGTGTACAATACTGTAGCCCTACAGCAGCTAACCAGGCTACACCGACTCACAGCCTGCATTTCCCCTTTTGCTGTCTGGCTAAAATGAGATCGAGGCATTGCTTTGCAAGCACGCAAGGCCGAGAGCTCACCGCAGGGCCAGGCAGAATATGAGCAGGTGCTGAGCAACCTTTCCGGCCGTGCTGCTGCCCCTCAACAGGCTTGGTGCAGCCTCACTTGTGCGTGCGGGGCTGCCCTGCAGTGTGCTGGGAGCCAGCAGGCGATCCCGCCGTGCTTACCTTACGGGTAAGATGTGCGGTGTGGCTGCCCCAGAGTGGTTTGTAAACTGACACTGTAAACACCATAAAATGTTTCATCTGTTTGGAGTCAGTTGGTTCAAATATCCGTTCGTTCTTTTCTTTCTTCCTTTTTTTTTTTTTTAAATCTCTGAATTAGTTTCTGTGCCTCGAGTAGAGAACATAGAGCCAAGCTTTATAGATCGATGTCAACCGCATCAGATATTTCCCGCTTTTGTTTTTCTTTCTGCATTAGTTAAAGAGTGAAAACCGATGAAGAATAAATATAGTTATCATGTGTCAGGGGTATAGTAGGGTAGCTGTTCATAGGAGACGGGTGTGGTGCATTACAGGCCAGGTTCTTTACTTTCAAACTCTCTAAATCTGAACATCCGGACAGACTTGTAGAAAAAATAAAAAACTTGGCTAGGTTAATCCCACACAGACTAATTTATATTATGGATAGACGTGTGTTTAAACAAATACAAGGCATGCATAAAATATCTCCTGATTTGGGAGTTAGAACAATGATGGAGCGTATGAGCACCGGGTCAGCCAGGAAGGCAAAACCTCTGGAAGCCCTGGGGCCAACCTGACTGCAGGTGGTACTCTCAGGCCAGCTGTAAGTCATCACTGTTCTTGTTAACTAATCAGAAGAGGAGAATGGCAAAGTTCTGCTGGTTTCTGGTTATTTTAGACTTAAATTTCCCCCACGAACATGATCACGGAGAAGCAATTTTGTGCAAGGATGGGATAGCCAAGCATATTTGTTTAAGGCTGATGCAACAGATGTGCTTGTAGCTGTGAAATGTGACCTTGCAAAAGCTGTCTTAGCTTTCTCACATGGGAAGGAAAACTCACGTGCATGGTGGTCTCCTCAGTTGCAAAGGCTAAGGTTAAAAAAAAGTCTGGTCAGGGTGATCAGAAGGGAAGAAGTCACAGAGCAGAGGTAGGTGATGATGGTACTGTCTAGTTCTTCTGTAATGCCTTTCACCAGGAGACCCCAAAACAGTTTGTGACAGAGAAGGAGCCACAGCTGACACAGGTAAAAGAGAATCCCTCTCCTCTGTTATATCCATTGTGCTCGATGCGCCTTATACAGATCAAAGAGAAGCAGTTAAGTCAGGGCTTGCTCTAGTTTGTCACTGTTCTCAAATGTTTTGGACCAATGAGGAGAAAACAATAAAATGTTTCCTGCCTTGCTATACAAAGTTAATGACAAAGCTGTGAAGGCACCTGATACCTAATATATATTGTGAAGAACTAACAAATGTGTTGCAGAAAATTTCCAGCTGAAACCCAAACAGGACCATTTACAGATGCTTTACTGAATAAAAGTGCCAAATCTTAGGTTAGGCTTTGGCTGTGGACCAAAAATACTTTCCACGAGAGGTGATTATTATGTATGATTCATACAGTGAGTCCACACGAGTAAAAATAATACTGCATAGCTCTTAGCGTTCAAAGTGCTTTTACATTTTCAAAGTGCTGTGCAAACGTTAGTTAATTAATGGCATAAAGTAAGTTACATTTTTGTGCTTTTAGCATTGACATTTTGACAATAAATGGTTTTGGAGACTTTGTATGCATCAGTGCGTTTGAGCAGCTCTTATAAATTGTGCTAATGTTCTCAATTGTACTTGAGCTATGTCTTAGTAATTTAGATGCTTTTTATCTGATGTTGAGCAGATAGAGGAAAGGATTTCTGTAGGATTTCAACATACCATAAATATGGTATTTTCTTGTACTTTCTAAGAAAATGTAAATCTGTGCTTACTCGTGTCTCTGTGGCCTGTATGCTGTGATCTGCTGCAGAAATTAAAACATTGGTAAAAGTCAGAAACCACTAAGGCATCATTAGCATTCCAGCTGCAGAAACAGAACTCGGTCTAGAAGATGGATTTTGTGGAATCGGTGTACCCAAGGTTAGACATCGAGACTTGGTAAAACGCTGGAACATCTGCTGGCTATTTTCCGAGAACTGTCATCCCATTAGCTACTATTAAAATCAATTGAAAACCAGTCCCTGAGAGATGGATCTCTTTTTTTCCCTTCCCTATCATTGTGAAAAATGCTGGCGTACAGTTGACATTTATATCCCGGCAGATTTTTTTTCTAAACAACCTATATTAAAGTTGCAGTATCCCCTGTGGAAGACATTCATTAATTGTATCAAGCTGCCTTAATGACCTTTCACATGAGGACGATTTGGCTGAATCACAGAGCAAGCTCACATGCCAAATCTCTAACCACGTCTCCTCTCAAGCATATATCTTCCTTAGTGATCCCAGACTCCCACAGGTGCAGATATCCTGAAAACAGACTCTGAAGTGCAGCCATTCCCCGAGCTGACCCGCTCAACTTTTTGAGGAGTAAGTATTTTGTATCAGATTTTCTTGTCTCGCTGCTCATTGCTCCTCCTGATCTCCCTTCTGAGCAGCAAGAAACACTGCAGAGGTTGTGTTGAGATCATACTGACTCCTGACTTGGTTTCTTTCCGGATGCTGCGCATCAGACATGACAAATCTGGTGAAAGTAACTCATCACATCACAGTCATTCTTATTTAACAAAAACACGTGTTATTTTGTTGTACCTATTGAAGTGTCTAAGGCATTAATAAGGTGTAATTGTAACTTTAAGAAGTGACTTTCTGCAGAAGAGAAGAAAGAACTTTTGTATAGGAGAAAAAAATATATATTTCTTTAAATTACATTTACGTTACCTGGCATCTACCTAACATGCGTTAAGTGAATGATCCTGAGTTGATCTCCTTTTTTGAAGAGACTCTGGAGTGAGCATTTGGGGAGCAGGAGTGTTTTTTCTAGCAGTACTGGAAATTTAATAGCTTCCTCTTCTGCCTGGTTCTGTCTTTTTGTGATGGCAAAAAAGATTATCTCTAGCATTAAAATGAGAGTTACAGTGTTTGAGAAAATCAGCCTTTGTCCTTTAGAAATGGTCTTTAATAGCTTGCATTAATGAGTTTAATTTGATCTATAAATGACAGATAAGTTAATCGTAAAACATTTTCTTCAAGGAGAGAGATAAAGTAATATTTATATAAATGAGATTCAGTCCAGGTTTCAGTATGAGCAAAGACTTCAGAGCTGTTTCAAGTTGAATGATGTGGCTTATACTCTTCAGAAAGCAATTTTTTTTAGAAGGGCTCTTTTTTTTTTTTTTTAAATCTACGGTAAACCTTTTGAATAAGAGTTTTGCAAACTCTGCATCTATATACATTGTTCTTCTATAGCCTGGATAGCAGGTATGTTATGCCTTCACTTTGCTCCTACAACAGGAGTTTTAATTGCTTTAATGGGGACTAATTGCTAACTTTTCACACCAGTGTTATCTCTACCTACATTCTTCCACAAATAAAGCGTAGAGAATATATGGAAGTGTTGGGGAGGAGAGTTCAAAACCTGTTGTAGATGATTGTAGTGTTAGTGCTGTTAATACAGGTTAAGTGAAGATCAACTTAAAGTGCAGCTTTTATGACACTTGCTGCATTTTTGAAAACGAAACTCTACTCAGGCAAACTTGATGCCCAAAACGCTGCTGTTGTCCTACCATCGGGGCAAAAAAGCTTAGTTGCACTGATCCAAAGCCCACTTGAAGCCTGTGGCTTTTGGATAAGGAGCGCTGCTGTAAGATGAAGATGAGTGATTAAAGAAGTGATGGCGAGCAGGTGAAATACCCACTGCTAGATTCCTTCAGGAATTGCTCTCAATTGCATTAGGTTTGAGGGACTTCTAACTTAAATCATGCAGGTTTTTTTTTTTGCAAACCCACCTAAGGCAAAACCTTCCAGCTTCTCTGGGTATTTGTGTGTTTTGATATGAGAGTCATCTGGCCTCTTTTGATGGAAATACTTAAGTAAGTTGAAATTTAAACCAACTTTATAAGACCAAGCCAGAATTTTTTCCTCTGTCAGTCATTTCAGAAGTGATGTGAAATGCCCAAGTGACAGCAGTCACCAGCTGTAAAATACCCCACCTCCACACCTAGGCAAAACCTTTGCTCAGCCTGGATGAGAAAATTGTCGCTGAGTTTTATCATGGCTGCAAATTTACCCTGCTTGTAGCCACGCACTTAAAAGTTATTTAAGCCATCATCTGCTGCTTCGAGGAACTGCTTCTCCTGCTCTTTCTTCTGCAGCTCAAACATTGATTGTGCCTCCTCAGGAGGCTGTGCAGGGCTTTTTGGTAGCATGGCCCCAAAAAACCTTTTGTGCCCTCGCCATGGGATCCCAACATGCTGCGGCAAGAGGGGACACCCAGAGGGAGGGAGGCAGAGCTGTCGGGGACCGATGGCCATGTGGCTACTGCTGCAGACGGACCTGGTGGCTTCTCCTCCTGGGACAATGCCTGCAGCAGCCGCACGGCAGCAGGGAGCTCTGCTTCGCACAGTACGAATCCCTGCTGGTCCCCAGCCTCGGGCAGCTCTGCCTCCCGCTGAGGCTCGCTGTAGCATCCAAACCTGAATTACTCATCCGTCTAAAGTATAGGAGGTACCACCACTGGGTCTCCCTGTGTGGTGCAGATCAGAGGCTTTTGAAATAAAATCAGAGACTTTTATAGTTTTCAGTGTTGCACAGCAGCTGCAAAGATGACGGCAAGGAGGAGATCATGTCTCTGTTGTCAAGCATATTTTTTTTTGGAGTGGTGGACTCTGAACAAGCAGTGATGTTTCTCCTGCTGGCCCTGGGAAGGAGTATAAATATTGGTACTGGTGTATATTACTTGACACTACAACAGAACAGGGAAAAACATCAAGAATACGAGAATTTTTTCCAAGTAATACCTCAGCCTTGGGCGGGGGGGGCAGAACATAGCATATTCTGGGAATGGATCTGCCACAGGTTGGATGCTCAAACAGGCTTCAGGCTCTCATAATTATTGGGAGATTAGGAGTATTTAAGCCAAAATGGTTCTAAAAAGATAACGAACGAATTATGTTGCAAGGTAAAATATGGGGCAAAAAGTTGGCTGATGGGATTACAACACCCTGCTTCACTGTATGCCACAATCTCTTATCTCATTCAGCGGAGATCCACAATGAGGATATAATGATAACTTAATGTAAGCTGATGATTTATCTCCTCAAAAATGCATGGTAGTTGTAAAACTGTCTATCAGATATTTTCAGAGTACTATCCTTCACAAGCCCTTATTTAACGCAGTTATATTTGCATGCATACCCTCTCTTCACATTTGCCATTTGTCACTGAGATAGCAAATTACATTCATCAGAATCCATTCATTCCCCCGGTTTCGCTGAATACAGGATTATCTTGGCTGTGTCAGCTGCCCTATGACTGGTAACTGTGAAAAATGGAGGTCGCCTTCAGATATTCCAAACATGTATCTTCAAAGGACAGTAGGTATTAAGCTAGAAAAGATTAATGGGCTTTATGTCATCGTGTTTGTGTGGCATAAATGTGGATTGTGCAGATTGATGGATATCTTGGTAAAAACAAATGCATTTTTAAACTACTCTCTTGCCCCTTTCCTGACAAGTTATAGTGACCATCAAAAGAAATATACTGAGGCATTGCCTTAAATCCTAGACAGATTTTTAAAGTTTTTTTCACCCCCAGGAGACTGAAAAACTTTTAGTTGTTGGCCAAAGAAACCACCATGCGGTCTGTTAACTATAGGTTATCTGGTCTATCTCTGTTGACGTTAGCACTAAAAGACTTCCGTGTCTTATTTGTCATGCAATCATGTCATACATAAGTAGCTAGGACATGAGCAGTTTTGTTGTTGGCTATTTCAAAATTCCTCAGAAATTTTTGTCATAATTTCCTATTTAAAATCTGAATTGCTTCTTGAGGACAGCCCTTCTGCTTGTCCGGCAGGTGCTTTTTTCTCAAGGAAAAGTAACAGCACAAAGAAAGTCCATGTCCAACAAGGAGGGAAAGCTCTACCTGTCCTTGGGTAATACACTGCCTTAAAAAGGTATTGAGGGCAAGGAGTGGACTCTCTCGGGGAGGCTAAGTAACCTTTACAAAACAACCAACGTATTAGGAAAAAGAGTTATCATTATCGATTCTCACAATAAATGGGTGTATTGATAGGATGTGCCAGAGGGAAACCGGTGGAGTGCAGCGAAGCTTGTGACCTTGGCTTGTGACCATTGATAGGATTTTTTTTTTTTTTTCCTGTAGCATCTTCACTTGAGAGAGAACAGGAGAAAAAATCCCAGGGTGCTGGTCTAGCTCTGCTGGTCTCGTTCTTTGTGACCTTGGGCACGTCAAATATCCACGTGGAAGCAAAACTCTATCAAAGTTTTGCAAGGCTGTAACACTTAGTTTTGTTTGAGATCTGTGGATAAAAGTGCTTCTCGCCTGGCAAGTACTATGGTTTTCAATGTGGTTCGGTCACAGGGAGATAGGATTATGCCACAGCGATAACTGCAGTGGTGCGTCTGACCCCCGTGCGATCCTGGGAGCAATTTGCTCTCGTCTGCTGAACGTGAGCAGAGCTGCAGGAACAGGCGCGATAGAAGGGAGCGATGTCCTGACCACGTTCAGAATTTATCTTGGGTTTCAGTGCTAAGTGTGTTGCTACTGTGTTTTGTTTGAGAGGCAGGGATTGTTGCAAAGCCTTATCTAATGTTCCTTTGGGATGTTTGCATTAATATTTTAAACTTGTAATGAATTTCTGATGGTGGTTGGTTTTTGTTTTTGTCTTTAAATTGCCTTTGGACTTTTAATTATCTTTCACTCCAAGCAAAGTGTGCTTTCACTCATGAGTAAGATATTAAAGCACTAATAATAACTTTCTGTTTTTTAACTTCAGTAAGACCACCATAGAAAACATTCCACGCTATTTGTGATAAGCATAAATCATTTTATAATTTATGTGTTTTGTATTATTTTTTCTTTCAGTGACTGCTTAAGTAATATGATAATTTAAGTAATAGTTGCTTCCTTACAGCTAGTCCTTGATGAGTGTTTGCTCTTGATGTGAAATTGTAACGCTTCATTAATACCACTACTTGCAGGAGGCTTGCAGTAATGTGGGTTTTAATTCAAATTTTTGCTTTTGAATCGAAGAATCTTGAAACTCAAGTCCATGAAAATCAAAGAGCTTTGTCCTGAGAGGGTGTGTCTTTCTCCTTCCACCTGCAGGGCTGCAGGGTGATCCTAGAGGGTTCCTGTTTGCCTGGAGCTTGGCTCATTTCAGTGGCTGCAAATTCAAGTTAAGAGTGTGTTTCAGCTCAGGCCTGAAGGGGAGTGGAGCTGGGCCAGGTGTACGGATCTTAAAGCTAGGTGAATTTCTTTGTGAACATCATCGCACAGTTCATTGATTGTCAAATTTGCCACATCACCAGTCTGACACCTCTGCCCTGCTTAAACCTTCTTATGAGGATGGAAACGGCGCCGAAGCTTTGTATTTGCCATAAATACTGGACTGAAGTTCTTTCTGAGAGTAATTCTGCAATTATAGACCATGATGTCATGCCGAAAGGAGCAGACAGTCAGCTAGGCTCTATGCTTTAATGGTTTCTGTGAAATTAGTAATAATACTAGGAGGCTAAATTTTAATTTACGGTGCAATGAAATGAGTAGTTTTCATAGGGCCAGAAGCATTCACCTTTGGAAGGGGTGTGTGAAAACGTCTGGCCTTGACCGCAACTCATTTCCAAGTGGGATGTGGCCCTCTCTGCTCTTTCTTTCGGTCGGGCAGGCTGCTATCCGCACAGCTGGCCAGATGTGCACAGGGCTCGGGAAAGGCAGCGCCTCTGGCGAGGTGGCTGACAGCTGCTGCGAGGGATATGGCAGCTGCCTGGGTTATTTTACAAAGCTGCTGTTTCCATCTGTTAGTTGGTTTGCCATAGGATTACTAGAGGATCAGATCAGGCAGAGGTTAGGCTGAAGGGGAGACAGTACGCATCAAGAGCATCACTTACCAGTACTTTAAGGGAGCAGAAACAGGCATCAGTCTCTTTGAAGCATGCCTCTGCACAGAGGGAATGCAGTGCATCAGCTTGGTTCTGGGCAGGGAGGAACCCTGGTGGAAAACCAGGAAACAGAGGTAGAAAATGGGGTCCCTGGTGATTAGCAGGAGGGGTGCGGCCTTCAGATATCAGGCTGAACCCCTACCATGGAAATGGAAGAAATTTTATACAGTGGGCAAAGGCCAGGTAGGACACCCATAGCCTGACTCTGCAGTGCATTATAGATCCTTTTCTCCTTATTCTCTCTTTCCTGCCATTGAGGTTTTGATTCCATGAGAACATGTCTTGAAAAACTGACTTGTGTGGCTTTGTTCTCACTGGTCTCCACATGGGAAGCCTTGTCAGGCAAGGAAAGCCGCCGAGGCTGCCCCAGCAATCGTGGTCTGAACAGAGGGGAAAAAAATTGTGGGAGTTTGGCACAACAAGGGCTCAGGGCCTCTTCATTACAGGCACTGTAGTTGAGGAGACTTAATTGCTTCAGACAGCTCCGAACTGTGACTGTTAAGGATATGTTTGAGAAAGTATCTGAAGATTTAGGGTAATGAAATTTGAATATCAGAAGAATTTTAATTCTTAAGGAGGCAAATGTTATTTCTGGCGTTACGGGGTATGGGCACTGATCCAAGCACGCTGAAGTCAATACAAAGCCTCCGTTTGGCTCCACTGAGTTTTGAATTAAGTCCACAGAATGTCTGATAAACTAAAAATGTTAGAGCAAGCTTCTGGTGTTAGCCATGTCCTTATGACAGTTGGTTCTGGTGGGATCAGATAAGCATGTTTTGTAAAAGAGAGAAGCTACAAGTAAGAAGAGAGACTGCTGCTTCGCGTCCTTTGTTGTTTCTTACTATTTTGATTTGGGATTGGAAAAAAGTTTTTTAAAAGTTGCAGTTTTTCTCTTGTGTATTTTCTGGTAAGATTTAAATTATGATCAAACTTATTATTTTGTATAATAAAAGGTTGGCAGCGCCTGCTGGGTAACTGTCTCAGTACTGGCGATAGGCAGGGAATACTTGGAAGTGCTGAAATGCAGTTGGTTGTATTTTCGTTGAGAGTTGTTTTATTGGGACACAAGTGGCAAAGACATGGAAACATTCATTACATGAAGTAGTCTAAAATGTCCCGTGGTTGGTTGTCTGCTTAAAATGTGTGCTTGATGTATGGCTTGGCACCTGTGTATACACACAGCTATGCTTTTGACTGCGTTTGGCATGTCCTGTGGATCACGCCCGCCTCTTTGTAGTGATGTTTAAGTGCACAACTGAATATTGCCATCCCTTGAAGATTGAAGGAAATTAGGTCAGAGGAATCAGACAAACTTGCCAGAGGGCACAGTGAAAGAACTAAGACAAAAACAGAGACGTTTTCCATCCCAAAATGTCTGTAGGTACCGCCACAGAGTATAAACTCCTCCCGTATCAGTGGCCGTGTGTGCAGACACGCAGTGGGCTCTCCTCCCTTCCCTGTGTACGCAGGTGTGCGCATACTTCGTGTTGGTTAGCAAGCTGGTGCTGTTTCTTCTTTTCACAGAATCCCTAAGGAGCAGTTTCAAATTGCCAGAAAGCATCAGCAGACTTAATTCGATTGTGGCTTGGATGTGGCAAGCCTGGTGGTCATTTCTCCAGGCAGCACACATCCACCTTCTCGCTCCACTGGCCTTCTGTGGGCAGAGCATGGCTGCTGCGGAGGGGTGCAGCCCCAGCGCTGCCTGGAGGTTCGTGGGACCCCTCGGCAGCTTCTCACAGGTTGACAGTGCTGCTATCGAGACCGGCGCTGCTTTATACCCTACAGAGCGGTTCTCAGTGCCTGAGATTTGGCTGCGTCCTTGTGAACTGCTGGCGTTAGTGGCTGAGTCGGGGTTTGCTCCACTGCAGAACAGCCTGAGCTCCGTGAGCCACGCAAAGCCCCCCAGAAGTTGGCTGATCCCCATCCATTGCAGCTAATGGAACCACTGGGAAGGTACCCTGCTCAAAAATAAAGGGGGCCTGGTGAGGAGAGCAGGTCCCAAGACAGACAAAAAAAAAAAAAAAAAAAAAATCAGTGTAGTCACAGCTTCAGGCTGTGAAGCTGCCTACTAACTGAGCAGCTCATGCAATTTAACTCCCTTCTTCCTGTGTTGCGGCACTCTTAATTTTGGGGTTCTTTGATCCACCTATTCATAGCTGTGAAGTGAGCAGAATTTAATCGGGCTCTGACAGGGGACGGTTGATTTTAATACTGGCCTCCTAAAAAGAGCTGTCGATCAAGGATGAGCTTTAATACCTTCAGCTTGCAGCTCCTTTAAACTTCTGCTGCAGCTGAGTGGTGCTTGGTCAGCTGTGGAGGAGCCGGGCACCTACAAAAGGCCCCGGGGGCTCCTCGGGGGACTCCCTCGGGGTTCCTGCCTGCCCTTTGCGTGAAACCTCTCATCAAGCTGGCATTTCCCAGCCACACGAGGGGAGAGCTTTCCTCTTTGAATGGGGAGTGCCTTTCATAAGTGCGCATCCCAAAAGGCCTGCTGAGCTTTTGTGAGCCAGCCGGAAAAGGAGTTCTGGATTGACTCAGATTAAACCTTTGCTTATTGTAGCTGGAATGGGAACAGCGAGGACAAGGGTTACTTTCTGTACCTAATTTCAAGTTATTTTAGTTGGGGATGTTAGATAAAATAGTAAATGACTGGCAGGATGATAGAATATGGTTTAATTTCAGATTTACTATCTGCCAACACATGCCATTCAATCAGATAAACACAGGATTTCAGCTGTCATCACAATACCTTATGCATACTTAAAAATAGAGCACTTTTTCTCACACCAAGAAGAAATTGAACAGGTTTATATATAGGATGTATACAGTCAGGATGCTGGAAATTTTGAAATAGTGTGCCATTTCTAGAGAGATTCCCTATCTTTAAATTAAGCAATTATATTAGAAGTAGTAGAAATTCTCAGGATTGCAAAAATTTTATCATTGTCAACTGCACAGAATAAATAAAAGTAAAGGAAACAGCATGAGAAGTTGAAATATATAAAGTGAGGGAAATGTCTGTAGTATTTACAGCAGAGAATTTGAGACCGTATAGAGGGCAATACAACTCAGAACTTCTCTGCATGGGAATACAATTCCTCCTTTGGTTTATAAGCTCCCATCCTTGCTGTTTAGTCTGTCCTGGTGCATGTATTGCGCCTATCGCTGTCATGCTTGAATGTCTACTCTGCTCGGGAGTTGCAGTTAGAAGATGGCAATCTAGGATTGCCCAGCACTACCCTAAATTGGCTTTTACAATAAATGAAATTTACACATTCTCCATCTGAAGCTTCCATCCTGAAAACACACAACTTTGCTTAAGTGGAAACACTTATATAGGTAAAATGTTGCTGTATAAACACTTGCCACTGATGCTTTACATTATAAATACAAAAGTATACAAATGGGCATGGCTTTTTGGCCCATGCACTTATCCAGTATTTGTTGGTTTCTTTTTTATTTTAACCCTTGTGAAGAGTAGTTGATGACACAGTCCAGCATTTTGTTGTGGTCTAGCCTGGTGTGTTTATGAGAGCTGCACAGAACAGCTTGTTTCTCTGAAGGTCATGTGAACAAACAGCAACAGGCATTTTTCTGCTCACAAGTCCGCTGCCGTGCTTCCCCAGTAAGCATCCAAGCCCAAGCTCTTCCCTGCTGCCGCTTCTCTTCTGCTCACTAGCCTCTTTATTCCTTAACGCCTACATAACCTGTACCTTCACTCTAATATTTCCTACCTATTTTGCTCTTTCAGCTTTTGAAGTTGGCTTTGACTTGGAGATGTCCTTGTTAGCAACCACTAGCACTCTCCAGAATAACCGATTATTGCCTGCCCTTGTTCCCTTCTTTATTCTACTGGCTGCTCCAAAATGAGCTCTAAAATGACAGCCTGAGCTGCTCAGCATAATGGTATCTTTGAAGCCAAGACTTGTACTTTGCTTTGAAGAGCAGCTCTATCAAAAGGACAGCATTTCCTGGTGAACATAAGGGAAAGAAGGCACTTTTTTTTGAGAGTGTTGCTCCTGCAGGTTTTTCTGCTGGGGCGAGGCTGGTGCATTTCATAGCATGTGCAAAGATGCTCGTGAGCAGCTCTGCTACAACAGATTGGCTTATTGCCCACGGAGACTTGAGGACAGCAAAATGCTGAATTTCCTATTGCTCGGTTGTCATCCCCTTCTGGTTAAGTTCTCATGCACTTCAGAGAAAACCTTGATTATTGGGTGGCGGGTCCTTTGGCTCAGCCTTGCGAGAGTCTTCTCTACTTCCACCGCTCCTTCCAGGAGCTGGGTCTTGGCTGAGGAGGCAGTTTGTGCTGGGCTAGACAAACAGATAAAACAAAGAAATAGCGAGGCTAGAATGAAGTCAGCGTGGGTGTTTTTCAATCTTAAAGGCTCTGGAATTTAGTTTGGTTTTCATTTTGTTTGGTATTTTTTTTGTCTCTCTCGGAAAAGCCTTTCACATACAATGATGTCCTAAACAATTTATTTGAAATCATTGGTGGGTGGCGCACACATTACAGGCTGTGGTTTCATTGATATGCTCAGCCTCACTAAGTAGATGGCATATTAAATGTTTTATTTACCCCGTGTGCTACCTGTCATCTAATCAGCTTTTGTTTTTGCTGCATTCTGCTTGTATTATAGCAAGAGTAAGTGGTTTCATGTAAATTAAAACCACATGAAACCTTTTAAAGCCATTTAAAAATACTAAATGGTTTTGCAAATAGGTTTGTCCGACAAGGATTGGAAAAAGAGCTCTTTGCTTACCCATTTACTCTTTTGTATGCTTATTAGAAGCCCCCCATGTGACTCTTTCATCAAACATTGCATCCTGGTACTCATCTAGAATGCCAAAAGTCATTTATACTGTGCTCAAGAGTGGTTTGCATAAACAGGAGGCAGTTAACAAAGAATACAGTTTTGAGCTGTGATTGCAAATGTTATTTTATAAATTACAACACAGATGCACAATGAAGTCAAAACATGCATTCCTGTGATGTTTTCTAGCGTGCCTGGAGCATAAAGCAGTGTCGGTATTAACTATTATTGCTAATGCTGCATTGTTTCACTGTGAATAATTTTGTTTCTTACAGGTGGATCGTATCATCTTCTGCGTCTTTTTGGAGATTGACTACAAAATTTTCAAGAAGAAAATGGGTGAATTTTTCCCTATAGGTAGGTGTAGTAATTGAGTGCCATCTGACTTGAAAAGGTGATGTAGAAATAGACAACAGTTGGCATCTTTTCTTCTTTCCCTGCCTAAGCCAAATATTAAAATGTGAACTTTCTTTAGAGATCAGCTGCATGTAGAGGCCATGATGCCGGAGAAATGCAGACATTTAAAATTTGTGAACCAGTAAAGCTGTTTTGATAATGCTTTTGCAAAATCAAGCCTTGCTTTTGTATGCTCAGTATGAGTAGTTTGTTCATTCCTTATTGTAACCGTATCTCCTCCCAAAACCTGGTGCGTGGCACTCGTTCTCTTGACTCTGAGAGGAAAATCATTTGCACTAATAGTAGCTCCTAGTGGATACAGCGTATCTGTGAACTATGTGCATGCTTTGCTCTTTCATTAATGATGCTGGTAGGGTTTCTCTGGGTCTGAAGAGATAATACCGCAGGGGTTAGAGCCCAACTGTGTCTGAATGAGAACTTTAAACTTGAGCTGTCCCTGTGCAAGAATGAATTGGAGAAAGATGGCTCTCACCGGAGCACTTGGGAAATGTTAGCCATTCATCTTACGTTTCACACAGGAGGTTACTTTCTAGAATGTAAGAAAACCTGATAGACAGTAAATTTGTTCACACCCCTCCCATGCCTGTGATTTATTTTTATTATATATCATTAGAAAACTGTTAGTGTTTTTTTTAATCAACCCTAACCTTCTCCCATTTTATTTTCAATGACATCAGTTCTACGATATGTGATAAGATCCCAATTTTAGTGTTTTGTTTTATCATCCCTTTCACAAGTGGCAGTCGCTTAAATACTCTGCACTCTGTCTGTCTGGTGGAAAGGGCCTGTGAGTAATAGGAAGCAGAGCTTTGGTGTGTTGTGAGAGTCTCAGTTATTTCTACAGGAAATTGTGATGTTCTGTCTCATCTTGCTAGAATAAAGATTTTCGTAGACAACTTTGTAACCTCCAGTTTGCAATGATTGGCAACAAAAAACTAAAAATCCATTGCATTATTCTGGTAGCATGGAATGGTGTCTATCTGCAGAATAATATTTTGGGCTGGAGCACACTGAATATGCACTTCAGGCTGCATTCATGTCTAATCCATTCAGTGTGTGCTTTTTTTAGGGGACGGGGGTGGCAAATATACTCCAACACATAAGACAATGTGGTTGTAGCCTGCCTGCTGTTGCTGCTTCTGTCTCTGCCTCTGCTGTTCAGATTAAGGTGGAGTAAGCTACTCTGTGTCAGTTTGTCAACAAATTATAGTATTAATACCTTCATCAATAAGGTCTTTGAAGTCCTAGATGAGTCTGGTATTGTTACTACAAATGTCAAGTCCGCCCAGGTCTGAAAGACCAAGAGACAAGAAGATGCTTCAGGTGCTGAAGCAGGACAGATCCAAAGGGGAAAAGAGAGGAATATAGGAGATTTATTTCTTTTTTGGGTTGTCAAAACCTAGCATTGTTGAACGCCCGAGCAAAAAGGACCTGTGTGGTTGGATGTCACGGTGTATAAAGACTTCTAATTGCATTATGCTACATTGTGCAGATGATCAGTTGTACCATAGTTTTAAAAGCATGTTTATTCTCATGCATATAAAGTTTTTACTTTTTTTTTTTCTTGAACTAAAACTGGCAATTTGATACATGACCATAGTGAGGTGGTGGTGGCAGAGACCATTTTAGTGCAGCACCATCCAGCAGTTTGCAGCTGATCCAGTGCCTTTGCAGACAGTTCTGGAGACAGATGCTTTATTTTTCAGCGGCCACAATTTGCTATGGATTTCTAAAAGATCTCAGGACCTATTTTCATAGGCTTCATAGGTTTTCGGTTCATGACTAATGATTCCAAATACCAGTTATGATATGCCTTAATGATGCTGGTTTCCAGAAGGACCTAAGTGTCCACCAGCTGATAAGCTGGAGCTTTAAAAATAGCTAGGTTGACTTCTAAAATCTTCTCCCTGAGTCAGTGAAGGATTTTCTATGACTAGATCAGTAGTCAGTGATTTGGGAGATCTGATTTTAATCTCTTGTATCACCACGGGTGTGTGGTGTGCTCTTACAGGAGTCACTTAGATCTTCAGCTTGTGAGGAGAGAGGCAGAAAAGATGTGTGCTACCAAAATGACTTTCAGTTAGTGTCCCTGGAGAAAAGATCAGAGTCTGGGTATCTGTCCTGGAGGAATGCCCCAAGAATTAATATTCAGAGTCAGGCTTTTTTTGCCCTCCTGAAGTGGCACTTCTCTGCTGGGTACCTTCACAACAACAGATGGGCTGAAGTTGACCCCATCCTAAATTGCCTATAGCTGAATGGTGACAGCATTGGCTGGAGGTCTGAATGGTTATCACCAAATGACTATCATGTCTGCTGTTTGTTCCTTTTTTCTCTTGTGAATTGGTATCTGCATTTAACTCTAATATAGGTTAGACAAGTTCTCTTTGGACTCTCCACCTGTAGGGATATTCTGTCTCACTGCAAGACTAGTTTCTTGCACAAAGAACTTAGTGTGATTCTGTGTGAAGGAACTAGCATCTCTCTCTACCTTTGG
Source organism: Anser cygnoides (assembly GCF_040182565.1). Classification (NCBI taxonomy): domain Eukaryota; kingdom Metazoa; phylum Chordata; class Aves; order Anseriformes; family Anatidae; genus Anser; species Anser cygnoides. The sequence continues at coordinate 3,090,332 of NC_089875.1, read as the reverse complement.
CAATAAATTCCTGATATTTAAGCTCTGGAAGGAATAGCCACAATTCTGCTGGTGTTGTTTTTTTTTGTTTGTTTGTTTGTTGTTTATTTGTTTGTTTTTAAAGTGAATCTATTAATGTAGTGAAATGAAAGTCTTTAAGGAAAGACTTGCTGTAAATTTGAGCTGATAGTACACTTTCTGAATGTTCACAGGAGAGAATAACACGGAGATATTACTTTAGGCTTAGAGGAAAAACATTGAGACATTTTAAAATGTGCATCTCACATTACGAAATACATCTACTTTAATAGATGTGGAAAAAAATGCTTAGAAAGAAGAATATATTCATGGAGTTATATACATAAATAGTTATTTCATTAAACCTGGTGCATTAATAAATCCAAAAAGACATCCAAGTGCTTGAGCTAGTCAAGTGATAATGAAATGAATCTAGAGTTACACCTCAGTGCATTAGAGTAAGTGGAATATAGATATAGGGAAATTGTTCCATTAGTTGAACATATCATTAGACCTATTTTGAGAGTGGAATGCCAAAGAAATTAGTCGAGTAATAGTACTGATATTAAGACAACTGCCAAGAACCTTGTCATTTGCAAACTTTAAATATATAGGGGAAGAGGCAGACTTCTAAGTAATTTCATATCTTAGGAGTGTAGCGTAGCTGTTCATTAACAGACCAGTTGTCACAGGCTCAATGTTTCAGATCTAGTCTCAGTAAGCAGTAGCCTGTGCAGAACCTGAGCCAAAGCCGGTGTGCTCTAAGGGGAAGCAGTGCATAAGCTTTAACTCAGAGTCAAGATCTCATCCCTGTGATGGCCCAGAAAAGTTTTAGAAGGTAAAGGTCCTGATCCACACAGAATTTAGTGTTGAAGCACTGGGGTTTTGCTGAGAAGTTTTTGTATGCTCTTGTTGAAAAAGAGCAAGGATGAAAGACTCTGTAGGACAACCAACCTTCTGTACTTAAAATGAATCACTGTTTTAACGTAATAGGTGAGGCAAACAGCGATTTTTTTTTTCCTTTTACCAGTTGTGTCCTATCTTCTAGTGGAATGAAATAGCTCGGATATCCTCCCTTCAGCTGTGTTGGGAAATTCTCTCTGCTTAATCTGAGATGATGTCTTGCCACATATCTTTCAGGCAAATAAAATGCCCTTGCCTGTAATCCTGGCTCAGATGTGTAGCTCTTACATTGCTGGATTCATTGCTACTGGTATTATGCATGAGCTTTCCGGGAAAGCAGCTGATACTCGTATCATTTTTTCTTTTGGAATTCATTGTTTCTTCTAACACAATTCTATACAGAGCCTGGAATCTAGGCATTACTTTTATTGCTAAATATATATTTATAAGACCTACCAGAAAATGGTATAAAAGCAGTCTCCCTTGAAAAACTTTCCTTACAGTAATACATGTTTCTACGATGCTATTCATGTGAGTAAAATTAAGCACATTTGTAAACAGTTGCCAGCTGGAGGCAAAGACACCATATTTTTCTCCTGTATTCTGTGTATACCTAACTACTTAATATGTCAGATAGATAATCTTGTGGGGACCTTCGGCAAATGCCTATTTTTCATGGTGACTGTTGTATATTATGAAAGGTTTATTTTAAATTGTAATGCTTAAAGTATTTCTAAATCTACCACCTGTTATCAGTGGATTGGAGTGGGTAATCATTTTTTCTGAAAATGTTCTTTAGACAAAAATAATGTTATAAAAGGTACATATTGTGAAGCTGCCGCATTCCAGTTTATATTACATTCTTACTAGTTTAAACATAGTAACAAAATTACTTCACTAATGCATTGCTAAAATTGTTAGAGAGGAGAGGTTTGCACTTTTATTAGGCCAATTGATAGATGGAAGATGCAAGCTTTTAGACTCCATGTCCTTTCAGAGCTAATGAAAGGATGCTGAGCCCAAGAGCTTGTTCATTTTTTCTGAGCCATATCAGTTGGTGTTGAGAGAGAAATTGCTTCCTGAAAAACTTTCTCTCCCTTCTATTCCAGGTTATCACATTTATTCCTTTTTTTGCCTTTTTTTTTTTTTTTTTTGCCTTTACCCTGGTTGTCCCCTGTGTCCAAAGCAATGTGGATAAGAACCACTGTCCCATATTAATCCTTCCGTTACTTCAGGAGGATGCACAACTAGGAAGTTGTGCATAAATGTGCAAATACATTATAATTGCAGAGGAAATTCATTGTTAAGAGATATACCGGGCTTGAAGTCAAACTGGAAACTGTCTAAATGCCTGAATGAAGGGCTTTGTGTTAAAATGGCAGATCCCTGCACTAATACGTGGGTGAACTGTTAAGCAGAGATTGTAATTCCTGAACTGGCATTGAGGAGCGTTGCCCTCTCCTTTTAATATGGCACTGGGACTACAGCAGGCCTCAGCGTGAGCAAAAGAATCATAAGTTAGCCTTTCATAAGTAATCCTGTATCAAATGGGTAATTCGTTTGATAAATTTAGCCTTTCTATTTGCATTTGCAATGTTCATGAGCAGATTCGTTGAGTTAATTTGTCACCTGAATGCATTCCACAAAATATTTTTCATAGGCTCTGTTTTACTGCGTGGATAGGTGCCAGATGGTTTACTGGAAGTCCCTGATATCCTTTATTTGAGGTCTCACCTGGGTAGGGGTTTGCCTCGTAAGTCACATGGCTGTGGTTTCTGGCCAGTTCAAGCCTCCAGGGCCAGAAGCTCAGAAGCACAGTTTGGGAAGTCTGCAGGCCCATTGGCCTTCTCCTCACCACCAAGGGCCTCCCTGAGGGCAATGATGTTGGCAGCTACTTTCTCTGTCCCCAGGCAGAGTTTTCAGGTTGTATTCACAGCTGATAACCACCTGTGTCTCTTGCAGGTTTGATCTAGAGGACTGTCAGGCAGTGTTCCCCCCGTCTGTAGTGTTCCTTGGCAAAGCTTTAGCTCCATGCCACCATTTAATGTTCCGCCCAGCTTGGAAGTCAGTGGGGGGGTCTCACGTTCAGGTAGCGATGAGTGAGGACTCTTTGGTGGGTGGAAGGGACCAGTGGTTTTGGCAAAGCTGTGTGGCAGACAGATGGTGATTTCACATGGAGGGGAAATGTTGGCTGAGTGACAGACAATACAGATGTTCAAAATGTCCCCCCACACTCCTTCAAGCTTTGTTTATTTCGGAGGATGTCATCCTCAGATAGCATCTTCAGGCCCAGTCCCTGAAGGGCTTTATTCAAAAAAGCTGTGGAGGTGGCACAGCCCCACTGTTTGCAGTGATGGTTCCTTGTCCCTTGGTAGTGCAGGCATCAGAGGAAGCACCACCTGTATGGGGAGCTGGAGGAGCCCGTGCACCAGAATAGGATGCTAGCTTTGCTCTAGTTCTCCCTTGCAGTGCATGCAGGTCCTGACAAAGTGCACTCCAATGTGAAAAGGATGTTGTAAAAATTGTTCTTAATCCAGAAGTTTCATATAGCCTTAAGGCTTAGAATATCCACCCATTTCACCATGTCTGAAGCAATTTACCTCATAAAAATCTCAAGCTAAAATCTGAAGGTGATCGTAAAACTGTGAGATGAAGTTTTTCTAGGGTCTTCTGTCTTCAATAGGCACAACAGTGATGGTGCCAGTCCTACCCCACGTTGAGGTTGTCTTTCTTAGCTCCTCTGGCCAGTGTCTCAGTCTTCCAGATCATCTGTAGTGCAGGAGGGTGAACAAGGAACAGCTCAAGAGCAGTGCTTTGGAGGCACACACCAAGAGGGGGTCCCAGCTCCTTCTAACATGACAGTGGTTTTCCAGTACTTAATGAAAAGCTAATGGGGAGTGCTCTGCTTCGGTCTGAATCGTAACAAGACTTCCCTTCTGAATTATTTCCTGGCTGTCTGCTGACAGAGCAGTGCTCTAGTATTTGGCTGTGTTTTGAGTATCGGTCACCTCAGGCCTGGGGCTTGAATCCTCTGGTTGTACATGGTTTGACAAGGGCTCGTGGTATTGTCTGGTGTAATATGGTCTGTAGAAAATTGTTTGCCTCGTCATTCTTGATAGTAGCAACAGCACTGCTTGGATCAGGATATGAACAGGGAATGGAACTGTAGTGTACTTCAGTGCTATTGCTAGGAGCTTTTGGTCTGCAAAGTGAAGTAACTGCTCCGTCTTTTTTGTTTTCTGTGAATGTTTTCCTTCCCTTGTTTTGTGAGAGTGACGATAGAGCCAACAGTGAGCCCAGGAATCAGGGGAAATGGCTGTTTCTAAGTATTTGTCAACTTGCTCTACAGTCCCGAGCTCTCCAGCTCCTGGTGGATAAGGGCCTCCTTGAAACAGTGAGGTGGCAAGTGATGACGATGCTCTTTGAGGTATGGGGGTCGTACAGATGCAAGGATTGGGCTGCTGCATGGGAGAGGGCAGGGAAGACGATGAGCACAGTAATTACAAAGTGAATATGGAACCATTGTTTACTATCTCTTGTAACACAAGGTATCCCCAGGTAATGATGAATCAGGATGACAACAAAAAGGAAGTTGTTTTTCACCTAATACATAGGGAGTAGGAACACTTGCTGGGAGGTGCTGGGGAGCATGTAGGGCTTTGAATACAGCTGAAAGGAGGATTAGCTCAACCAACAGAGGCCTGGTCCAACAGTGGCTATTAATCAGCGTAGTCTATACGTAACCTTATGCTCAGGAAGAAGCTGCTAGGGGGAAGGGAAATGTGTTGCTGTTCTGTTCAGTCCTCCGCACGTGGATGCCTGGCACGAGAAGGTAAACAAACATAAGCCTTCTCTGCATAATATCTTATGGGTATGCATTTTTGAACAGGCATCTTTTTTTCCTGCTGCATTGCATGGTGTTGTATCCCACATAAAACATTCCAAATGCATTTCATGTCATGTTCAAAAATATCCCATCCTCTCCGGACACTGATGCTGAGTCACTTCACGTGCTTGAGTGCTTCTAATTGCCAAGGATGCAGTTAAATTTGTGTTTGTCTCATTTGATTGCCTCTCTCTTAGGTTACCGATGAGATTTTGTTAGAAGCTTGTATCTGCATGTGGTGACACATTTCTAAAACATAACATTTTGTGAATACTACACTAGCATATATGTGGGTGAGAAATCCACTTTAGCATTTGTGTAAACAAAACTCAGTTGTTTTCAGTATTTTAGGGCATGGAACAAAAAAGGAAGTTCTGAAATATGTTCTTTTTTAAAAAAGTATGCATACTTTCCCGAAGAGTGCCTCGTGCCTCTTGTGTAAGGTAGAAGCATCTGGGAAACAGAAATCCAGATCTGATCCTGGCTGTGAGCACCACTTCCTGCACTGGAACAATGTTGTCCAGTTCACTCGCAGTGGGAATGGCAGCTGCTGCATCTCCTCTGTATGCAGCTGGGGCTCATAAGGGTATATGTATTTTACTGCAGATCAAGTGATACGATGCATAAAAGAAGCCATCTACGTGGTGACAAAAAGAAAAAGAAAAAAAGCTTTCTTAGAAGGCTGGTACTAAGGATTTCTATTTGATATGGTTTCAAAAGCTACAAACATTTTACATTCAGTGAGACTCTGGTGTTATGGGACTGGTGTAGCTAAGCAACACAGGAAGAAAAACTGCACCGATGCTGCAGTAAGGCCAGGATGTACAGTGTGTATCAGTGGAAATGTCTTTATAATCAAACCAGGCTAAACAAAATTTGATTAAACTTGCTTAGTGTCAGGTGGGGGGCCTGTGTAGTGCCTTTTGCTCTGTATGAAGGATTATGGGATACAAATGCTCAGAACCGAAAGAAGCTCCACATCTCCTTCCAAAGCAGAAAAATGTGTTATTTTTGTTTGTTTGTATTCTTATTGTTGTTGAGGCTCTTTTTATTTTGCCATTTTTTGGTTACTTCATTGTTGTTCTTGCCATTTTCGTTTTTGTTCTTCCTTCTATGTGCATTTGAAGATGAGGGAAAGCTTTATGGAAAAGATGTTTTTACAGGTAGGGGTGCTAAGAGTCAGGCTGGGCTTAGTTGATCCCATCTGGCAGAGGTTTCCAAATCTGCTTTTTCTCAAAGAAGATGTTCCCCTTTTCTGTGCTCTTGGTCAGTCGGTTTTAATCTGTCAGAGGAGAGCGGAGTTGGAGAGGTCAGAACAATCAAAAGAGCTTGTGAGCTCCTACATTACTGTGAGCCTTGTATGGACCTACAGGCTTTATCAAGCCCCAGGGTGTTCTTGTGTGTCTTATTATGCTACAAAAATGGCCAGTCTTTTATATTGAGATGGAGATAGAGTCCGTATGCTATTACGAAGATCCTGTTGGGTAGTAGCAGTGGTCCTGCGCTATCAAAAAGAAGTGATTTTCAATTGGAAGTAGACTAGATGAATGATTAGAAAGCTTCATAAGGCTGTTCATATAATTGCACAGATAGGTGGATGAAGCTTTGGGGCAAAGTTTCAGAAAGACAAGTGTAGTAAAGAAGAATAAGGAGAGTGAAAACCCACTCGGTCTTTTCCACTTCTGGGAATCTGATGTTATCGTGGTTTAGACAGTTTGCAGCAGGCTGGTACCCTGATCCACACTGCCACCTGATCCACAATTTGACAAAAACCTTTTCATTTGAGCAAGTGGAGACTGCCCTAAAATGGGATCCATTTTTCTCCATGTCTTGAAACTTGAGTACCACACATCTTCTGTTACTCTGGTGGAAAATGTATGGGCAGGTCGTGAAGTTCCTGCTAGGCAAATGCTTGAGGGCAGGAACTTTTTCAGCTGGAACCCTGTTTTAGTGTAACAAATAAAGCTCAGTGGGACAGCTGCAGCTGTCAGTGCTGAAAACTTTTATGTATTTTTAATTTTTGTTTTGAGGCATCGGCAGTATAATCACCAGTTTGTCCCTTCAGCCTCCTGTGCAGCTCATCTCATTGCTCCGCTTGCCGTTGTGCTGTGTATACAGGCTGCAGAGGGGAGTTTGGGCCATCTCACCGTGCTCTCCCAGCCCCTCCGGCAGTTACCTTTAATCCATGGAGCTGCTCTTGCATGAAGGTGCAGGCTGAGACATGTGGGTAGGCTGGATATCAGGAAGCAGCAGGAAGTGCTGAGAAGATGGACAAATACTGAAGGGTGAGACGAGGAAGCTGAGGAAACGTAGAAAGAGGAAAGCAGAAAGGAGCCAGCAGCATGCAGTACTGCGGGGGGTTACTGGGAGCCTGGGATGCAGGTCCTGAATGCAGATCAGACAGCTGCCTCCCGCAGCTTGGAGCTGGCCCTCCTGTAAGGGCCCTTCAATGCATGCACGGTTAGAAATAAAAGGTTTTTATATAGCACTGACTCTCAGCATGCTAACATGAAGAACAATGTGAATAGAAGTGTGAGCAACAAGGAGGAGGTTTAATGGCTTTGGGGATTAGCAGCGGTATTTAGAGCCTTTCACCTCTTTGTTCCTAACATTAATCTTAACACAGATTCATCGTTTTAGCCATCTGGCTTGTGTTTGTGTGTATACAGTGACTAGTGAGACAGAGAAAGAACCTGACCAGCAAGGCAAAAGTAAAAAAACGTATATGACAGAAGAAGGCATCTTCTTCTGTGTCAGTAGGAGCAGGTACAGTGCAATCATTCTGTTTCACCAAGCTCAGCAGGTAATGAGAGAGGAGAATGAAAGAGTAGCTAACATCTCTTGATACATGAATCTACCACAGAGCCTGTGACTTAAACAAATGTGTGTGTGCTGAGCAGCTTGCACCCAATTGCAAAGCTCCATGATCTTATGAGATACAGTTAGCCCAGATAATGCGAGAGTTAGAGTGCCAGTTTCAACAACAGGTTGACTCCGCCCTGTAAATTATTTTATAGTTGACTAGAAAGTGTTCTCCCATACCTTCCCACCTTCATTTTATATACCATAGCCCAACCGTTTTTGGAAAATTTTGTGCTCTCAAACTTAGGAAATGTTTTGGATTAGATGGCTTCCTTGTACCCTAAGTCTTGTAAATACTGATGTGAATTTTCTTGGGAGTGGGCTGACCCTTGCAGGAAGTCACTGTCAGTTTCTCTCCCACTCCAGGCTGCAAGGTCTGTTATATTTGTCCAGCAAGAGCCAAGGTAGCACTGCCCAAAATCTGGAGTTTTAGTTAGGGAAACCACGTGAAAGGTCACTGCTCTTCTCTGCCAGACACAGGAGTAACCAAGAATGAGTACATGTGTGCATACACTCAGAACATGTTTTCCTATTAAATTGAATTTTTCAAGAGCTCTTGAGTACAAGTGAGTTACAGAGGGCCTCGCCTCTGTGCTTTCAAATGTGAGAGTTTGGGGAAGGAATACTGACCATTTATCTTCAAGGAAATGGTTACTGGCATCAAAGATTCACTCTTGGGTTCTTCTGTGGTTTTACTCAACTTTGCTTTGGGACTGACAGTCTGGTTTGCTTCGGTTTGAAATATGTATCACTCTACAAAGCTTATTCTAGGTGGGGTAAAAATGTGCACCGGGAACATGAAAAATAAACCTAGATATTACAGAGCTGATTTAAAGCAATTTTGGCACTGATTTAGCCTTATATTATGTATGTAGAGCTTCAGTTAAAAAAAATAGTTTTATTTGCTTTTACTTCTTCATAACTGGTAACCCAGAAACTGCCTGTAATATCATGCTTCTGGGCAAAAAATGAAAGAATTTTGGATATAAATTTCTAAAATAATTGGTTTTGGCATAGAGCTGTGACAGCTAAACATGGTGTTTATCACTTTAGCCAGCCACACCAAGGTCAGTGAAAGAGACTGCTTTATATATGACAGAGAAGCACTTCCACCAGATGCATTAATAGCATAAGAATAAGAATTATAGACACGTGAAATGACTGGGGAGTGCTGTGTGCCAAAAGAAACTCAGACTCAGATACCAGTTGGGACAGAATTTTCAAAGGCACCTGGAGATCATGTCACAAAACAACTGGGAGCCCATCTCCCATTTTAAGAAATGATGTAAGGACTGTACTGCCTTTCAGCGAGACTTAGTTCCTTTTTCCAGAAAAAAAAAACAGCACTTAATTCACAATTAGTTCACAAAAGAAGTCTTTGCCTCTTCATAATTATATTGCATAATGACTTCACTACTTTTTAATAACATCAGATTTCTTGTCTGTGTCCATTATCACCAACTTAGAAGCTATTCTGTTGCTTTGGGAATTTCATATTCCAAGTCATTTACAGAACTATAATTAAGAACTTCCACAGAAGACCAGGTGATATATGTATGTTAAGATATCATATTATGCTGATTTAGTGTCAAGTTGTAGATTAATTTGAAATTGTATCATGCTGGTTTCATTATAAATGCTTCCATGGATAGAACATGTTATTGGAAACTGAATAATTAATAAGCTTTGTATTAACCAAATGCTTTCTGAGTGGTTTGTTGAAAAATGTCAGGACTCTGTTTGAAAATCCTGGCTCTGTTGAAGTCATGGCAGAATTCCCACTGGCTTTCTTCAGCGATATTTCTTTATCTCACAAGCTACTTGTCAAAGCTCCTTAAAGTTTCTGTGTACAAATTTTTTTGTACAATAGGGGTCAATACGCCATTTTGAACTCCAAAGCAATCGTTTGCAGAGTAAGGAGAAAGGAAGTGAAATGTGCAGCAACTTTGTTCAGTTCTGATCCTTTGTGCCAGACTGAAGTGTACTTGAGAGAAATGTAACCTGCTGTCATTTAGTGCCTTCTGCATCTCCCGCCCTCCAGGCCATGTCTGACTGCAATGGGAGGGGGCAAAAAATAGATACAGGTCCATCGACCGTAGATTCAGAATTTCCCATAAAAATTCTCCAGCTCACGGTTATTTTGTTTTAATGTTTTGATTCAAGCATAACTCCCAGTGGAGGCCTCTGTTATTAACAGATTGTTCTCTTCTCCTTGTACTTAAAATAAGTTTTCAGGCTCCAAATCATGATGAAAGCAGAGCTTCAGTCCTCCTAGCTTGTGTCACAGCATTTGAATCTCAGTGGAGTTTATGGCATAAAGATCTGATCCTGTAAATTAGGACTTAAACACTACTGTTACTTTCCAAGACCATTGATCACAATACTGCAGAGCTGCTCGGGTTCAAATGGTGGTCATGATATGCATATACACAAGCAGTTTGAAAGATGTAATGCTTTAGGCAGAAATCGCAGGCTTGCTACAGAATTTGCACCTGCCCAAATCCATTAAAAAGGATATAAATACAGTCTGTATGAATTAGCAACCCAGTTGTCAAACTTCTGTGGTCAATAAGCTCTCCACCACATGATTAAAGCTCTGAAACGTTGTATTATTAGATGTTAACAAAGGCTAATTCCACCTCCACCACCCCGCCTCATCAAAACAGCTTGTGGTAAGAAATATCTTTGTTCCTCAACTGTAACTTTTTTCCAAAGGAACCTGCTTTCTGCATATATCATCTTAATAATTGTATGTGAATTTTGAGAGGGAACTTCTTTACTGTGAGGGTGACAGAGCACTGGAATGGGTTGCCCAGAGAGGTTGTGGAGTCGTCTTCTCCGGAGATATTCAAAACCCGCCTGGATGTCATACTGTGCAATGTGCTCTAGGTGATCCTGCCTGGTAGGGGGGTTGGACTAGATGATCTTCAGAGGGTCCTTCCTACCTCAACCATTCTGTGATTCTGTGAATTTGCAGAATTCTGTATATTATGCAGAATTTTATTCCCTATCTTTTTGCCCTGCATTCCCTGCATCTGCGTAGTAAAAGACTAGAATCAAAACTTTCTTTTCCCATCTATCTCCAGATCTCATAACAAAATGTTAATTGGGAGAGGTAAGCTAGGATATGTGGAATTTGAATCATGGAATATTTTATGTTAGGTGTTTCCTGATATTAATTATTTGCGCTTTTTTCTTTTTCCTTTTTTTTTTTTTTTTTTTTTTTTACAGATGACAATGAAGAGACTGAGATGAGTGAAGAGACAGGTGAGTAAGCAGTATTTTATGCCCAAACATATCACATTTGGGAAGCATGAACCAAACTGAGAACGTTCTTAAAACTAATTGCCTTGGTTGTGATAAGCAGTGCCAATCATTTATTGCCAACATTATAACAGTTTTCTCTGTTTTTTAACATAATGTAGGGAAAAACATCTCTGATGATAAATAATACGTAGTAATAATGGCTGAGACTAACTTTTTAATATCATCTGTTACGAGCCTCTGGGTTATCTTTTACTTTTTATTAGTAAGTAGTTTGAACGTGAATGGGAAATAATTAAAATTCTACAGTCTCTTTGTAAAAAGGTGTTAATATAGCAATTCTTGAGTCATTTGCAATTGTGATTAGTGGCCATGTTTTTTTTGCAATGAAAACAGTAGCAAAACTCTCCCAGCAAACACTTAAACTGTGACTGGACAATATTTCAGAGCACTTTTTTTTCCTGGAGCTGACTATTGACTGTTGGAGTACTTGCCTTGTTACCACCTGCCAGTTAGCCATCAGCCAATTTTCAGCTCATCTAGCGGTGTGTTTGTCCAGCCAATGCTTCTGAGCATCTCAGAATGCTGCAATACCTAGTAGCAAAAGCTATACAAAACTGTATTATATGTACTGTTCTCCTATTGTCCACTGAGCCAGTCATTTCTTCACAGAATGAAGTCAGGTTGGTCAAGCATAATTTGCCCTTGCTAAATCCATGTTGACTACTCCCAGTTACCTTCTTGTCCTTCCTCACCTGTTTGGAAAAGGATTCCAAGAGAACATGATACATGTTCTTCCCATGGACTGAAGTTAAAATGACTGCTTATACTTCTCTTGCTATCCTCCTCCATGCCTTTCTTGAAGGTTGATGTAGTGTGAGCCTTTTTCCAGCTGTCAGGGATGACTTTTTTTTTTTTTTTGGATGATAAACAGCAGCATTTGAACCAGATCAACCATCTCAGCTCCTCCAGGCTATCGTTAGCCTGCAGCCTCTCTGCTCTTGGCTGCTCCTCTACTTCCCGAATGACGCTGGAATGTGTGGGATCTGGGAGTGGGCTTTGCCCATGAGCTGAGTACCTCAAGCTGTTTCATATAGTCTATTACTAGGTTGCCTCCCCATTCATCCAAAGAGAAATATTTTGTCTGAACCAGCTTTTGCTAATAGCACGCTTGTAGGATCCCTTTGTGTTATTCCTCATGTCCCTACTTGGTTTTAGCTGCTGCTGGTCTTGGCATTCAGTCTTCCTGATTGCATCCCTGAGTACCTTTCTCCTCTCCTTTTGTTGCCTGTCACTCACTGTCTCTTTCTGTGTTCTAGTTCATGAAGTTCCTTGCTTATGCAAGTGAGCTTTCTGCTGAAATTCCCAGTCTTTCTGCACAACAAGATGGATTGTTCCTCAGTCGTCAGTTCCTGGACATCCTTCTTCAGGCCAGCTCCTTAGCGCATTCTGTCTAATAAGCTGGAAGTGCAGAGTCCTTACTCTGTCCCTTACCTTCCCAGCTTTCTCCGGAACTCAGTGATTCCTTATCTCATGATTCTGGAAGCCCAAGTTGCTATCTCTGGCCACATTTGCTACTGATTCTCCCACATCTGAGAGCAGCATACCAAGCAGGGCATTACTTCTCATTCTCTCTAGAAAGAATTTGCATTATGGGTGGTCCAGGCACTTCCTGAATTGCTTACGCAGTCCTATGTTGCCCTCACAGCAGATGGCTCAGGGGTTAAAATCTCACATGAGGACTAAAGCTTCCAGTCAGAAGACTTCTACTAGGTGTTTGAAGAGAGCTCCATCCACTTACATTTTCTTGATCAGACTTTCTGTAACAGGCTCCACCACCATACCATGTGTTACTTTCTCTGGTGACCTTCACCTGGAGGCTCTTAATGGACTTCTTCTGTTCTTTAAGAGACTTCTGTGCAGTTAAGGACCACCTTTTATATGCAGCGTAGCTTTCCCTACTCTTCTTCTCCACCTGTCCTCCATGACCAGCTAGCACCCTTCTGTGACAATGCACCATGTGCTTGTACTCCCAAGTCTCTGTGAGCCTGGTTGATCTGTAGTCCAGGAACTGTGCAGGAGCTTCCAGGTTTTCCCTTTATGGAAGGACATTGGAATTAAAAAGGAGAGACACTTGGAAAAAGGCAGAGAATATACCAGCCAGAAAGCAGAGGTAAAAGCTTTTGAAGCAGTGTGTTGGCTGCTTAAATTGGCAGGATTGTCCTAAAGACAAATGGATTATGATGATTTATGCAGCCGGTTAATTAGCTTAGAAATTATAAATTCTTTAATAACAGTATGTATGCATTAATGTGCAAACATGGATATACACAGATAGATATGTGTTACTGTGATGGATTAGCACATTCTTTTATGGCTTTCTGGCCTGTTGATTTTATTACGTATAATTGTAATTACTTCTTGGTATCAAGATTACTGGATAGAACTTTCAGAGATTTTAATACAATTAGTGTGATTAATATAGTTGTACATATATACATAAAAGAAGATAAATGAAGACTGTCATTATACAACAAACATTTGCCAAAGATTACCCTACAGTAGAATTTGCAGTATTCATCTAATGTTTCCAGTTTCATTTTTTACAGTTATCATGGCATGTATGCTTTTTAAAGTCCAATTATTTTGCATTTTTTGTCTTGTTGCTTTTATGGAGATTATGCAAATTACATTTTAAAAACCATTTAAAATTAGAATTAAAAGGAAGTATATTTCCACTTAATATCCAGTCTTTTCTTTCTTGCCTTGTATCCTTCACAACTTCATCAATTTAGGTGAAGCTGCGTAGCTGCTCTGGGAAATAATCATTGAATTAAGTCTTTTGAGGAAGATATTCCCCTACATATCTGCCTTTTTGTGCATATGAGACAGATGAGATCACAGGTTCACTTGTAGGGTGCTATGAACTTCAATTTGGTCCTTTCTTTCTGATTTGAAATATTTTGGGAATCAGTGCATTGATTGTCAGCAATCAATAGCTATATGGCCAAAGAGAAAAATCTTCTGTATAGCTACTCCAGTAGATGGGAGTTCTGTCATCTTGACTTATCTGTGTATGCACTTTTTAATGATTGCAAAATGCATTTGCAGGAGTTATAAATGCATACATAATTTCTGCACTGAGGAGAGTTTTCGGTTTTATGTTCAAGTAGTTATCAGTTTGAAAGAGATCTACTTTTAACCATTATGAGGGAAAAATAGAGTATGAACATCTAGTCACCTCTTCAAGATAATAATTGAATAATCATTCTTCATTCCACTTGACTTCATGGGTCATGACTCCAGCAGATGGAATCAGCAGTTAGCACCAGTATTGATGACCCTGTTTTGTTGAGCTGTCCATATCCAATCTGCTTTGGGGTTATTTCTCCAATTCCTGTGGTGTTTGTTTGGTTTTCGGTTTTGTTTTTGTTTTTTTTAAGAGGGAAAAGAGACACAAAAAAAAAAAAAAAGAAAAAGCAACTGTTGGATTCATGGAGAGCACATTGCTTCAGGCTACACACATGTATGACCTTTGGCAGAGATTCATGTATGCTAAGTTTCTCCTAAATCCATGTGCCTACAGTACATTGTTGGCTAGGTATTTCTGAGGGGCCAATATCTGGCCAAGAGAAAACATGGAGAAGCACAGGGACTCAAATGAAATGTAGATACTGTACCGATTTCAGTTTGAAGAATCTAGTAGAACGATGTGGATATTACAGAATCAGTCCTAATTAAAAGCCGGTGGTAAGAGTTATAGGGGAAAAAAAAGCTGATCCTGGTCTGGTGTCAGCTAAAGTCAGTGGGAATATGTCCAATGGTTTCAGTACTCAGCGATTTAGGCCTTGGGATTGGCTGAAGAATTAGCCAGGAGTAAGGAATAACAGATGACCAAATGTGCATCTTACTGAGTGATGTACACATTATGAAAGTAATCTCTGTCTTGTGTTTCTACCACCCTGAAGTACAAATATCTCATTACTTGCACAAAGGCCTTTCTTTCTATGATTTCTCTTCAAAATAAATAAGGGAATATCTTAATTGCATGTCTGCCAGGTAATGTCCATTAATATCTGTGTTAATATTATACAATTAAACAGACAAGAATGATCATTTTGGTGAGTTAATCACATAACGTCACTGCATATATTGGAAATACTAGAAAAAGAAAAACATTTGAAAATACAAATAGCCTAGTCTTATTAAGTATACATACTCAAGACCACCCTTTTAATGGCATTTAACTTACAGGATTTTAACCCATCGGTTATGGATGCTGTTTCTTGTAGCAGCTGCTAGCTTAACTGCACCATTTAATTCAATGAGCTTTGATATTATCATATTTTATATGGCTTGCTGTTAGAATGGCTTGAAGCAAAAGGGCAGATACAGTAATACCAGGTACGGACTTGTGCAAGTCTACGTCTCAGCTTTCCATTATGAGTGATACCCTACAAAAGTAAAGAAAAAGACCAGATGACCTAATGGTCTTGTCTGCCTTTAACTTCAGGTTTTTAACGCTGCAGAGTCATGATGCTTAATGTTTTCAGCCCCATTAAGGGAAGATTATTCTCAACTTTATCTTCTGAAGGACTTGGCTTTTATATCCATAGCTTCACATATCCATGCATAGAAGCATGCAAAATAAGTCCTAATACTGCCATAATTGTGTGCGCAATTGCAGTGATTGCATCTGGAAATTACAGAACCATGTGCTATTATGAGAAGCATAGTCCAGATACGGAATAATACTACATTATTATGCATGGACATAAGTTAAATCTGCTATCATTATTAAAAAATAAAAAATAATAAAGTGTTTCAGTTCTGAAACTATGTTCTCCCCAGCCTGTTTGGCTTCACTCCCCACAGGGGGACCAAAGCCTTTTGGCCCCGTGTGTGTGAATGTTGCCGCGTTACTGTCTCTTGTTTCCCATCTAATAGTTGTTTATAAGAAATGTCCTGCTGGTTATGCCATTTCTGTCCCAAGTATCCTACCTAACCACCTATTCATTACTTCAGAAACTGCAGCCAGCTATAGGATGGCAGGCCAAAGGATCTCATTGACACTAACAAGAGAAGCACAATTATAAGCAGTGCTGAATAAATACAGTATTTTCTTGTACACTCCACTGTGTACACAGTCTTAAACTTGGACACATTTTTATTGGAGGAGACTTTCTCTTTTACTGAGAGGAAAATAGCAAACATTTGCACACAGTAAGATTTGGAAGCTATGAGGGATTTTGGAAATAGCTTATTTGGAGAGACACTGTCAGATCTAAGTGGTTTGTTGACCCTCTGTATTAGCCTACAAGGAAGAATAATTTCTACTAGTGTTAGATCTCAGAACACCTTTTGTACGGATGCTCATGCTCAGAAAAGCTTTGAATATGATCAGTTCAGACACCTATCTAGGTGTTCTGTTTTTAAACAGAAATTTGCAAGCAGACAAAGAATTTGAGGCACTCGACTCATGGGCAAAGACATGGATAATATTGTAGAGCAGAAAGGGTTAAGAGTTGGTGTTTTGACCACAACAAAAAGTCATTATTTTGAATCCTGCACAAATCCTTTTCTGTCTCTGAAATGACGGAAAACTGGTAAAAAGCAGTGAAATTGTGATTGAAATCTTATTCTCCTGGGATAGTGTCTCTACATCCTTTTGTGAGCATTTTAAGATCCTCTATAGAATGTAGAAAGACCATTTCTTTTGAGATAGTAACAGCTCTGACTTCTCTGAATATCAGCCTCCTCCTTCTCCGTCTTTGTGCTGTCAATTAAGATGTTCGTTGTACTATCTAATGTGTTCAGATACTCCTGAAAGACCTGGCTGGACACTTGCACTTAAGCTTGATTGACATTTGACTTGGGAGCCTGGAGGAAGTCTCACAGATTGGTTAGATGATAAAATTCATCATCACAGGGGTGAGTGTTGATTGAAACACTCCTATTGATTCAGTCCCCTGTTGTGAATTCATGCCAACCAAAAAAGGGAAAATAGCAGGTAGTGCAGAATGGCATTAGAACCAAAGAGTCCATACATCAATATGGTCCATTATAAATATTCAAGTTATTTTTTAAAGGAATGGGAGAGCGTTGGCAGGAACAAATCTTTAAAAGCCTGGTTATTTTCAGAATCTCTCTTTTGTATTGAAGTTCTTGTTGAACATCACTATTGCTCTTCAGTAACCCCTTTAAAAGTGTTGACCAAGTGTGTATTTCATGTATTTTTGCCTTTCTTTTTCCCCCACAGTATTTCTTGTGGTTACTTTTGCATTCTCAGCAGCCTAGAAGTTGATCTTAGTACTTGCTTAGTACTTGAAAACTCGTTTCCCTCAAAATATTGTATTTGAATCTCAAATTCAGATGAACCAAGGTGATGACATGAACGTGGTCCTAAGTTAAGTGCTGCCAGGACAGGTCTACTTCCTGATAGCAAGCCAAACCTCAAAGCACGTTCCGCTTTACAGCACATCACTTATTTACTGATCACTAAGGGCCCTTCGTGCTTTGAGCTATATGGAATTCTACAATGATATAGAAATTCTGTGCTGGAAGCAATTTTTACAATATTTTGACAAGTTTGACAGTATTCAGTTTGGACTTTAGGGGCTGAAATGTAATATTCATTCCTTAAAATGAAGCAAGTGAAATTGAATGTAATTGTTCACATGTAGATCTCCAGTTTTGTTGACATTTTGAGCTGTGACTTCTTGTAAACTCTTGCTGGCTTCTAAATCCATGGCAGCTCTTTTAGGACTTAGGCACAGTAGAATAACCAGTGAACGTTTCCTAGGTTCCATATGGAGCCAATGATTTGCTTCCTTTTTGTCTCTCAAAAGAGCACAATCTTCCCTTTGACATTGCAAGGTCCATTTCCTCATTTCTTTCATACCTTGTGTTTGGAAACCTTTAGCACTTTGGTTCTATGTATGTGTAGTTGTGTGAGGTCAGGAGAAGGTTACTGAAGGATAATATCTACAGCTGTTAGCAGAGCCAATTCCTCTATGAGAAACTGGGCATCTGATTGCTGAGAGCTTTTTACAAATCCAGTGACATACGTAGATTATTGCATGGGGTATGCATGACAGCAGAAGAGATGGGAGGGTTCCCAACGTGAAGCAATTTATAACACATGTGTAAATTCTTTTTTTTTTCCCAGTTGCTAATTAGGTAATTAGTTTGAAGTAATACTTTATCACAGCATGGCAATAAGGCTAGATCAAGCAAGGTCATATGCTTTCCTAAGTTTCCTGGTTACAAGCATTCATTTCTTTCCAGCAAAAACAAAAAATGTTTTCTTTAGGCTTTTCCTTCACCCAAGCCCTCAGTTGACCGTAAGGAACTGTGAGGTCTGATGGAAAGTCAAATGACAGAAAGTCATTTTCCCATCTCTGCTGAATAGATTATATATAGATTCAATATATGTAAGGAATTGAGTTTTAATTGTCTGCCATTCTCTTCTTTCAGCCCAGGCTTTGGCTAAGCAACACTGAAGAATGTTCCAATTAGTGAGCTTGCTTTCATTAAATGTCTTAATTTACAAATACTTTTTATGATTAATTTCCAGGTTGGCCCCCTTTTTGTGCTAACAGACTTTCTGTGCAACCAGTTTATGCCTTGAAGTCTGTCTTAGCAAACAAACAGTGATGTGATTTGATGTTTATGTGAAGACGACAAAATATTCTGAAAATGCTGTAGAAAACCTCATAATCTTTAGAATTTAACCAACTAATTTTAAATAATGTGAACTTCAATCTCTACAAATAGGGAAAACCTTAAACTTCACTGGCCTCAGTTACTCTTCTGCTTAGAAGGATTTCCTTTTCCTCTATCTTCCTGTTGCTAGCAGGTTGGAAAGCTTTTTTTTTTTTTTTTCCAACCAGAACATTTCTATCTCAAACTTTCATTTCCCTAACTTTACTTCACTATCAAACTTGCTTCCCTACCTCTCATTTCATTACTAATTTCAGTCAATATTAATTTGTTGCCATGTTATAACACTGAATGGAGAATTGAACTGAGACGGAAAAATCATTTCATTCAGATTATTTCTCCTCAGCTCCAAAATGCAGTATAATATATATTACTTTAAAAACCACAAATGAAAAAATATTTTTTTGTTGTTTTTTTGTTTTTAGATTTCTGAAGAGATTAAGAGCCTGTAAGGAAGCAGGTCATTTTAGCATGAGCTTTCTTCACTGCCACATGTGAAAGTTAGGGAAAGTCCAGTCCAAGCTGAAAGATAGCTATTACGATCCTTTTATAGCTGATGATGCAGTAATTAATTTTCATAATAGAAAGGTAGGCATCAGGCACTGGATGGAGTGCTGAGGTAAAATGTACTCACGGTTGCAATGTCACACATAGTAAAATTCGATACGATACCACAGTTTCAAAATCATATATGTAATATTTTCTCTCTTTTTTTTTTTAACGTTTTAAAGAAGGGTTGGAACAAAAAGGCCAGCTTCCATCTCCCACAAAGTGCAAAGCAGAGCAGCCTGAGGAACTGCAAGATGATGCTGAAGGTAGGTGGTCTGACAGCTTTCAGAGCTATTAATCAATTTTATGTTTTGGGGGAAAAGTTTATCCTGAGTTCTTGTGAAAGAACTGGAATAGTTTTATTTAAGAATGTTTTTTGCACACACTTGGAAAGTTCCTTTTCACCTAGATCATGACACTAATTCTTCCAAAGTGTATTTCATCTCGGTAGATTCAGAATTACAAATGGTATTTTTACTGATTATCGCTGATATAAAATAGGAAATTGTTGCTGTTTTATCTCTAACCTGTTCTGATTTTATGTAAGTAATAGAAAATGGTTGCATGTTGTGCAGTGCTTGGGTCACTCTGGTTGCTTAAGCTGCTCAGGTAAATCAACTACCCACAGCAATACACAGAACAATATAATTCTTGCTTTCCTTCTCTACAAGAAAATTTTGCTGTATCCCTTTCCAATCCAGTTGTAGTGTTTATGGCTTCAAATCTTACGCAGTACGTTACATCTTTCCATGGTCAGAAGTCACAGATGCTTAACGTTGTGCCTACAGTGCTCTGGAAAGAGTGCTTTTCTGCGCTCCAGTCTTCACAGGGCAGCTAGTCCATGTGTACGGAGCCAAATGCAGTCTGTGTCACTCTAAAAATCGGATCAAGGTATCTTTTCTAATGTGTATCTCATTGGGAGAGTTGCTAGATGATGTTAACATCAAAGACTAATTTTCAGAGTGCAGAGTTTGACGTTGCTGTTCTATGTGCGGAAGAGCAAAATGCCCACATGCTGCAGAATTCCCCTTAGGTGGAATACTTAAAAGGAAGAACCTTAATCTTTAATCCATGACAGTTCCTTATCATGGATTCTCTTTGACCTAATGTTCCTAAATTGACACATCTCATTCTGCACCTCAACCGGTGGCTCCATGTTCTTCATCATTTTGACCTAGCACTGTGCTTTCAGCTCCTAAAATATTCTGACTGGGGTATAGTGTGAGTCATAAAGAGCAGAAAAATGTTAACATCTATCACTTTAAGTAACTGCTAGTAACATCCTGTCACTAACATTGTGACTGGTTGTTAATGGCAAGTACTTAAAGTAATAGCTGTCATCGCCTGGAAGGTGTGGGGGGGACCCAAGAAATCTCATCCTGACTGGTCTTCTTTCATGCTTGCTTTCATGATGCGCTAAACCCAACTGAAATTAAAATACCAATTTTATGTTTGGATTAGAGAATTCCGTGATGACAAACCACACATCGATTTGTATGCAGGCTAAATGGGGTGTGGGATCACGGTGTCATTTTCCATACTCCTGAACTGGGAAAACAATAATAGTTTTTATGATATATATATATATATGAGTGCTACTAAAAACCTTCATTGTATCAGTGTCTTAAAAAAAAAAAAAAGAAAAGAAAAAGGAGGAGGAGGAGGAGGAGGGGGGAAAAAGTGTCGGAAAACTGTAAACTTTTCTTTCCATTGGAAAAAGAACCGATGTTCCACTATTTCTGTGGTTTACTAAATTCAGTCCCCTAGTTTACTATTCCTGTCAATGTTTTCCTGGTGACCTACAGTTCACTTTGTGGAATACAAACAAATGCGTTGGAAGGGTGAAGTAAATAGCATGGCAATAGAATGATTGCATTACCCTCGAGCTGTAAAATGCCTGAACTCCCTGAATTTGATGCTGCACAGTAGATTTTGCTGATGCAGAGTTGAGGCCTGTAACACATAATCACTGCTGCAGAATTTAATCTAGCAGGTGACGGAGTCCTTTTCTCCTTAGGCAGAAATCAGGCCTATAATGTTCAGGATTGAAAGTCTCAATTTAGACTTCAGAGTTGTTGAGTTGTTGTGTTGGGAAAAAAAGTAATTAAAGCGTTTGCTGGGGAGGGAGGTGCGGGGGAACCTGGATCAGATGTCGGTGGAATTACCTGTGCCTCTGTTTTGAAGAGGAATCACACAGCTAGGCTCCAGACACTGAATTCCTATAAAGTTGCAGAGTGGCCAGAGTCTAATGCAGCACACCTGTGAGTCATTTCCATTTAAGTAAATGGGATTTGCACACATTTGTCTGAGAATAGGACTTAGTTTCTGTTGTTCTAATTATTAGCTGTTGGTTTTGACTAATTGAAAGCAATGTTAACGTGCAGCTTTGACAATTACAAAAGCTGTGAATACGTGACATGAACCAGAACCGCGTGACCGCATGTATGAATGATTTTGTTTAGATAGGTAGGGGTTTGGCTTCACTTCCAAGGAAGTAAAGAAGTCTTTTTTGTAAGATTTCTGGATACCTAATGCATGTAAGCAGTCTCAGATAAAACACACTAAAGCCAAACTCTGTCTGAGGTCAACTTTGCTGAATTTTCCTCATGGTGAAACACAAGTGCTTTGTGTTCAGAGTGTTTTAACCTTCAGGTAGTTAACATGCTTTATGTACCCAAAGGTTTTTTTTTTTTTTTTTAAAAAAAAGAAAAGAGATAAAGAAAGAAAGAAAAAAAGTAGCTTTTAGCAATAAAAGCTAGTCCAAAGATACTTACATTTAACACAATATATTATTTTCCCCTTGGTGCCATGACTAGGTATAAAATATTTAGCAAATATACACTGAGACAAAGGAAGCACCAGATATTTTTGCCTCTACATAGCTGTCAGTGCCCTTTTAGACCGACAGTGGGAGTACAGCTTGCTGTTTTAGCAGCCTCCCGCCACCCTGAGATGCGTGCCCTCGTGGCAGCTGGTAAAAACTATTCTACCAGGTTCAGTAATATTTCTGCAGTAATATTTTCTACAGCATGCCAAGCTGGTTCATTGGCTGGAGGTAATGGAGCAATATCTTTTCAGTGTGTGTTAAAGTCTCCACAGAAGATCGCGGAAAGTAGGCTCCTTCATTACTACCCTCTCCGCAATCAAGGAAAGTCGGATAAGTGGCTGTATGTAAGGAGCTTGTTTTGCAGTAAGCTAAAATAAACACTTGACATGCTAATGAAAGCAATTTTACACTGAACCTCTAAAGTATTAATGGTGTCTGTTATTATGCTATTAGATATATTGTTTTCTGCATTCAGACCATTGATAGCGAAAAGCAAATGTGAACTGCATAGCAGATTCTCCTGTCAGTTGTTGTATTTGAAGAAGTGAATATGCTGGATACACAGAGAAACTTTCTTTACTGCCAGGTTCCCTGCAGTATTTCAGGTTTTACATGTGAAAACATGCAGTGTAATTTATTTATTTATTTTCCCTGGGTCCTGCAGGGTGGGTAAAATCAGCCAGTGGTGATTTTGCTTTTCCCTTGGTCATTGACCAAGCGATTATAAAGTCTGAAGTTAGAAGAATAGATTATTATTTTTTTGCACTAAACCAAGCTTGGGATGTCTTCACTAGCTTCATAATGCAAGGATGAAGTAATTACATAAACAAAATAGTGCTTAGCACAGCAGCCATGAGCTAGCACGAATGCCAAAGGTCACGTGTTCTCATCCTACTCATCCCTACCAAGCAAAATCAAACTCTTTTTAAAGCAATCTAATGAATTTTAAAACGTTCCTTATTTCTCTTTATGTCCCCAAATGGCCTCCTATGCGTGCTGAACACTGAGGGGTGTGCAGTAGATTTTCTTGATGCTGGGAGAAGCATAGCTGTTTGCCATTTCCTTCCTTCTGGATTTCTCAGTGAGATATAAAATGGAGCCTGCCCAAGAAGCTGCTTCATCTATTCCCCTGTGGCCTGCAGCTGATCAATGTCATATCAAAGATGACTAATACAGCCAATAACGGCAGCATAAATGCCTGATCTTTGTCCTCCTCCAGGAAAAAGCCAATCAATCCATGTGGCAAAAGCCATTTCTGTGCCTTCCCAAGGTCAGGATCCTACTTGTTCTCCATTGAGGGATGTGGAGACAGAAGTGGAGTTCTGCAAGGTGTCTCGCTTGACCTTTTCTCCTCAGCTCCTCCCAGAACGAAGTACTGGATTCTTCTGACAGATTGATAGCCTGTTGGTCTCGCACAGTCACCTCAGCTGAGGCCCAGCATAGGTGTGAGGAGCTGGTCTGTTGGAATTGCTCATCTAGGATGAACTTAGCCTGCTTTCACTTCTCCTGGTGGGAAGGAGAACGGTTTGATGGATAAGCCAAGTCAGGAGGATCAAACTGAACACAAATCACCTTTAGGATAGTTGGTAGAGTTGGTTCTGTTGCCTGATGGGGGTCATTGCACTACCAACCTCAGAGCTTTCAAGGGCAACATCAAACATCTGAAATGTTCAGCAGTGTCAGCAGTCAGGGCTCACTAGCAAGCTCCTGCCTCACTCCAGTCATGCTGCATCTACAGATGCCAGTCTTCTGATTTGAGTATGCGCTAGAAATGAGGCTAAATGGAGTTCCATCTTATCTCAACAACTCTTTGGTTCAGCAGGTCATGGCAATGAGATAGGATTCTCACCAAGAGGGAGGAGACGTCCTCGCACCTCATCCCTTCACCAAGAAAGCTTTTGTCCAGCGACAAAAAATGCATAGTCTTGGGACTAGAAAATAAAGCTCATTTTACAGTTTAATCCCTTATTTGCAATATTAGTGTAAGGCTTCCCATTCTTGCTTCTCCTTTCTATACCATGATTTTTGCAGCTTTGCTGCTCGCTGCCTTGCTTCATGGAGTGGGGGATAGAGTGTATGCACTGGCAAAAGTCAGCAGTGCTGGGGCCTGTGCTCCTTCCCTGGGGCTGGGGAGGCATCTACAACAGCTGCGGCATGTTAGCCCTGCACAGCAATGTTCAAAGCATCTTTCCTATGGTCTTTCTAATACTATGCAGCCCTGATTGTCTCTTTAAGGTATGGATTAATTTTAACAGGAGTCGACTTCTGATTAAGTTTGAAAATGTTACTTGATTCATACAGGCAATTCTTTTATCATTTGAGAAATTGTAGCTATGTTTCTTCCTTACATCCTACAGGGCAGTAATATTCTTCAATAAATTTCTGTTCCACTCGTAATATACCAGAAATGAACATCTAGACACATAATTATGCTTCAAAAACACACACTCTTGTTCAGCCTTGAAAGTGCTATTTCTTATTAAAGTAGCTTAGAAGTTACTGCATTCTTTTTACCACCAAACTAAATCCTTAAATAAAAATTTAAATTAAGATAAAGTACTACAGATGAAATTCCCTGGGAAGCATGTGTATCAAACATGTCCGTAAAATGTTTCACCTTAATGTAGATTGGTTATATTTAAAGTGATGCTATTAACCCCTATCCACTTTGGTTGATAGCTTCTTTTTTCACTCTTGTTTTGAAGTCTACCATCTGTCTTGACTGATTACAGCTCTCAGAGTATCAGGTGATCACTTTCCACTTAACCAGGGGAAAAACAGGACGTTATCTGTATTTTTATTCATATTTGCTCTCCGAGCAACCCCCTCTTAGAAGATTCTTTTCATTGCTGAAGTGGCTACCACTCTTTCATTAAATTGCTGTGCAGCAGTCACACGAGGCAGCTTGGAAAACGCAGCTCATTTTGGCCTCCGCAGGTGACACATCGTCCTGTTGCCTCAACCATTTACATGCTCGGGTTTCTTTTAGCAGCCAGATGAATGTGTATGTAAACTGTACCAGGCAAACAGTTGCAATTCCTGTTTTCACACTACATGCATCAGAGCAGATTTTCTTTCTCCTGAGATGAGCTAAGGTGCAAAATACCAGGTTAGTAAACTGACTAATGCAATGTTGTCAAAGAAGAATTATACGCAGTGACAAACCGACATACCTGCAGGGGACTCATCTGTCACAGAATTCCTTTCTCATTTCTAACCGTTAAGTGAATAACAGTAAAGCATTGTGATCGTTCAGGTCCAGCACAGAAGACAGAGTTAGTCCCTTAATTCTGAAATGTTAAGGCAAAATGGTAGTGTGCTTGTTTTGGTTCGTGTTTTGTGATGTTTTAGCAAGCTTGATCTCCTGTCTGGTTTCCCTATCCATTTCTTCACTTTGTTACATTGCTGCACCCCATGATATCAGGAACTATATGCAAAAAAAAAAAAAAAAAAAAAAAAAGGAAAAATGAGATAGCTTTTATGTTTTATTTTACCTGTGGCTCAGAGAAGAAGCTGTGCCACAGCCCTTAATGGTGCTCGGTTACCTAGTCTCTTAGGCACACCAAGAAAGTACGAATGGGTAATAAATTGACGTAGTAATGAAAAATTTATGATCATATCATGCACCTTCATGTATGGGGTCCCTTTCTTTTTCTTTCTGGTAAATAGAACTGCCTGTAGGGATGGGAGTCAGGACTCCTCCCTTCTGCTCTGAGCTCTGCCTCTGCTTGCTGCTCTTCAGCACGCATCAAATCACATGAGCAGTTTCTGTCCAATTTTCTACCCTATAACAATATATGAATAGGAATACTTGCACAGCACTCTGTGTATTTTTTGCATCAAAGTGCAAATTGTATCTTTGTCCTCCCTATGGACTGTTTATGGTGTCTAGGGCATGACGTCCATATTCCGGTTGTTTTGGAGAGCTCAGGCTTCCAGGAGATGTCTGCTTTCATCTGTTTTGAACAGACACAGTTGCAGATTGTCAGAAATAGCGATGATCAACATCTCTGGCAGTGAAATTTCAGATGTCTCTTGCCAGACACCTGTGTTGCAAAATCTGAATCACGGTATGTGTCACGCAGAAGAATTACATCCATTGAGAAACCAGCCTAGCACAACATTCCCAGCAACATTATGGATGAAGAGGGTTGGGAGAAATCTGAGTGCTTTTGTCTTCTAAGCACCTCGCTTGGCGCTGTAGCTGTTGGCCCACACGTTGTCCCCTGGTTCTTCCCTAGCTAGCAAAGGTAGAGTGATGCAGAGTTGCTTGCCTTGTGATCCACAGAGGAGAGAGGGAAGGGGAACACACCTATCAACTTCAGTGGGCTTTAGATTAGGCTCCCATATTTCTCAGGATGTTAAACAGTGAAATACAATGGTGTTATTTTTAACCTCTGAGATAATCCTCATGAGTTGCAGTTTTCTCATTCTTTTCCCACACTCCCCAACAATTCTTGACAAAATGCCGCATGAAAATGAAAACCTGTTATTTATTAGGCTGACAGCCTCGCAAGGCTCAGTGCATTGATAGCAGAGCATTCAGGTCCGTGTCTGCAGTGAGCAATATTGTTGAAACGGCAAGGGGGGAATAAGTCTCATAACTCCATTAAACAATTACTGCAGATAATTCTTTACTACCCCTCCTAAAATTTACCCTACAGGGGTTATATGCAAGTAGTGATTAAAACTGACCTAAATCATAATTTAATTAAAATAAATTAAAATGCAAACCGAAAATGTTCGGTAACCTCAGGCCACCACCCTAATGATTCATTTTAATGCATGTGTAGTTCTACAATAATGGCCTTTGTGTGTATCTGCTTTTTGTTTTATGTCTGATATCATTTTGCCATTGGAACAGCCTGAAAATGGTTGCAGGCTGTATGGTCTTGAGCGTATATACAGATCTGTGTGTGCTTTCTTTTTGTATATTAAGAGTTTCACTGAAGTCAGCAGATCTGCTCATGTGCGTAGAATGCAACAGCTGTAAGATCGGGGCCTGTATTTTTAATTTTCTCATTAATTAGTTTCCCTGTTATCCTAGAAGAACCTTCACATCATTAGTATGATTGCTGTGACAATATTTTTGTGCTGTAAAAAGGACAAATCAAAACTGTGGCATCTCTTATCTGCCAGATCCCAGTTCGCATTTGTCACAGAAGCATGGCCCCGCTTTGAGAGAGGTTTGCCAGCCTGACCATGGGGGATTTGCATGGTTGGTTGCCCCCAGGAGAACCGGGGGTGCTCCTGGGATAGTAGGAGCCACGCGAGGATGTCACTGGGTCAAAGCCGGTGCTTGGGGTTGTGATGCACACACACATATCCAGGAAGGACAAATGAGATGTGACCCTCAGGCGCTGGCCCTCTGCATCATTTATTCCTTCTCTAGGAAGGAGGAGGTAGTCTGAAAGAGCCTTACTCTGACTGTAGATGCTCTATGGCCAATAGAGTACTACTTTCTGCCTAGTGAAAATAACTTTATTATTAATAACTTCTATGTTGGAAGGGTAGAAGTAGACTGGTTAGGCAGAATGTCTTCCTTTGACTAAAAGCATGTTATCTGTAATTCTGTTTTCTTCTGGAAAATGTCTTTTTGCACCAGTTTTTGAGACATTGACTGTAGTCTTAGCTCTAAAAATGTCTCTGACTACTTATGAAGAAAGGGACTGCTGAGGAGTAGGTGTATGAGAATCTGGCACTCATTCAGCTCTGAAATGGGAAGAGCCAAGAGGCCAGCAGACTATTAATATTTTTGACTTGCCATGTTTGTCGCAAGAGCAGTGAAAGATGTAAAAAGCCATGCGCCTCCGGGCTCTGGCAGAGCAAATGGGAAGAATACTAAAACCTGCTCTGGTGCTGCTGCTGCTGCTGCTGAGAGCTTGTCCCCTGGACATTCACAGGGTTCTTGTCCCAGCCCTCTCCCATCTGACTGCTGGCTTATTATTTGTCATATCATCTGCTTCGTTTTGGGGCTGCTCCTGCAGCTGGCATATCACTGTGCATGCTAAATACCTCTCCTTAACATAAAATGGGCAGACGCTCATAGAGTATCCGGTTTTCTAGCTTAGTTAGAAGTGCTGCCTGCTTTGCCAGCTTGCTGAGTGTGCTGATTGATCGCTGCTTAGCCTGTTTGCTACCAAATATAAATGAGGGTATATATCATTTGGGGAGAATTTCCTTGCTGATCCCAAAGAAAAAGGCCAAGAGGGGAGAGCAAGCTCCTGCTCTGCAGTAGTCAGCTTGGCACAGGAAAGGAAAATACATGGCCAGGAGTAGATATTTTAGTGTCTGATGTGCTTATTTTGTTTGTATCGTGCTACTGTAATTCTCAAGGTCCTGTTTTTTCATCTGACTGCCATGCTGGGGAACAGAAACAGATGTTCCCATTTGTCTTTTGATGTGGCTCAAAATCATTTACATTTGCTGGCCTAAAATGACACGACATGTCATTTGCCGCTTTTTCCATCTCCTTTGGAGTGAGTGACAGATCGCTGTTCAATTACCAGTATAATGAAAAAGCAGATATTGCGAGGACAGTTTTCACCTAAAGGAAATGCAATCGCCAGTTGCTGCAGTAGTGGAAAAAGAAGGATGGCAGACACTGTAGAAGCCATCCAGTAAGAAAAGACATTTTTAGTATTAATAACATCAAGGGGAAGACTCAAGGGAAATGCACAGGGTCTGGCTTTCCTGCCTGGAGAAAAGGAGAGCAGGGGTGAATAAAAATATGGTGAAAAACAGGCTTGCTTCTCTTCTAAAATATGTTTTCAGTTCTTTGCCTTGAGCATGTGCTACTTAAAGCCTTCTCATTTTCTCAGCACCCAGCTCCAATGGAGAGCAATAATTACTGAAAGCCTCTTCAGTAGAAGACACTTAGTGAGAGGTTCATTAGAAAAAAAAAAAAAAGGGGGGGGGGGGGAAATGTTTGTCAAATGCTTTGGGATTAGCCACTTTTCCAGCCAACAGTTGGCTTTCTTACCGGTGTGTTCTTACTCCGCTTCCTCCCTTTCTCCTGAGATGAAGAGGTTCTCCAGGCCAAACAGAGCTTAACCCTTCGCTCTGCGAGTCACTGCCTTCAGGATCAGTTGCCCGCTCTTAATTTTTTAGTGTTTGTCTTTCTCTAATTCTAGCAAAGTCACTTCGCAGGCACAACATGTACTTTCCGTATGCTGATCAAGATTAATTCTCATGTCGTAGTCCAGTCAGTCTGTTAGACTGGGTCAGAGTACAAGAGGTGAAACTTTTGCTTAAAGTCTTCTACATTTTTCTTTCGAGAGGAACAAAATGAAGTGTTACATGGAAAACGTGTTAAGAATCCAATATACAGTGCTGTAATTATTATTCCATTATTCCAGTTTTAAACAGTGAACCCCTAGTGAAATAATAGCCTTAGGATGGACAAAATGTACTGATGAATATGTGCACTGTCCAATAATCTGGTAAAGGAGGTGACCTGTTAAGCTTTCTTTTGAGGTGTAAGTTGGGTACGGGAAAGTGACTTTAAAAAAAGGTGTAGTCCCTCGAAATAAATATGAATGAGTCCCTTAAATACTGTATTTTAGCCAAATAACTCATGGTTAAAGTCATGCTTATTATAATGGGTGTAGCAACAAGTATCATCTAGAGTTGTGGCTTTGCGTTGTGAATGCAGTAAGGTAATTGCTGAGACGATCTTCAGTGATGTATTGGTAGCTACTGTTTATGCCTGACCTGCTTTTTCTGAATATGAAGTCCTTCTGTGCGAAACGAAACGTTGCACTTGGCCATAATGAAATCCTTTCTGTTTTGGCACCGCGTGTTTAACAGTGATGCAATACTCTCTTTCGATCTGACTTAATGGTAAAGATTTTTCAGGTGTCACTGCGCTATTTTGTTACAGTATTGTCTTGAACGTACTGTTCCTTTCTGCAGCTCTCCAGCTAGACGACTTTATCCGTCTGAAACACAGCCTGGTGACATAAAGGATTTTTTTCCTTATTTATTAATCGTCTGCTGCAAAGCTTGCAAAGTCCCAGAGCTGTGTTTTAAAAGAGAAGGGGCAGGGGGAGAGAAAAGTTTGCCTTCTAGCAGGGCTAACTTTCTGATTTGCGTGCAGTCCTTGTATTGTGCGTGGACAGGCAGAATGATTTAAAGGGAGTGGGGGAGAAAAACCCAGCTGGTTTTATCAAGCCCTTTTGGTCATCCATGTAATGCAATTTTTTACAGGTTAGAGCTCACTAATGTCATAAGAAACGACTATTTCTAGCCATCCGTTAAGGCTGGTTAAAGTCGGGGCGGAGAGCTACCAGGCGGGCAGGAGGCCCGAGCCATGGCCATCAGCTGTTTCCTGCCTGCCTCGCCGGTCACAGGCCGGGTGTGAAACTCCTGCTCCATCTCTTCTGAGAGCGGCTCTGTGGGGGGCTGGCCGGGAAACACTTCTCCACGAGTCCCATCTGCTGGATGCCGAGATGTATTGCCTGCTGGAGAGAGCGCGAGCATCATACCTCAGCCTCTAAATCTTAGCCGAGTGCAGCGTGCAACCAGGAGATGCACGCTTGCTTCTGAAAAACATGCCCTTCCTCTGTTTTTCTTCCATCCACCTAATTGCATTTGGGTTGCTGCTGTTCTCTTCAACAGGCTCCATGTGTTAAGTAAAGCAAGGTGGCAGCGCGAAGAACTTCAACCGTGTTGCTTTAGAGAAGCTGTAATCAGAAAAACCCAGGAGCCAGAAAAGATCACAGCAAAAAATATGCGTATCATTATCAAGCCATTTACAGGCCTGGGAATGAATTTCCTTTCTCCCAGCGTATATGCTCAGCAGTCAGTTTTTCAAATGCCTCATTAAGGCTGGTAGTCAGCTGCTCTCGCCGTCTTTCTCGCCATGCTGGAAGAGAGGGAGCACAGCCATCGCATCTGATCCAGCCTGCTGCACGGCAGCCTCTAATGTTGTTATGAAGCTAAAAGAGTGTTCTCCATCACTGAAAGTACACATTTCCCGATATGTTTCTGAGCGGGCCAAGCGAAGGTTAAGAGAGCTTGGTCTCACGTCCATAGTCTGGCTTTCCCCAGGGTAATACTTTTCTCTGTGGTAATTCACTGTTTGGTACCTGCCTTCAGAAAGGGTGCTGGAGGGAGGAAAATGGATAACGAATGCGAATGCAAAGTAGTGGAGAAAATCGGGAACGAATGTGAATGTAAAAAGGGGGGAAATGCATTAAATCCTAGCAATCTCACTGTGGTTTATTTTGCCCTCTCCTTTGCAGTCATTTGTGATGCATTTTGATACTTTATGTTAAGTGGTGTTGAGCCTTTTGCTTTAAAATAAAATTCAGGCAATTCTCCCTCTCCTCCTCTTACCTTCCATAGCTATTAAAGTAGGTTCTGCAATCTGAAGCACAGCCACTTCAAGGCTCTTGTGGAAATGTTACTGGAGGAAAATAATCCTAGAAAAAAAATCTTTAGAAAATAAATAGAATAAGATCAAACAACAATTTTATCTGTTGCAGACAGTGTTTAGGGAAAGATATGTTTATTTTGTGTACAGATATTTCTCATGTGCCTACTAAGGTAAAAATCTTTAATCTAACCCCCCTTCCCCAGATGGAAATGTGACGTTTTTAAATGTAGCTGGTTATGTTTGCCATTTGTTCAGTTTACCTTTTCCTCTCTCCCCTTTTATCACAGGGCCTTGCTGTAAATGAGCAGTTTGAGCTGCGCTGGTGACAATTAATATTGCTGCTGCTGTTACCAATAAACAGACGCATCATAACTAATTGTAGTGTGGTTTTCTTGATAGGTGGTAACAGCACAGAGGAGAAGCAAAACATGGAAGACACTGAGGGCCCGAGCCGAGAAGCAGGTAAGTGCACAGTTCCTTAAAGGACTCTGAGGTTTTATCCACCCTGGAACAATAACCCTCATCAATGCTACTGAGGGAACACATTTGTAGATTTTCACCAGATTAGCTCCGAGCTCGTGCAAGTCTCCAATTATAGACCACAACTCCATTCATTATGAATGAATGAATTGCAATGCAGGAATACAGATTTCCCTCTTTAACCTATCAACTCCACATTCCCTCTTTAAAGTGGATAACCTCTAGCTGATCCTCTAACTAGAGAGAAATATTTCTACTTCTCTGTCTACACCAGAGTAGCACTCTGCATACAATACAAAAGGGGGGGGGAGGGGGGGGAGGATGGGGTAGAAGGGGAGCAGGGGGCAGGGAAGGAAATTTGGGAAAGGTGGAAGCAGTCTTTCTGTACCGAGAACCATACTTCTAAAGTTTTCAGGTTTCAATAAATTGTCTACACAAGTCTCTGGGGTTATGAAGATTTAAATCCATACAGAAAGACATTACAGATACTGTGAACAAATGCCAGAGTTCATGAGCAGTGGATTTTGCAGATGGCATGATTATAAATTACGTATTACAAGGTAGCAAGTTCAGTATTTTAAAATGCAATGTCACTCCATGTTTGCAATAGATTTTTTTCTATATTTTTTCCATTTCTAGTTATATTTTTAATTGTACCCAACTCTGTTCAATGCAAAAGACTTAAGAATTAAGCAGTTATCAAAAGAGCTGATGTAGCAATCAAAATGCTTGTAAATACCCTTCTTTCCTAAGATTTCTTTTCGTAGCATTACCTGCAATACAATACGTTTCCTGGTTATTTTTTTCTCATAGTAGTGCAGGATGCTACCTTAATTCACAGAGCATGAAACAGTTTTATAGAGAGCTATCTTTTTAATCAGACTTAAAGATTGTTATCAATATGTGGAAAACTGAGCTGAAGAAGGCCAGCCAGTAAATGCAGCAGAAAAAAAATAGGAAGCCTGGAGTCTTGTCTGATCTGTTTTGCATACTGTATCATGACTCCTTCCAGAAGAGGAGCTCATTTAACGAGGGCCCTTGTTTGTCCCACACGGTGAGCACTATGCGTGTGGTAGCGCAGCATTTCTCCCTGCTCTCCCCTGGGCAGTCTTCTGCAACCGTGTGTTAACAGCTGATGCTGGTGGCCTCAAGTACTTGAAGTCCCTCTGTATTTTTTGTTGCCTTTGTCTCTGCTTCTTTACATCCCCACGCGTGGCAGGCAGTGTGAGGTGAGGACATAGGCACACAGCACTCTAGCTTTGGACTGGGGCCCTTTATCCTCCCCAGGATAAGCATGCTGGGCTATTTTGTATGCGCTGAAGGACAACCATGTTTCCTTTCCTGGGTTTTTACTGTTATGCTGGTCGGGCAGAAGTGCGGAAGGAGTTGACCTGTCTGAATTCAGGCTCTGTTTTTAATCTCTTGCTAGGCAGGGGGATCTCTTTGCTCAAGCAATGCAGAGCTTTTAACTGTACCAAATATTGCTTGGCTCCTAGCTCAGGATTACTCCAGCTGCAGAGATTCCTGTTAAACTCAGTTATGTTACTGTCTATAGATGCCAAATATAGCCCACTGTACTTGTCAACTGTATTGACTCTGATGGTATGTATATTTCCTTGGTGTTTTGATTTGCAAAACAGCTGGAGTGAATGTGATACGTTTCATTTTTCCCAAGAGAAGTAAGGGAAATGCACGTCTCTTAATTATTACTTTGCTGCTGGAGGTGTGTTAAATGCATTGTGTTTTTTCTTTTTTTTTCTTTCTTTTCCAAAACTGTCATTATGACTTGTTATGTTAGAAGCTGTCATACCTGGTTTATCAGAGATATCGCGTATGCTCTTGTGCTATCTCATATTGGTAGTCATGTTTTGTTACTCTCATGAAGAGTGTTAAAGAAAGGATCCAGACTTTTTAAGTCCCAAATCCAGAAAACGTCATATTGCAGGAACTCGCCTAAAGACAGCATTGTTCCTACGCATGAATCACCTCCTCAGACGCAAGCACACAGCATTACAGAAAAAAATTATTTGACTTAACATTTATCGCTACTGGTTCACCTACTGATAAGAACAGAGAGGTGTACAATTACCTCCAGTGAGTAATGTTCAGCTGATGAATTGCTGCCACTTTCCACATTCCTCAACTGGGGAGACAAAACATCATCAGTAATTTCTAGGGTTGCTGCTTCTGTTCCCTTCCTTGGTGGTGTAGGAAATGACCTGATATTCTAAGATACACGGTTGTGTGGCTAAAACAGTTCTAAACACCATGAAAGATAATTGTAAGGAGCAATCTCTTCAAATGTTGAAGTTCTTATTTGTATTTTCTAAACCAAAAGGCATAACCTTCATCTGAGTATGACAAATCAAAAATCATTACTTTAATATCGTAAAAGAAAACATTGGGGAAAAAATAGAAACTGTAGTCTTAGCCAGTCCATTACATAAAGATTTATATATTCTTATTACATAGTACATGAAAAAGCCAGTTATAGCATACAAAGACTGGCCTAAAATAGTTCAGCTATTACATTGTTGTTTTTTTTTTTATAATCTGGCCTCTGTCCTATCATCAGTGAACTTCACAGTTAAGATGTGGAAAACAAAATGGCAGGTGGTTCAGAGCTCTTGTTTCAAGCTTGTTAAAAATATTCAATGAGTATATTGAGGGAAGGGGGGGGGGGTTCAGAATCACCAGAGGCAAGTCTTGTGAAAGAAAAGAAAGAATAAAAATGAAAGCAGATTTCCAAAGTTTTTAGCTAACAAAAATTGCCAAGAAAAAGCAACAGTGTAGGTGAAAAAAGTCTGTTAAATTCAGGTACTAATTACTAATTTAATCTATTAAAGATCATGGTTTTAGCAGCATGCTCTGACATTCAACATCTATGCACCACAGATTTTCAGGGACTTGCTAAATTTCGGGCCTGATTTACGAAAGCTTCTGTTTTCAGGAAAGCGTTTGCATTTAATCATTTTGATTCCAACGGGATTCACGGACATGATTAAAGTTAAAGAATGGCTTAATTGTTTTTTACTCAAAATAGATGGATTAAATGAAAAAAGGAATCTCAAAGCAACAAGCACAGCAGCCTATTCATGAAATTGATAGCTGTTCCTCTCTCTCTATTATGGGAAATTGAAATATGGACTTTAACTGGCAGTACTGTAATCTAAGTTTACCCCTGGCTTAGGGAAGACAATCAGACCAGTAATGGCCAGAGAATACAGCGTGAATGGACCGAAGCCCAGAAAATCAAATTCAAGTATAGTATCGTGCTTCAGATAAGGTGTAATGCCTTTTTTTTTTTTTTCCAGTAAACCAGTTCATTATTTTGCCATCTAATGAATAATGTCTCTTTAATTTCCTTGGTTCTTATAGATGAGACGAAACCTTCAGCTGTAGCCAGCCTATCATCATCAGAAGCCACAGAGCCATGTGAGGATAAAGGTACAGATTGTAAATTACATTGCAAAATACCCAATCCCAAGAGGACGTTTCATAAAACTGTATTTTTCTTTGTCTGGAAATTGCTAAAATCACAGTTAAACCATACAGAAATAGGTAAATGCTTGGATTTTGATTTACAAAAGTCTTTGTAATAAAACTACTTGGCACCAGCTGTTGTGCTGGTAGGAGAGATGCCATGAATTCCTAAGTCCCCTTGTTATGGAGGTAATACTGCAATATCATACATGACATGTCAGAAATTAGCCTGAAGCTTGGGTTCGCTGTGATGACTCACACGCGTAAAGTTAAGCGTGCGCATCTATCTCAGCTGTGTTAGCTCCCTATTCAGTGCTCTCCTGATGGGGAAAAAGAAAAACACAATAGCTATAAACACATCAAGAGGAGACAGAAGGAATTGAAGTCATAATTGAGAGGGAGAAAGTAATGTTTATCTTGTGCAGACTGTGCTGGGCACTCAGATCATTTAGTTTGTGATAAATATTTGAAAGTGTCACGGGGCCAAATGACAGGGAGTTTAGGAAACAAGAAAGAGAGATGATCTAATTTAAATGTTTCAAGCTGAGATTTTTCCTGTGGAGTTGTTGGTTTACAGATAGGAACCAGTGCACAGACCTACTGTTTTTGATACTGTTATGATATCACGCTATTAATTGCTTGTGCCGCTCTATGGTTTTTGGCATTTGGGGGGGTGGAAGGGGGGTGTCAGGAAAAAGCCTGGGTGATTTATAAAATGTTCGCTACTGGTAATTCAAAACAGGAGTTGTGCTATCTATAATAAATGCAGTCCATCAGTACAACCTTCAAGAAAGCCTAATAGAAAATTTTAATGCATTTTACTGAGATAACATAATTATTAACATCCATTAACTTATTTATTTTAAAAGATCGAATGTTTAATTCAGCGTTACTGCTTGACTCTCTTCTCATTTTTCTAGATAAGTGTGACAGGGTGTGAGATCTTGCCCTTTTGTTCCAAAAGAACATGCTAGAGAGCCCACATACTTACCTGATTATGAGTTCAAAGCCTTGCACAGGTTGATTTAAGTGCTCTCTCAACTGATTGATTGATACTGTGGGGAAAAAAAGCCCTCAAACCCTTGCCAGAGTACTGGCTTTTGCTATCGATATCTTCACAGATTAAGGTCATGGCAAGGCTAGTTTAAGGCAGGAATACTGATAGATTCAGCCCCAGCCATAGCAGGCAATTACCTGTCACTCATCGCTCTTTTCTCAGTGACACTTGGCCTTTTTATGTATACTGTATTTATGTGATCACCCATTGGATGTGCTTTTTGATGCTGTGTAATGTGAGGCCCACGGTGGGTTTTTGGATTAGGATTTCTTGTTGTTGTTGTGTGCAGTCTTTACCAAAGATCCAAATGTTTTGCTAGTGCTTTGCGTGCTTGTTCATGACTATGACATCCGTGCCTTTTGATATGCTGTTCAGTGACCATCTCTGTGGTTTTTTGATGCTCCAGTTTTTTGACCTTTTGTATTAGTTGCCTCTTCTCGGGAAAGTAGCTGTCTTTGTGTTATGCTCTCGCTTTTCCTATAGTGTTCTAAGAGAATAATGTTTTCCCCTCTTCTCTCAAGAGGCTGGCAGAAGAAGAGATGGTAACCTGAGAAGCCCAAAGGGTCATTACTCTTGGATGTCCTACTTCTCCTCAAAAATAAGACAGAAAGCATCTGGTAGGGGAAAAGGAGTGAGACAGACTCTCCTCCATATATTTTGTGTGTAAAGTCATGCTAGTACAAAGGAAGGAATGGTGGGGAAGAGAGCCTGTTTCGGAATTAGGTTGCTAGTTATTTAAGGGAAAACCAAGAGTTTTGAACGATGAGACTGCCGCATCCATCAGGCCATGGTTTTAATCCTTATTTGCATTAGTATATTCTCAATTTTTCAGATTTTAGATGTTGAATTAGTTTAACACTGAATACTGGTGTTACAAAAAACCTGCTACTGCTTGGGAAATGGCACTTTTACAAAATCCTGGCATTTCTGAAAACACCTGCTGCTCCCAAAATAAATTTCAGCCTTCAAATTGTTTGCCCACTGAGTTAACGCAACTAAAACCTGCCAGGTTCTGGAACATACTCATTTCTGTAGTTTATCCTCAGCTAAATGACCTGGATGTAAAGCATTCAAAGAAATTATGTTTTTCTATTCCTTTCACCTAATTACCATGGAACGAGATTTGTAGTGAAGAAGTCTGGGCTACAAACTTCCAAAATGCATGGTTTAAACCACTCAGAATAGGAGGTTTCCAAGCCTGCTGTGGCAGTTCAGCAGTCTCTCTAATGCCAGTTCTGGTGAGTGCACGGAAACGTGTATTTTGACTTGGATTAGCATCAGCTAGTAAGTTTTCCACTCCTTTTTTCCCCCCCACATATCTCTGGGATCAGAAAATAGTGAGCACACTGAAATGCTTCCTTTCTGTTCTAAAACGTGCGGCTGCTCAAAACGGATGCCGCTGTCTCTCAGCCTGAACATCGTGGCTTGGCAGGCCAGATACAGTGATAAATTTTTTCTCTCCACTGGTTGGAATTATTTCTGTGATGACTTTTATCATAGCTCTCAATGAATATTGCCAGTGGCAGACTGTCACGAAAAGGCTTCTGCCAGTCCCACAGTAGCACAGCTCAACACTTTTTGGTAGGGTCTGTGGCAGAAAATGGTAGGTCTCACGCAAACCCACGCTCTAATTCAGGAACATGTTCCTGATCAGGAGAGCACTTTAACTGGTTGGGAATTTATTCAAGTGTTAATTTTCTTCTCTTCCAAGGGGCTTTTGAAGCACACGCATCTATGCTATCACGAAGTTCTAATATTTTTTCTTAACTGGAGCCTTCTTTATCCTTTATTTATTTATTTATTTAAAGGGAAGGGAAAGGATGGGAAAAGGGAAGTACAGTTCATAATAGAATGTGCTGAACAATGCAGGAATAATGCTTCAAGGAGCTCTGACGGAAAATGAAAATCTACTGTGGGATTACATGTCCCACATTATTGTGTGCTCGTATCTCTCCTGTCATTCATTAGAGAGTTCATTAAAAAAAAGTTCATGTGGGCACAGTTCACATGTGGTCTTTGAAAAGACGGAACTTCCTGAGTGCCCTGTCCTCAGGAAGCAAAGCAGAATAGTCGTATTACAAGAATATCAAGACATTTGATGTTATGCTGTGGAGGTGTCCTCTTACTTCAGCCTGTGCCAAGCTTCTCTTTCCACTGTCTGGAAATAGAGCAAAGAAATGTTGCAATTTTACCCTTGAAAACTTGCATGCATATCTATTAGCTCTCGAGGAGAGAGCTGACACCTCTCGGCAGCACCTTCGTAGCGCTTCATTACTGTGCATATGGAAGTAGATCCTTTTATACACAGCGTATTTCAACTTAGAGATGCTCCTCTTTATGAAGTGGAAGGACAGAAGAAAGTGATTAAGGCCATTAATGTTTATGCAGCAGATAAAACATGTATCAGACAGGCTGCACTCAGTCTGGAATGCCTGTCCACACAAGATTGTGCTGGGACTACCAACTCGTTTTAAATGGACCGAGTGAGTGTGTGAGAGAGTGTATATTCTTCATTTGCTTCTCATATACCTGTCCTACCGATTATTATTTAACCTGACTTAATGATGGGGCTTTCTGGCAGAAAAATGAAAAAAGGGAATGGATTTAGCACAGATAAAGAATGAAGTCCCCATTATGTAATCATGGGAAAGTTTCTGTGCACAATACACTGATTTTAATTCATTAGCACTTAATAAGAACTGAATTTTCATTTGAAGGTCAACTAAATTAAATCATATGCTAATTAATTTTAAAAATAAAGCAGCGATTAATTATTTCCAGGTGTTCACCAAAGTCTGCGCTCCTGCGGGAGTGCCATTTAAAGCAAGTCACTATTTTTCTATGTTCTTCGAAATGGAGTCAGGTTCAGTCAGCTGGAGAGTTTATGATGTCAGAGACTGCATTAGGTATATGCCTTGGCTAGAGCTGAGCCCTAAAAACTCACTTTGTACAACCCAGAAGCCTGCAAGTATCTTGCGTGTAAACATACAGGATATATAATTCCTGTTTGGCCTGCTGTAGTTCTCACCATGGAAAAATCTTGGTGTCCTAAAGACATAAATGATTGAGAAGGGATAACCGGAAAGATATAACATTTCAAATCCAGGGGAGCTGGGTAAATTGGCATAAATTAGACATTGATGAGTGGGTGAAGCAGACTGACTGGAAGGGCAGTGTGCTCAAAAAGAGGTGTTTAAAATCAGCTCTTAAGTATATATTAAGACATCTGAATGAATGACCCGATTTTCAGAAGTGCTGAGCGCTCAGCAGCCACCAATGAAATGTTTTTACTTTACCCTTGGGCTATGATTAGGCCTGGAAAATTTCAGCCTGAAAAAATTCAATTATAGGTAACTGAGAAAGAACCTTTTTAAATGGAAGAGTTTCAACACCCCCAACTGTAGCTGTGGCTCCGCGTGCCAGCTGCAGGGATAACATTTTTCTTGCCCTTGGTTAGAATGATTTCGGTGAAAGCAAATTGGCTAACGCAAGCTAAGTGATGTGGTGGGGGGGGGGGGTTATTTATTTATTTTTATTTTCAACCAGGTACATAACCATCAACATCCAACCAAATGCCTGTTCTCTTAGCACCATCATAATGGTCAGTGTGAGCTGTACGTGATGCAGGTTACTCACTTTTCCTTTTAATCTGACCTATCTGTAGCATTGTGCATCCAGACAGGGTCAAGGCCATAAACTACTCGAGATATTTCTGCTTTACCATTCTCCTGTACAGGCAGCTGCAACAGCTGACACTAATCTGCTTAGCTGGTTTATTTAAATCCTACTTATTTTTAAATATTAGCTGACCTGAAGCCATCCAGCTGCGCTCCCGTCAGCCTGACCATCACCTGCTCCTTCCAGCTCCTCTCTCCTACCTTCAGTCGGGCAGCACCTTCTCCTGGGAAGGGTCTAACTGAGACCACCAGGTTTTTCTCAGTGTTTTCCTTACCCAGTGCCCCATGCAATGGGCCCTGCCCTGGCAGCAGCAGCAGGGTGCCCACAGTTATCTTACCAACTGCACCTGAAATGTCTCTTGTGGACAGAAGGGGAAGTTAGAGGAGATGCCCTTCTGGCAGCTGGAAGCATGAGCGAGTGGGAGCGTTACCCGCTGGACCCCCACCTGGGGAGATGAAGTGCCTGCTGTATTACCTGAACACTTGCAAAAATCTCTCTACAGGTTGTTGCACCTAAAAACGTCTGTTTTACCAAGCCATATAAACTTGGGCTCAAATAAATCTAATCCGTCATAAAGATAGATTAAAATGAAATCTTGGTGGATATAAAAATAACATTTTAAAGTCAAAGCTCAAGAATATCTCCCTAACTTCTTATAAATCACCATTTTATAGTACTTCATTTTAACACATTTTCCTCGGTTTATGAGGCAAAAGAATACCCTAATCATGTGGCAGCCTCCGTGCACACCATTACCTGTAATTTTAGACGCCTGCTTGATTTCTTTCACTCTGGAAATATTCCAGTCATTTTTCACAGTATCATGCTTAAAAAATAAAATGCACTGAACCTGCTTCTTTCATAATGGCCAGCTTTTTCCCTCTTTAATCGTCTTACAGCTCCCTAAAATGTGGTGATTTATCTATGCTGTGTGCAGGACCCAGGTGTGTTGCACATTAGAAATGACTCAGTAAATAAGCCATACAGAGAGTAGCTGGGGAAGTGAATTTTAAAAGATCATTAAAACCACTTAACATTCAGATCTTACCATTTCTCCTCTTCCTAAGCATTTGCAAAATTTTGTTTGAGCAGTGTTGCTTTGTACAGTCAAAAAAAAAAAACCACACATGAATGACATGGAAAAACAGGGGGTTTTATGCAGTCTTTATACAAAATAATGCCTGATTATTGGCAGGAAGGGTAGAATTGATAGCTTATTGCAAGTTACAGAGTTTTCTTGGAGTTGAAGTCAACATGCAGTTGGTATATTAGAACAGTAATGTGTGTGGTGAGTATTCTGACCCTCTTACTTAATGTCCAAATATTTTCTACATGATTTTTTAAAGGCTGGGGTTAATTCCCAGGTCCATGTAGCCACACAACTCCACGAGATAGTTGTTTCAATACAATGGAGGGGTGCAGAGCAAGCGGGGTCATAGCGAGCGCTCCTTACGTGGATACTGCCACTGCAGGTAAAGCAGCCCCCAGGTAAAAGCAGGTTTGAAGGAATTAATCGGTTTTACACTCAGATGTTCATAAGCACTTCATTGCTTTATGTGCAGTAGATGAAAGTGGCCTATCTTTGATTCATTTATGTCACTAAATGTCATGTTTGGTTCATTTGTGTGTGATCAGTGATGACACCAGGAACCGTGCTACAATGCAGTATCAGAAGCACTGCTTACTTTCAGTCCCTCCTGGTGGAATGCTAACCCTTTACAGCCCCAAAGCGAATGGTGCCCCATGTACATCACCAAAAAAACAAACATACTTTGCTGAGAAATGCTACCCTCACTAGAGTTCTCGGTGCAACTTGGCAGATGAGTAGCTGTGTTAGGAGATGACTGACACTGCTTTATACTATTTAAAAAATCTGCTTTATACCATTTATACCACTGCTTTATACCATTTAAAAAATCAGAGTTAGTTCCTAGCCATTTGGTTGTGGATGAAGGCTGTAGGGATGTCCAGAGCTTGTGCGGACATGGAGTCTTTTAGGACTATCATACTGGCTTAAGCCCAGTTCTGTATGGCTCTAGAGGACTAAGTCAGCACAGAAGACCACCTCTTCCTGAGCAATACTGCTACCCTACTGAAAACTTGCGAAGAGAAACTTGTATTTAGTCAGCATTTGTGGTATTCCCACCACTGCTTGCCAACTGAAACAGATGCAGCGTTCTTGCCTCGTATCCAATTTGGGACCAGCTTTTATTGACCTGTGCATTTAATCTTACATTTTTTACTCTTGCCTGCCTGAGATTTTCTTCATAA
Organism: Anser cygnoides; assembly: GCF_040182565.1. Lineage (NCBI taxonomy): Eukaryota > Metazoa > Chordata > Aves > Anseriformes > Anatidae > Anser > Anser cygnoides. The sequence continues at coordinate 3,047,974 of NC_089875.1, read as the reverse complement.
ATCTGGGTTTATTCCTTTGCTTTATTTTATTCTTGTTAATCCTAAAAGTAAATCTGTCTTTGGACCTTTTGGCTTGAATATTTGATCTACTATTTGCATTTGAAAAGAAGAAATCTTTGATATGGTCTTGACCTTAAAGATTTTGAAACTCAGAATCTACATGCTAATGCAGCTACTGATCTCTCCTGCTGAAATAGGAACCGCAGGCTCCTTCAGCGAGGCAGCAACTCCTGCCCATGTTCTGCTCTTTTCAGAAACACGCTTGACAAAAAAGAACATGTGCAAAATGAACATTTTATGTTGCCTGGAATAATTTTGAATCCTGTGCAACTAAAATGCTTTCTTGAACCCTGGAACAATTAGGAAACTGTTTACATCCAAAATGAAAGCTTAACGTTAAATTGCAATCCTGTAAGAATAAACTGTCCAGGTATGGGAATGTCTGAAGATGGGCCAAACAGCATAGACGGTCTGTTGCTGTGGTGCCTAATGCTGGCACTGAGCACAGCAGTAGGGTCAGACTTCCAGCTGTGCCCAAGGGTGGAAATGCAGACAACTCGTGCTGCACAATAACTGTAGTTTGCCATAAGCTGTGGTGTTGCACGACAAAGAACAATGTGAGGGGGCACATACATCAGCGAAGCACAAGGCTCTTTAAACTCCATTTGTTGCTATTGACCAAGGCGCGTAATTGTTCCTCTGATGCTGCGGATTGATTTTTGCATGAAATTGGAGTCATTCCTCATTCTGGGAGGAAAGGTGGCACCTGCAGACTGAGATTAAAGGCACAGGTCTGGCAGTATAAAGTACTGTGCAATCAGCACTGGATAAGATATCTCTAAGAACCATATGGGACAGAGGAACATGTACCTCTCCCACCCCCAGCAGGTAATATCACGCTTCTGGCTCTTTGAAGGGCCCTCACTGCAAGGTACTCAAGGCAGAGGACTTCTGATTCCATATTTGTCAGTAAAGTACCATTTGCAAACATGCAACTAAATCATACCGAAAAAGATTATATGAATTCAGAGTAGGGGGCTAGGGGTGGTACAAACCTTGGCTTGCTGGATGTCCCGCAGGCTTTGACATTCAGTGAAGCCAGAATTTCACTCGATGCATTTAAAGTTTGTTTTAGACGTTGAGAAATTCCCTGAAGATTTTTAGTGCCTTTCCAATTGAAGACCAAGAGGTCCTTCAACTCGCTTTTTGATTAAACTTGCAATTTGATGAGATTCTAATTTATTTTTGCACCGATTCAGGCTGATAGGGTAATCCCTTGTAACTCATAGCACAATGTGGCTTCCTAGCATGAAAGGGCCAACACAGTGGCCCAGCTGATAGCAGTGCTCAGCGTTTTAAGTCCACAGTAGGGTAGAAAAAAAAGTGCAGCAAGGGCAAATTTTAGCAAATTGTACATCAGTGAGATATTCTGCTTTCAAACTTGGATTTATAAACTTATTGTCATGCCATGAGAGAAGTAAGAAGCTGTGCAGGTAATTAAATATTTGCCTTGGGGGATTATTTGCAGTTAATTAAAGCCACACACTTTCAGTGCATACCTTTTCTACAGATTATTAAATTTGGATCAGATGTTAACAACCCAGCTTTCTCGCTTATCCATCAGAGATTATTCTTGGCAAGTTTCAGGAAGAGAGTTTTACCCGGGCATCCTTTGGTATGTTGTAAGATCTGCTCTGCTGTATGATGGAAAGGGACCCTCTAGAAGTAGAGCTGTGACAAAACTGTCATAATGTAATTTACTGTCATGCGCTGTAGGTCTTTGCACTCCATAGATCACTAGGGAGTGGCTCTAGTCAGAAAATGTTGTTTGACATGCAAAAAACAATGCCTGGTGTATACAAAGACCACAGATAGAGTGTAGGGGCTGGATTTATACTGTCTAATTCAAAACCTCACTGTGCCACTGGTTCAGAGTATGGCTTTGGGCGCTTCATTTTGGTAGTCTCCCCAAAAGCAAAAGCAGTCTTGGCCACGATAATGGCCTTGGGAGTTCTGTCATCTGGTGAAATGAGGCCAGGATTTGCAGTGGGATTTATAGGACTGAATGTTTGTCAAGCTAGGGAAAATCCAACCATGAAAAGCACTGGTATTGTTATTAAAAAAAAAAAAAAAGTCACTCTGTTTATTAAGTAGGCGGTCCATTGTGTTTCTCCTAGCTTTGTGCCACTCATTTCATTAGAAATAAGTCTCAGTAGCACTTCTCATTTTTCTTACATATCGTTTCTTGACAACTCCTTGTCTAAGGTTTGTACCGCAGGCCAGAAACTGCTCAATAAGTGTACGGATTCAGAAATCAGCTTGAATAATTGAGACCCACGAGTATGCTTTTGTAGTGTACGAGTCTGTGGTTAAGCAGCAGGAAGTGCTGTCCGAGTATCAGAATGCCAAGTATGAACCTCGCACCTAAGGGCCACCAGTGTCTGAGGAAACAGCCAGACTTTTCCAGCACAAAAACTGCTGCAGGACGCGTGTTTGTGTGTTCGCTGTTTCCTCAGACTCCCTGAAAGACTCCAAGGGCGCGCGGGAGAGTGACCCAGCACATCCTATGGGGTGCGAGCAAGATCAAGCCGAAGGTAAAGTTCTCTCTCAAAATTCTTTAAGACGCAGATAATGAACCAGTTGGGAGCCTTAGTTCCTCCAGTTACAGCATCCAGTGGGTTTCAGCCTGACCTCTGCTGCCTCAGGAAAATGCTGTCAGCAAGCAGAGGTCCCGTGCCAGACAGGCCTGGTGCAGTAATTGTTGGTGTTGCTGGCAAAGACACATCTCCAAGCGTGTGGGCTTCTAACCATATAGATCCAGAGGACATAGCACTGTTGTTCTTGTTGTTCTCCCCCTCCCCCCCCCCTTTTTTTTCCTCCCCTCCCATCATTATTCTAAAAGCCTGTGGGGTGATTCTATTCCTTCTGATAAGCTGACCAGCAAGCGGGGGTGCTTTGCAACAGCTCCTGTGAGAACCAGTGTGTCGAGGCTGAGCTACAAACGAAGGAAAAAATAGCTGTTCCAGGTCAGTTGTGACCAGACATTGAACATCCTTAATGCTTAGAGCTTAGTAGGTGGTATTTTCATATATGAAATAGTTCTAACATTGTTCATTTAATAGCAAAAAGCATTTCATGGCTGAAGAGTTCGATGCGGCGTGTTAGGTTCGTGCCGTGCCTGTCGAACCTGCCGCTGCGTGCATGCAGCCCTCGCACTGATGTCATTTTCAATCTGTCGTGCTAACAGGACAGCAGGATGGTGCTGCAGAGGAGGAGATGAAAGCTGGGGCAGATTCCCAAAGCTCCTGCATGGAGATAGAAGGTACTGCATATTCATCACACTGTTATTGCTCAGATCTGAGCAGTAGTGTTGAAATTCCCTTTTGTTTTCCATGCTTCCAAGACCAAAACTGTGGAGCTGAATCATCTTCTGGTAACCCTGACTTCAGTCCAGAGCAGGGGAGTAGCTATGGGTTCTCAGTGATATCAGATGGCGTTTTAATGACTGCCTCCATTAGAGAAAGAAGTGAACACTGTGTGTCTTGTTCCCTTGTTCCTCTCGCCAAGCACTGGAGCCCTGTATGTTCAGAGCACAGAATGCTCTGTCCTCCATCCAGCAAAACATTAGAGTGTGTGTGCCCCTGGGCTTGTGAGGAGTCCTGGTGAGGGACGATGCTTGGAGCTAGGCATGGGGGGCTTTTTGTGCCCAATCCCAGAAAGCTCAGCATGCTGGAGGAGCGAGGCCTTGCTCTCAACGACTGCCCGTTGCATTTCCCCGAGATAGATACTGTATCTGTGCTGTTGAGGGGAAGGATCCTTTTCCAGTGTTTTTAATGGTAATCTGTCTAGTGTATGTTAATCCTTTTATACAATGTACATTCTGAAAAGCCTTACTGTTCATCTTTTTATCAAATTTATTCAGAGCCATTGTTGAACCAAGAAGGCACAACAGAAGAGGAGAAACCTTTGATTCCCAGTGCAGAGGAAAAAGAAAAAGAAGGAGGAGGAGGAGCACAAGTAGAAGAAGAGGAAGGTAAGGCTACTTAAAAAAATAGAATGAGAAAGAGAATTCCGCTGGGCTCACGTTCTGTTTTTCTTCTGCTTGTCAGGAAACATGGAAATAGCACGTATAAAGGGATTTACTAAAAAAAAAAAAAAAACAAAAACACACACTAACTTCCGTATCTTTGTGTTGCTTTGATATACTGGACATGCAGTCACATAGGAATATAAGTGCAAGAAAGTGCACAATCAGATTCTAAAGTTATTTAAAATAAGCACACTTTTCATTGTTTTTCCGTATTAATGTGCAGATTAAACAACCAATTTCTGTCCATTTAAGTATCCTCTTGATCATGTTCACTAGAAGCATCAAGAATATTTACAGTAAGTAGGCATGCAAATGAGCAGTGAGGCCATTAATAGAGATTTAGCTAGTAATTAACTAAAACTAGTAATTCTAATAAAGAAACCAATATTTGGAGCGGGAGCACAGGGTCTTGCTGAAGCAGTATTTTTTTTCCGAGAGTAAAGTATTTAAATCCTTAGTAATGCTTTTGTAAAGAAACTTAGAAGTTCAATTTTCTGTCTTGGATACTCTTCTGGGAGCATTACATTCAGTGCACCATTTGTAACAGCCACGTGGTTATGTAAAAAGAACATGTTATGTAAATAATTCTCTAATTGTAAAGTCGCTGTAAGTTAATAATTATATGGTTGTCTTCTGTAGAGCACAGAGATGAATTTTATAGTTCCAAATTAAAACCGAGACATGATTTTTACTGAAAATTCAGGTCAATACTAACTGTTGTCCTAATTATGAACTCCTTTTCCTAGCCACATTGACAGCAACTTAATTGCAAACGTGTATTAGTAATATTGACACTTTTCTCCACAGCAAACCCCGGTTAACAGAACCTCTGTTCACATACAGCTAACCAGCATTTCTGCTCCTTTTTTTTTTTTAATTGCCTATCCAAGTTGAGACTAATCACATCTCTTTATTATCAGTCATGTTAATAGTATCGGGTTTGTGCCGTATTACTGACAGTGAAAACAGAATTCATATAATCCTTACTTCAAATCCAGGTAAATGGTATTGCTCTACTTCAATTGCAAATCCAGGTTATGTAATACGAGCTTGCTCTGATTGCAAATACCAAAGTCGTTATGTTAATTTCCTCCTAATAGAAATTATTTACATTTTATTTTATGCCTCATCAAAAGCAAGTTGGACAAAATGTACTTTCATTATTTGTGCATTTCCTTCCCTTTAATACTTGAGTGTCCCCTACAGCTAGTGGCTGTCATTTAGTTCTCAGTGGAGAGATTGTATTTCACCATCTGTTCTACCTACTATTAAAATATGCAACGTTAAAGAAAAGAAGGTAATGTCAGAAAAAGGTTGTTCTTGGCACTTTTCCTTTTCCTGCCCCTGATTTAAAAGGCTCAAGTACTAAGTAAGTAAAAGGTTCTTTCCAAACATTGTGGAACGTGTTCCTACAAGGGGGCTCAGATATTGCTCTTGAACAAGATCGGTCTGATCCAAAGCTTACCGAAGTTCATAGAAAGACTCTCATTGATTTAAGTGAGCTTTCGATCAGCTCCTTAATAGGAGGAGATGCTGTGCTGAGTCTATGTGTGGGATAATGGCACTTAGGTAACTCCACGGATACTCTGTTTAGCTTTTTCTGAACTTTGGCTTTGCATCAGGGAAAATAAATTGGTGTGAGTGTTGTTGTTGTTGTGTTGTGGTGGGTTTGTTGTTGTTGTTTGGCTTGGTTTTGAGAACAAAATGAAGTTAAGTCTTTCCCTTGCATTGTTTCATTCTTGTGGGTGTAAGAACATATAGGGGAACCTTCAGAGCTATTCTTGTTAGATGCTCCCCATTCGGTGGGCACATTGTCAGCCATGCGAGATTTAAAAGTCTGCCACAATGCAAGGTGAATCTGGACAAGGAGTTGAAGAAACAGAAAATCAGCTGAAGTTCAAGCTGATAAAATAATACATACTTCCCAAAGAGAGTCTCTTTTTAATGGGAAGAGATTACAGGGCATAAAACGGGTTACCTGAAATGTTGTTATATCTCTAAGTGCTGTCGCATAACCTAATTCTTTGAAATTGTTTTCCAGCAGCACCCACAGTACATTTGGTGTACAATAAACCAGCATATTTTTGCCTAAGAACACTTGGAAAAAAGCTGATACGGGGCTGCAGTTCCCATTAAATAGAAATCTGGTCATAAAACTGAATCCTAAGTGTCACAATGGTGGTTTTGACCTGTATTAGCCCTACATGCGCAGCCCCGCGTAGCAACTACTGATCTCTAAGCTATCTGCTCTCTCTGTTCTACATCTGATTTTTTCCTGTCGTGTTACCATGCTCATCCTGGAGCGAGGGGTAGCACATAACTGCCTCTCTGCTTTCTCTGTCTCACTGGGAGCCATTAGATGAACGGGAGTCCTCTGTGACCTGTGCTGTCCCCAGCGCTGGAGCTGTGGAATCCACTAAATTGCCAACGAAGATCAAAGTCCCTTTCCCAACCTAAAGCTAGATTTCTGCCTAGTTACTGATGGTGGCTTTGAAGCCCGCTAGAAACTTTTTTCAGTGATCTGGTTTTCCTTGGAGAAAAAAAGTCTGTTTCTTTATGGTTTCGAGGCGTGTCTCAGTTTTCACAAACTTCTGACAAAGTGTAGGTGTGCTGCCGATCTAGTTTTCCTGTCAGCTCATCTGTGTGGTGTTGGGGATTTTAGGGCTTGCAGGGTCCTTATATAGCCCACGTGGCTTCACAGCTCCAGGGTGACTCCACAGCCTGTAGTTTTACCAAGGAGTCGTGGATCCTGGTGCTCCCGAAGTTCTGGGGCACCGTTCTGGGACTTGAAGGATCCAAGTCGTAGCAATTTCACTGCTCCATTGCCAGCGGAATGAAGTAAGCCAGATTACCCTGAAGAATGTAACATTGTAAAGCACTGTGTGTGTTTCATAAAAACCTGGTGCGGCTTTTTCCAAAATCAGTAATAAAATACAGCGTGTGCCAATTATTCCCTATTTTCCTACTGTAACCTGAAGTTATATGTTATTAGGGAGCACCTGAAGAAAAAAGACCAGCTAAGATGCCTTTTCTGTTATTTTCCAACTACTATAACGCACCCATTCTAATTCACAAAAGAATAATGAAAATATGTGTTTCTTATAAGGTTAGGGAATATTCTCAAATCCCTTTATTAAAAAGCAAAGTCAGTGGTGATCACTGACCTGGTTGCTGACTAGGGAAGTGTAGGTGTTGTTAATACACCGCTTGGCAGCCCCTTTATACGTCCACCTAGAAGTAGCCCTGTCATGTTGTAACAATCACGTGTTCAACATTTAGCTGCAGTTTTAAGCAGCTCAGTTTTTCTAGGAGACAATTTCTAGCATGTCTGAATATGTAGCCGTTTGCTACTCGAAGCCTGCTCTCCCCCCTATTACGTTTTTTCATTTCTGAACTCTTTCTGTCTCCCTGCAAAAGGCCTTAGATATGATGATTTCTCTCTCTGGTCATCTCTAGAAGTTGCCCAACTCTTTGGAGGAGAGGTTTTCCACCAAGCTACTGACATATGAGCAGAGTTAACCATTGTTTCTCTGTTTGATCATCTTCTGTATTTAGGCTACAATATTTTGTCCTATTGTGCTGTTTGTAGGATTACTTGAGCTTGGCTTGGGATTCTTTTCCACCTAAGAAGCAATTTTCACGTCAACTCATGTCACCTGTCGCCGTGTTGTGAGCACAAAGCACAACTCCTGGTTTCAGGAGTAGTCTTCACAGCTTTGTTCTGACTACCAGAGCTGTGGAAAAGACCCTGACCTAGTGGCAGTGGGCAAGAGGAAAGGGGTGAAGCTATTCTGCCACTTCTGCATGGTTTTGGTGACATGCTGGTTCATGTCCCAGACGTGTGGCTGGGCAGCATCCTCCCTGGGAAAAGAATATGTTTATTTTCCTCTGGACAAGTCCCGAAACACAGAAGTAGGTTATTGCTGAAGCACAATAAAGCATCAAAGTGCTGTAATTAATGCCTATGAAAAATATATTAGTGTCCAGGGAATTAGCTTAAGAGCAGGACACAGCCCATGCAATTAGTATTTCTGTGTGTAGCTGCTCCCCAGCCTTTTTGAGTGCTGTGTGTAGGGGACTGCAATAACCATCTTGGTTGTGTATGAACCATGTGATCCTAAGGCAGACTTGGGAAGGGACCGGAGGGAGGTTAACTGGTTTAGATCACGTGCAATGTACACGATTTCCTGAGGTGCCAGGCCTCTGGTCACTGCCCTTTAAGGTAAATTTGAATTCTGTCTCATTTTCTTAGCTAAGCCCAGTTTTGTTCAACGATCTTTGTTAACTGAGTAGATAGGTACCTTTGTAGCTACCACGTCATTCTTCACTTAACTGGATTTCTAAGGTAGTTATCCATCTGTACTTTAGCAAAAGAGATCATTTGACAGCATGATCTTGGAGAGAATTAAATATTCAGAAACTTCAGGGAGAAGAGCTCTCCATGTTTTACAGTTTCATTTTCATGCATTTATATGATTTTTACATGCATTAGTACAGTTGCAAACATTGTCAAAAGAAATTACTTTCTCTGATATGACATCGTTGTTATAGAGAAACAAGGTACTTTTTGAGAAAGATCTTTTGAGATGAACCTGACATCTTTATTCTTGAGTCATGGCAAGTGTAACTACCTTTTATTTCTTAACCAAACTTCTCAGCTTCAAGTGAAGGTGGATGGGACGTCTTAGGAAAAAAAAAAAAAAAAAAGAGAGAGATTTTAATAATCTTCTCTATGCATCCTTAAAAAGGCATACTTTGTTTTGCCTGGGGAGACAAGAATACAGAGATATTTGGAGTGTTGTGGCTGCTGAAGACATAGTTTAGAGGCTCCAAGTCCTTTTATTCAGGTTCCCTGAAAAAGAAAGGAATAAGTATTCTGATTCAAATACACAGTGCACAGCTCTTTGATAACAACCCACACTGAATGTATCAGATGACGTTTTATGTGCTGCTGCAGAGTAAGTCTGACCATAAATTTGGAATATATCTTAAAAATCTGCTTCTAACATGCATTGGTAGATGGCAATGAAAAAAAGTACACCTTTGGACCTTTTGCAGAAACGCTGGTTGTTCTGTGGAAGAAGAAAATTGTAAACTGGTATTTAAACTCACGTGTCTAAAGCTGAGCTAGAGATAGCAGATTGTTGCAAAGAATGTCACTGGAATTAGTCGGAGGTGTGTGGTAACCAGATTGTCACTGGAAAGCCAAAAAAGTGCCTTCATCTGGGGGGATATCTTTGGGGTTTAAGAAGTCTCCCTTCACATGTTTTCGTTTTCTGGGGAACTTTGCAAAACTCAAGTGTAAAATCTTGAGCAAGGGCCATAACTGTAGGCAGGGAAAAGAAACCTTTCAGCCTAGCCCGAGGTTCCTTTTGGAAGGGGTCACAGGTTTTTCTAAGTTGGCAAACAGTATGTCGATTTTGGTGAATGCACCTAAAATGTTCTGCGTGGTTCTGGGATTGGGGTGGCTTTGTTTAAATGCCTCTGAATGCAGGTGAGCCTGGCGTGCCTGCGAATGGCTCTGCGTGGGCATCTTCTGTGCTCCTCTTGCATGTTGCAGCTTGTGGGAAAGGAGTGCTTTTTCTGGTCCCAGTGCCTGTGGTTATATTTGAGGTGGCTTTGTCAGTGCTGAACTGGGAGGTCTCCAGGCTCCGATGTCAGCAAAGATTGGGTGCTAGGAACAGTCGCTTCCGTGATGATGAAGGATCAGCAAGATCAGTAGGAGGAAGTGTCACTCGCAGGCTGTTGTGACCAGCAGTGTGCACCAACAGCAACGTGGAGGTGATGGCTTTTTTTTTTCTTTTTTTTTTTTTTTTTTCATTTTCTAAGGACCATCTGGTGCAGCAGAAGAGCTGCACCACATCAGGCAGCACACAGTGCCCCAATGTTCCTTCCCTCCTCTGAGAGGCTGCAAGTGGGAAGCAGACCCCTGTGAGCCTTCCCAAAGGGTACTGCTTGGGCCATGCTGAGCAGCACTGCGTACTTGCAGGATTGGGTGGTTATTATACAGTCAGTAGTCTGCTCCAGATATTGATTTCAATCTCCTGGGGGTAAAGAAGTCATTTTTTTTTTTCCTGCCACAGAAGGAATCTGTTTCTTTTCATTGCTCTCCATATATCAGGTACTAGCCTGAACGTATGTAAAGAACAGGTGGTGCAAGATCAGTTTTAAGTTTTAATTATTTTTCATCTCTTTCTGTTACAAATGATAATTTTTTTCTGTGTGCTTTTCTAAGAAAAAGTGGAAAATGTAAGGAATTTTTCAGCTTAAACATTTTGCCTGCTGTCACAGTCGCTTTATGTTATCAGGCTTGATGGTAGGGTACAAGACAAAAAGGCAACAGGAAAGAAAAAAAGAAACAAGAAAATGGACTGCTTTAACAATGATAGTGTTTAAGGTTTATTGTGTGTATTTGATTGCTTTCTTCATGTCATTTTCAGTAATCAGAATAGAAATATTATTATGAATTGGCAATTTTTCTTTCATTTAAAAATATCTCTTTGTTCCTTCTGAAAGCGCTGGCAATGTGGCCTTTGTTTGGTTTAATTAACTCATGTTACAGTACTGAACTGAAACACATTCAGCATTAAATCTAATAAAATAATTTTTAGAACTCTTCTGTATACAGAAAATAAGAGAAAAGATTAAATCCTCTGAGAAGCTGGAGGAGAAACTGGATATTTTTAATGGCATATTTTTGAAGTGCCATTTACATTTTATTTTCATGGTAAGAAGGCCAAATTAATATAAAGTCATAAAATCCCACTGAAAAGCAGGTGCTGTGAAGTCATTCTAAGTCCTCATATGTTTGTAATATTATTACATGATGTTGCATGTTTTGTACTTTTGAGATACAAGGCTTAAAGGGCTTTAAGAGGCTGATAATGCCATTGTAGTGTATGAAAAACGTAAAGATAATGCATATTTCACATGGTGTTCAAGTCTGCTAGTCTTTGGTTTTAGCTCAAATCTCCAGAGTAGCGGGGCTACCTTATGCAAATGAAGCACGTATCTCTTTCAAATCATATCAAATGGCATCCGAGTGACAAGTGAAAGGAATACAGGAGAGATTTCGACATCCTGTAACATAAGTGAAAAAGGAGAGCTCGCTGACCAAGGCCTGTGGTTTTACAGATGGCATCATAGTTAATGATGCATCTGGAAATTAGGTGTAGCGCCTTCAGAGAAATGGCACCATTGTTTTAAGTATAATACACAGCTCCAGAGGGCTCTGTCTGAGCAGTTGGTTTCATTCCCATTTGCAGCAATAGGAATTTCAGTCTTAGAGTAGAACAGATCCACCAGGCTATTTCAGCGCAGTGGAGGTATGCGAGTAAGAATTTGATCTCTTGTGGACAAATGTTATGTTCCTGTGCCCTGCGTGCTACAACAGAAGGCTTAATTTTGTTATGCGACGATTCATTTTGGACTCTGACCTCCTTTAATAAAGTTTGTCTGTGATAGGATATGCACAAGATCCAACTGAGATGGCTTTTGGAAATTCTGTGCTTCCCCATGCTTTACGTTGTATATAATGTACAGCAAGCAGAACATGCCATGCTGCTCGGGTTGTTGTGCTGGTTTATGGCAAAAAAAAATAAAATAAAAACTAGCAATGAGGGTAGGAGGAGATGATCTAGGAGGACTTTTTTTTTTTTTTTCTTAAATTTTGAGTACAGAATGAGAATTAAATCAAAGAAAGCATCGTATCTCCTGAGATGAAAAGGTTCCCTTGGACATTCTTACTTGTTTTAGGGGGGTGGATGTATGGTCCCTTCTCTGTCAGTAGCTTTATCACTGTAGTTGTGCCCAGCGGTGTGGGTGAGTAGTTTACCGTATTCTCCTATCAGAAAGGAGGCATTTAACCATTTTTCACACTATTGGCCGGGTCAGGAGGCCTTCTTTTTGATTCAGCTCTGATCTGTGTTTTTCCTCTGTGCAGCCCCCATGGCACTGGCTCTGCCAGGGAGGTACGCTGTGGCTTTGTACGTGCCCTGGTGCCCTTGCTCCTGGTGCTTGGGGAGGAAGGCCGGTGCTGTACAAGGAGGGACTATTACGCCAGCAGGGGGAAGATATGCCTACAATTTGTCCAGTGGAGACTGCAGTGATAGGGCCTGACCCCAACTGAGAGTAAATCTGCCTCTCGCTACTGCTGACCCAGAGCAGGAAAAATCCCACCTGACCTCATTCAGATCTCGAAGCGTTATCCTTTCCTCCTACCCCTATGTATCCTCTTCCTTTTGTCTGCTTGTTACCCATAATTTTTTGGCAGCAGGTTTTCTCTGCCCTCACGTTTTTCTAATGCAGTCAGCAGGTGAGCATTCTCTCAAGCGGATCTTGCCATCTGGAAGAGTTGCCCTGCACTTTGTTGGCTTTCATCAAACATCGCCTCCAGACGAGTGTGAGGTCACCACTGGTATACCTGGACCTCTGGTGTTAGCCCAGCAGCCCGAGCTGACCCAGAGTCTCATCACTGTGAATTATCTGCCAGGGAGGAAGCTAGCTTTTGATCTCCCCTCATACATCTCTGTGGCTGCACCCATACCTTAATCATGAGATAGTGGTGCCTCAACCTATTGGTGCGGGATTGCAGCTGTTTGGGACTTCCCTTTACTTTATGGGAAGTTCAGTTTGTCCTTTTTGGAGTCTTCCACGAGCTCCAAAGGCCCTTCCCTGGAGCACTCCTGTGTGCTGTGAATGCATATTAATCTGCAATTAAACCAGAGCAGCAAAAAAGGTGTTCTGGATGATGCGCTTCAGGTTGCAGCTGTAGACAGTCGGTAGGCAATGGCAAAGGCAATCTGTTTTCTGTTTGAGAGGTCCATGAAAAATACAAAGAATACGGAATGGCATTGTCTTTTACTTTCCCTTATATTTGCTGGGATGCTTAAATCAGTCCCTACCCGATTAACGCTGTTCTTTCCTCAAGTGTTTATTTTTCTTCCAGATTCAGAGTTTCCTTGTGCTTTCTATCCCGAGTTTGAAAATACATCGCTTTCCTCAGCTGGCAAATTTCAACTGCAAAAAGCCCTTCGTTATTGTTTCACTGGTGCAGGATCCTTAGCTTGAAACACTGGGACACGTAAGCCTTTTGTCTCATTATTCCATAGAGCGGATGTGCAGCCTGCTTTGTTTGTTTTTTTCCCTCAATCACGAGTGTGAAGGGCATAGCTCTGCCAGCAATCATAGCTACCACAGAGGCCAAAACCTGCTTTATTCCATTTACAGCATCCTGTCAAAAAACACTCGATACCTACATTACTTGACAGCCCTTGAAAGACGGCATGTTTACACGTTCAGCATTTTCTCTGCGGAGGAAATAAGCGGTTGCTTACAGGCTCTACCTTTCTTACCTGGATTGAAAATCAGTTAAACTGTGTTCTGGATTCTGAGAAGAAAAAGTCAATAATCTTTTCTCAGTGCCCCCTGGCTACAGCTAACAATGGTATATAGTTAGGGGGTCAGCACAGCAAAGTCACCGTCTCAGTGGCTGGAAAAAATTGAGAATCCTGATTTGTGGCCAAATCCTATCATGGTTACAAGGTATTTCATCAGTTAAAACACATTCTCTGGGTGTGTTTGTATAGTCTGTCAGCCTGAAACGTAGCACAAAAACATCAAATGGGCACAAATGGAGATACCTCAGGTGCTTCAAAATAAGATGTCACTGTGCTGAAAAATCGGTATCTAACTCCAGCAGCTCGATTCAAGGAAATTAAATTGGCTGGTTCTTCCAGCTATCCAGGCAACGAGGAAGATTAGCAGAGAAGCTCACAGACTAACTGGGGGGATAGTCAGCAAGGCATGTCTTAGCATCTCTCCCTCTCTGGGGTGCAGGTACCTGAGCGTGGCACCTCCGTCAGCCCAAGATCCATCCGCCAGTCCGGAGAGGACAGAAAACTGAGCAGAACTTGCTCTTTCAGTTGTAGAGCAGCTGTGCTGCCTGTTGTTTTGCTTCTCCCTGAGCGTCGAAAGGGCTCGAAGTCGCGTGCTTTCATTGACAGCAGCCCAACATGCAAGGCAAGGATGGAAGGGGCTTTCCCCCACAGCTGCCTTGCAGGGATCTCTAGGATGTGAGGGTCAGGGACTGAGTCCTTCCAGCATGGAGAGGGACTTGAAAGCGGGTTTGTTTCCAGCCTGCTCTGATCAGAAGCGTATGAAGCCAATGGTGAACGCTGTCACAGTCCCTCTCCCTCGCTTGGGATTTGATGCTCATGTCTGGGAGCTTTGAGTGGCTGCTGCGCTCTCATTGCAGTTCAGTCGCTGGCCCTGCCTCTTGGCTTCTCACTTCATGCATCCACAGCTTCTTGGCCTTGTCCCTGCCAGCACACCCAGTCCTTCCTGTGAATGTCTGGAGCTCATCTCTGATGGCTGCATTGGCCTACAAAGCCAGATCTCTGACAGAGGCTAGAGTTGTGCTCTCATTTTCTCTGGCCTCCTCCCACAGAGAGCAGATCTTTTGCAGTTCCTCTTATGTGAGTGTAGACAACAACTCCCCCTCTGGTCTTGGAGTGCCAAAACTGGCATCCTCTGTGGTTTTGTTTGTCTCATCTCTCCTTCTGCCAAAGCAATAACTACCCAGTGCACAGCAAGTACAACTATTGTGGTCACTTTATGCAATTGCTGTTTTTGTTGATGCTTGTCTCATCCCTGATCTGCTTGCACAAACTGGAGTCCACACCGGATGGATGGCTCAGTAACCCCACAGCACTCCACAGCATCAAGGGCCAGCTGGAACAGAGCTGCTTTTCAGGATGGTGTCCAAAAGTTTGGGTGCTCTTTTAGTTTGGTTTTGAATCTTTTGGTCCTGCAATGCTAGCAAGCTTGCTCAAAAATGAAAAGGAAGAAAAAGGAAAAAATCCTCAAAGAACATTTATAATCATGCCTGTTTCCAGCCTTACATAGGAGGTAGAGGGGAATAGATTTTCTGGATGTGTTTCTGCTTGCAGCTCCAGCTGGCTCTTGAAGTATGCGAGCATGAAAAGCAGATGATAAGTACGTATATATCCGGTACCTATCTAAAGGAACCGAAGTTATCTTAGAAACTGATATATACAGAGATTACAGTATCTGCTTGTGAAACTGTTCCCTCTGGCATTAAATGCAGCCAATGTTTAACAGTACTGAATAAAAATGTGACAGTTTAAGACACAGCAACTCTTTCCAAATGAACCTTCAAGGAGAACCTAGGGGAGAAAAATGCACGTTGAGATCTGGCCGAAGAGCAGGGCTAATGCCATTTGTTCTTATCGAAACTGCTGCAGCATATTTAATGGCCACAGGTAGTCAGGGCCTGGGTTTTGTATCTGATCTTGGAGACAGCAGTGTCGTGTGATGCGTTGGATTACCAGTACTGCTTTCTTGTGTTAATGAGGTCTCCCATCCAAGGATGCATATAGCTTGCTCTTGTGCAGCTCGTGAATCAGACTGGATCACAGCGTATGGCCGAAATAATTGGAGAAGAATGCGTGTGTGGGAGGGAAAGAAATCAGCTGCACGTCGTCGCATCCCAAGGCAAGAGTTAGCGAAGTGCTAACTCTTTTTTGGCACGGGTTTGGTCACAGCTTCTGGTGTCGAAAGCAGCTTGCTCTTTGCTAGCCTGCACCTGTAGTCAGCCATAGCCACATCCAGCTCATCTGAGAGGAGAAGGCAGGGGAGGGCTCCTCATTTGGAGCGCCCTGGCGCTTTCGCAGCTCACGGCTGACAAAGCCATTTAGTACAGAGATAGCTCAGATCGTGCTCCGGTGTGTGAAGTTTGCCCTCTGAATGCTGTGATTTTCTCTAGCCAGTCTTGGAGATGGGAAAACACAGATGAGTCGTAACCGGGCCTGAAGAGGCTGGAGCACATAAGCTGCTTGCCATATTGATGAAACACCTGGGGCATTCATTCTGAAACCTAAATGCAGGCTGTTCACCTGGATTGCCAAGTACAACAGAAGCTTCCTTCTGGCTGGCAGGGTGGTATTAATTTAAACAGAGCACCATCTGCAGGGCCTTGGAGAACAGCAAATCGGAGGGGAGAGGTAGGGAGGTTGCCAGGAAAAGTCTCTCTGCGATCCGGGGGCCTCGCTGCCCCCATCCATTACCTATCACTTCTAATTAGCAGACGTCTCTGGGGGAAAGCTGCTCCGATTCACTTTCTTACGGATGCTTTTCTTGCTAAGAGCTGTTGTTTTTGCTGAGCCTCCTAAGCTTGTTGTGCAGGCTTTCACCGGCATTCAGAGCAGTAATGGTCTCGGTGACCCAGTAATTAAAGGAGTCCTGTACCTCCTCGCCGCAGAGCTGCCCCTTTGTCCTTTCTCTTTCTTCTCCCTGCAATGCCACTACCAGATGGCCAGAGATTTTTCACCCTTTCAAAAGCCTCGTGTTTTTCCCATCTCATCAAGCATGTCTCAGCCTTGCTTAATTAGCTTAAGGCTTTTCAACCCCCCTGCCCGGCTCCTCCTGATTCACCCCCCAGGAGATCAGTTAAGGACCTGAACAATTTCAATAAAGAGCTTGGAAAGCAAATCCTCAGAGGCTCGGCATAGCTGCGGGCGGATGTAATATTAGCGTCGGGGATTGGTGGTTTGTTCTTTCTTCTCTCCCTTCCTTCCGTCTGTCCATCCTCCCTTCCATACTTCCACCCATCTTTCCTTTCCCACCCTTCTTTCTCAGCATATTCAGGGATGCCCCGTGGCTCTTGGCAGTGATCGGGAGCCTTTGGTGGCTAGTCACACTCACCCTTAAGGCTGGTGCCAGAGTGCTGTTGCTTTTCATCTGTTTCAATTAGAAAGTTCCGTTCAGGGCCCCCCGAATAAAGGCCAACATAATTAGCTAAGCAGTGTTAGGAGACTGGTGGGTTGGAGCGTTTCGGTTTAGTTTGTTTTGTTTCATCGCCTAATTCCTAGACTTGTTTGAAACTAGCTCGTGAGCTTTATTTACAGATCAGAGCAGTTGAGATGAAAGGCTGATTAATTAACAGAAAAATAAAATCACATCTTGCTTTGCTTTTGACATGGAGCAGCATTTGTTTCTGCATTGTCACATATGCACTTTTATTATTAATCTCCAAGCTTTAGCTATACAACCGCAAATGAGATTTAAAACAAAACAGCTCTTTCCCTCCCTCCCTCCCACCTTTCCTATAAAGCTTTGGAGAGAGCTGCTTAAGCACACGAAGCACAGAGTTTGTGGGGGATGTTGGATACCTCAGAGGTACCTGTGGACAGTTGCCACGTAACTGAACGCAGTGTCTTGTGTTTCACATGGACAGGCAAAGGAGAGCACCCAGCCATCAGGTGTTTGCATCACTACAATTAAATATCTACTAATGTAGCCACTTATATCTAAGCCATTTAGGTGTCGTTAAAATGGCTGACTGTAAATCCATGAAACCAACCGTCTGTGGATGAGGGAAAAATGTGGGAGGGGGTTCTTCACAACCATGCAGGATTACTGCAACTTTCTTCCTGACACTGCCCATCACGGTGTACGCAAAGTGGATGTTAACAGGTGTGCGCTGCCCGGAGGAGAGCAATGCGCTATCTGAGGCTAGGATGAAATGCTGCTTTTATGCTACTGCAGTTCTTGGCATTTTTAAGGCATCGAGGGAAATAAAATGCAAAGAGTGTGCTCTAAAAGAATGCACGATGTAGCTTTGTGTCACGGGGAAGGCCTGTAACATTGCTACCCCTGTTGGAGTAGCTCGGGATGTCATTAAACAAAGAGGAACGTGATTCCCTGGTGTATTGACGCTGCTATTTACAGACCACGCAGCAATCTTTGAAGTGCTAACTGGCTCTTTTTTTAAGAGAGATGCTGTGTTATTCTTCTATATTTGTTTTCCACAAAAAGAAATGTTAGTATTTTTATGATGGCTGCTGCTGCTTACTTGAGATCCTCTGTGTAAAGATAACGAAGGAGTTATGTGACCTGACATTCTCCCTGGGAATGTGCTCAGAATGAAGCGAGCCAGTGGCATTTCCAAATCTGCTTTGAAAGTAGCTGCTTATGTACTTTGTTTATCATAGTTGCTAGTATATGCCATTTCTCTGGTATTTTACACCTTCTCTTAATTGACTGGAAGGTGCAAAGTCTTTAGGCAGAGACCCCAGGACCTGAAGGACTCAGAACAAAATGCAACATGTGAAGCTGCTGCATGATGTGCATCCAGTGGCAGGATGTGGAGACTTACCCTCTCCTCCTCCTTTTCGGTACTTGAGGTCCTTTGAGGCTTAGGCAAGGTTTTGTTTTTATTCTGCTTTTACATTTTTGCAAGACCGTTTTCCTTGCTCAAACCTAATGTGTGTAAATCTGGGCTAGCCTCTGCCGCGTAAATTCCTCTTCAACTCATAGCATGCAGTGCTTACACCAAGGCCAGCCTTGTCCAATACTCCCAAATTATGGCAGATATTGCCAGGCAGAGGATCAGTGGTACTCCGTGCTTAGGATCCTCATAGGATTTTCAACCTGCTCTGTGCATTGTTGTGAATCAAAGCAACCCATTAAGGCACAAGGGTTGTTCGTCTGCTCTTGCCCCCAAATACTCGCAACAGCTGATAACTGAAAGGCTACAGAATTCTAACTTTAAGCGCACTTCATTTAGGGACCAATTGTTGGGGTTTATAGGGGAATAGCAGGGTAACAAAGTCGGATAGATACTGTGTCTAGACTTGCTGGGACTCAACAACTTGCTAGGCACATACCCACCTATTCTCTACGTGGCTGGTCCTTTAGAGTCTGTAATATTTAAAATAGTTGCTATGTGAAAAGAGCTATCCGAGGGGTTTATTTTCTTTCCATGCTTTTGTTGTCTACATAGAAATGTCCTGTGAATAGTTGCGAAAAGAAGTTGTTGGAGGCTCCTCAGACTGTTTGTCAGGTTGATGGTTTTTAGCGCACTGAAGTGTAGTAAAAAATGGAAACTATAAAGCAATATAACGTGAATTGTCTAGACCTTTAAACCTACTCAGGAAATCAAGATATATATGTATTTTTAAGGAAACTCAATAAACCTTGTTTTTAGGATGGTGAAACTGGCTGTTGACAGGGCTGAACATAAACACAGTTCAAGGCCAGTGACTTAATTCTAGGTGACACCACTCTTAATCCTTTATGGCTGAATCCTTCAGTTTTATCTGTGACTGGGAAAAGGTCTGTCAAGGCTGAAGTCACTTGCACCGGGGGATTAGCAATTTTTGCATTCTTTTGAAAGCTTCAGTAATTCCCATGAAGGTAACAGACACCGAGGCATTTGTGGAGACCGGGGGGAGCCGCAATCCTTTACACTGGTGTACAAATTCTTTCGGAGCTGGACCATGAGAAACAGTGCACATCTGAAGCCTCCAAGTCTGACCCTCGTGCCATGTGCTGGCAAAAGCTCTGTTTTGTCCTCTCACTGTGGGTCATCAAGGGGAGGAGAAGAGGGGAGAAGTTGCTGCTGGGTGACCCAAGGGTGGAATCACTATATCAATGTCTTTTTTTTTTTTTTTTTTTTTTTTTTAAAGCATCAAATAGTTGAAAGCTGTCTTATAAAAAGGCTTTGGGCATCTGCAATTTCATGAGCGAAGAAGCTCTTCATTATGAATAAATCATAAAACATGGTCCAAATCCAGCAATCTGAAGGAGTTTAGCTTGAGGAAATGCTTTTAATGTGTGCATGTCATCCTCCTTTAGCGGGACAAACGTCTGCTGCTATCAATTGCTAATACAATTACTCTCTTCTGGCTTAATTGGCAGAAGTCTTAACTTTAGTACTAAGATCCTGGGCAATAGCCTCTAAGTTTTCAGGCACCCCATCAACTGATGGCATTACAGTGTGCTAGCCTGGGTTTTGGTATTGTTGTGTGTGATGTGTCGGAGTATCTTGTAGCACTGGCTGCTGTATTCTGGCTGACCCTCAGGACACCTCGCTATAAGGAACCCTTGCAGGCCATCAGTTATTTACGCAGATTTGGGGAGCTGTTATAGACCTGCTCAATAGCTTGAAGGAAAATTAGAGTTATCTTAGTAGACTTGAGAGTCTGACAGTTTTCATGACAGACACCAGTTTTATTAGCAGTTCTGTAAACTCTGTTGTGGGAAGAAGAAGGCAAAAGCCAGTTTGTTAGTTATAACGTCACTGAGCTCTCTACGCACAGGTCCTAGAGGTGGCATCGTCTTCAGTGCAGTGGGAATTGGCACTGAATTTATGAATCCCCATTTAGGATGCCAGATAGGCAACCTGATTTTCAAGAATGCTGAGAACATCCCAAGCATCCTATGAAGTTGACCCCCTTTTGAAGCCAATTGGATCTGCTGGGTGCTTGGAACTTCTGAAAATCAGGATCTAAACTCCATTTTAAAGTGCTCCTAACTTCAGTCACCTATTTTTGAAAATACTGACTTACGTCTGCCGCTATCTAGAACAATCTCTGTGTTAAAGGAGCGTTTGATGGAGAAAAGGGGATATGATCTCCAGTGCTAAAAGAAAAAATCCTGGCCTATTTGCAAGTATATTCTCTGATAAGAAACATATTGAGACAAAAGTGAAAGCTCCCCATTTTTCATAGAGTTTTGAGCAGTCTGTGTGTTATGTGGTTTATGTTTTTGGCCTCCAATTTCTATTTGGTGCCTGAAGATATAACTTGGCTTTGACAAATCTTCAATAATTTGTAGTGCAGATGAGATTGTTGAGGAAAAAAAACGTGCCAAAGCTTTCCAAACAAGTCACTCCAATTTTTACCCAAAGTAATTTTTAAAATAAAAATGCTCTAGTCACAAGCCACCCTTGGCCTAACTCTCTATTTGGATTTGCTTCCTTTTGACACAAGTAAGTCTCTGGTGCATGTGAAATCCAGAGATTTCCACCAATCAAGAATAAGGCAAAAAAATTAGTAACTTTGAATGCTGACTTACTGGAGAAAGAGAAAGAAACATTCAGCTTAAAGCAAATAATCAAATAATCCAGATCCGTGTTTTACAAAGCTTGAGGTCAGGTGGGAAGTACTCTGGAGCTGTTTGGAGGGGGGAGGATTGTAGTTGTTAGTATTCTTTGCATTACATTATCCAAATGTAAATGTCTCTCTCTGATGTAGCATCCTAGTTAGACCCTAGCATTTAGGAACCAAACAAAGGATGAAATGTGAAAAAGTTGAGAAGAAAAATCTGCAGCTCTGTCTTTTTGTAATTCTTACTGAGAGCTGATATAAATGGAAGACAAATCAAAGGCAACAATAGCGCCGCACATTTTATCTCACACCCTGTGATGCATATTAGTGTTGTTTCCCATTGTGAGCCCGAAAGAACATTTACAATTTTAGAAAACACTGCATAATGGCTCTCCGCAAGGAAGAGAAGCAAGCGTATGACTGCCAGCACCGACACTTGCTCTGTCCTGGCCTGCAAAATTGTTTTTCTGGAAGCTCTGTAGAGAAAAAAAAAAAAAATCAAGTCTGGACTTTTGCCTTAATTTTTTTCTCATGCAATAGAGCAGATAGATTTGGTACTCAAAGTCCAGTCAATGCCCCTGAAGTACCCCGGAAATACCAAAAAATCAATTGCTGTGCAGTGGTAAACTCCTAAGGTGCAGGTGGTAACACCCAGGCTGGTGATGACTCTTTTCGAAAGCAACCCCCCAGAAATCTTCCTTTCCATTTTGCTTGTTAGTGTTTTGGAAACATTCCTAGTGTCGTGGGAGGAGAGCGAGTGTCAGGAGGACTGGTGCAAGTATTTTGAGTATCTAACACCAGCTACGCTATCGCGGTCTGGCTCTGCACCTCCCTTGCTCACCAGAACATCAGTAGTAAAAGCTGTGTAGAAAAGCATGATTGCCACCACCGAGCTGAAGCAACTGCGGTGGTAACTAGGCTGTTCCTTGAGGCTTGTCTCGGTTTGAGTGTACGTAGCATGCAGTTCCCTTCGGCAGTGCTGCAATTTAGGGACTTTGGCCCTCTCATGGCTTACTTCTACGTGTGCTCTGTGTTGAAAGGAGGATGGGGTCATTCCCTGCTGGCGTGGGGCACCCGGAGGTGAGCCCTGCCCTTGCCCTGGCCTGGCTGTGCCCAGCTGAACTCTGAAGGCTGCCGGGCCAGCACCCTGTAGGGAGATGCCAGGTGGGTGCTTCAGCTCTTCTCAGCTGAGCCTCAGCTCCCGGTGGACAAATGTGATCGGGAAGTGCCAATGAGTGGGGTTCCAGCCCTCCTTCCTCTCTGGAGGTAAATCTAAGGCACTTCTTTTCTCTTGCCCTCCTACTGAAGCTGCTTGCTGGGCTCTATCTTGTATCAAAATAAGCTGCAGATATTGCTCACGTATCTTAAACAGTCCTCCGCTTGAAAGCCGGGCACCACCAAATTCAGCATTTGGTACAACAAATTTATTCGGAATATGAAATGTTTTGATGGGACTATAAACACCCCGAAATGAGAACTGAGTAGACGAGTGCTGAATGATGCTTCCAATATCACATTGTGGTTGAGCTGACCCGGAGCTCTCAATTAAAGCAGGGCAGGAACAGCAGGTGCCTCCTTATAGTGCAATTGTGGTAAAATTTTTCTCTTACGTTCATCAAGTTATTGGTAGAAATGAAAAATGGCATCCATGCTTAGGAGCTAATACAGCAATATAGCACTCGCTATACGTTTGCTCTTCCCTCAGTTCCTTTTAAGCTGGCTAGTGTTGGCTGGCTCAGCGCTGTAGAGGAGAAAGCCAGGCTTTTGCTGGAGAATCGGGTGCAGCAATCAGCATTAATGACACCCTCTGACAGCGAAAGCAGCCCGAATCTCCAGCAGCCAGATTTCAGCAATGGCTTTTCTCCATAGGGCACGTGGCGCTTCCCGAGCAGAGTGGAGAGCATCGCCTTCAGTAACGCATCCAGCACTGTCATCTGTCACTCAGCTGTCCCCTTCTTTACAGAGGGAAATCCACCCCCAGCCATTTATTTGAAAGAAATTTCCTCCTGCCCTTGGAAGTAACTATATATGCACACACATAGTGGCAAGTATGTGTATGTGCATTGCTCAGACATCTGTTATGTTTTGGGGAGTCACTGCCTAGGTCCAAAGCAACAGGTCTGACAACAGAAATAGGTGAGGGTCTCAGTAGCAAAACTATTCCTTGTCAGCAGATCTGTGGTAATCGCCATATAGTTGAAGCTGGCAGTAAAGCTTTGGCTGTGAAAGAGTCAGAACAGAACTCAGTATAAAAAGGAACACACAAAACAGCGTATAGTTCTTTAATTGTTTTTGAAAAATGATCATTACCAAACGTGTGTCTCAGTAGGGGAAAAAGATATGATAAGTATCACCTGTGAGGCCTTTGTTATTGAGTGCTGCCAATTACCACTTTTTTTCCAGCAAATGAGTTTCATATTCTGTTCAGCTTGGTTCTAGGAAGCTAGCAGGTTTATAAAAATGAAAACAGAGTGCTCGGCTGGGACCTGAAGAGACTTTAGAAAAGGAAGTGCTCTTTCCGACTAGCAAGATGTTTCAGGCAGGTGCGATGGTTACTCTACTGCTGGTTACCCAAGTTTTTAGTAAGTGGAATTTTTTTTTTTTCTTTGCCCTTCCCCTTGCTTTTTCATGCTGGCTGTTGCACCTTTACCTCACAAAACATTTGCAAATTCCAGCGTGCCTGCGAGGTCCCATCTGGTAACAGGACTTTGAACTTTGCCACCTCTGGCTGTTGAGAACATTCCAGTCTATTTTAAGCGGCAAAAGGCGGGTTGGATAAATTACAGGGAAGAGTCTCTTTCTCTCTCACACAGTGTTTTATTGCTGCCTTTCAGGTAGAACTACACACCCTCCTTATTTACCCTTCTGCTGCTCTTCCCTGCCACTTTGAAGCTCATTCTTCATGTACTTGGCCACAGCTTCCTTGAAAAGGAAGCAAACGGAGTGTTTTCCAGGGCTCCTCTTTGACTCTGCAGTAATCTCTTTCAGAAGCAGTGCCCCCAGAAATGAATGGTTGTAGTCATAAGGGTGAGCAGCCCTGGCCACGCTTTAAAAGACACTCAGGCAAAGCCTCCTTTTGTCCTGTGCTCATGGTTCACCCCGTTGTCCTCGCCATCGTAGCCAGGGTTGGGGACTTTGTAAGAGATGTGGTGGCTTGTCCGAGAGTGTTTGAACATTTGGCAGGGTCTTCTGTCTCTTCCAGTTCTTGAGCAACTCTCTATTTGTGTCCTCTCAGGCTCTTACCCTCCGCCTCACCACCCATTCCTTATAATTTCTCTTTCTCCTAATTATCACTTCCATCCTCTCCCAGAGCCTGCCTAGTTCTGGTACAGCTGCTCAGGGCTGAGGATCAATGTGGCCTCTTCTGTCGGGGGTGGCTCCTGTAGAGGGGAACAGAAAATCTCTGTACCATTTCTGGAATAAATAGCACGGTGTTCTGACAAATCCATCCTGCTCGTGAGGTCTGGGACCTCTTTGCTTTCACAGTCTTGCTTTTTTGTAGTTATATCAGGATTATTTGAAATGCTCAGAAAGCACAGTGAGTGCAAGATGGCAAGGGAGATTGGAGGGGCATGGTGCATGCCGATGGAAAATCCAGCAGCAGCGTGGGCTCTTTAGGTGTTTGCAATGGAGGGGAAAGCAAGGCCTACTGAAGCTATTGGGCACCTGGGTCAGCTCTTCAAAATTAAGGATCTGAGCCCACACCCCAGATTAGTGGTTTGAAGAGGGGTTCAACCTGCTGTGCAAGAGTAGCTGGAGACAGACTAGAAGCCTGGCAATGTGCATGGTGGGTGGGCAAAGTGTGGTGTGATGGGGATGGATGTGGTGGTATCGTTCGGGCAGCTGGCGGTTGCTCAGCAGGCTTGTTCCAATAACCGAGGGAGCAGAAGAATGTTTCTGAATGCCCAAAAGTCGGTTCTTCCCAGTGGAAGCTCAGCCTCGGGAGACCTGGAGAGTTCCTCTGGCTTATGTGAAAGGATCCTCCGGTGCTGCAGTTCCTCACACCATCTTTGCCATCAGGGTGCTGGTGATCAGGAACCGAATCCCATAACTCAGGAACTTGGTAAGTGGTCAGAAGTAGCAGGGAAAATGACAGAACAGGGAAGAAAGGAAAATAATCATTCCTAGAGACCTCTATGTTATGAGAATACCTACACTTTTTGTAAGACCTCTGAGCATACTATCTGCCTCATTTGCAGGCATAGAAATAGCGCACAAGCCTTGAAAGCAGTTTGGGCCAGGTAATCTCCAGTTTGAATACTACCCAGCAACAGTTAGTTTAGTTATGTTAACAGACAGCAGTTGAAGAATGCAACGGAAGCTTTCGGGTGCTCCATTTCTGATATTCCCTGCCGTAGGGCTCTTCTCTGATGAGAGGTTTCACAGAAAGAGCATCTGGAAAACAGCACTGTGGCCTTTCTGTCAGAGTAAAAACTCAGAAAGGCCTTTTCTTAAAATGACGTGCCCTTGCATTCATCAAGGGCCTGCTGCGTGCAGGTTTATCCTGTTATGGCAGAGAGACAAAGGATACAAAGAGCTCCTGATGGGCATTAGCGATTTTAGAGACGCCCAATTTGTATGGGTCTTTTGGGCTGTATTGCTGAGAGACAATCATCCCTGTGTTCCCATTTCCACCTTTAGGGAAAAGGAGGCATAATGAGATTTCTTAAGAGTATGTTTAGGAAAGAACTGGAAGGGGATAGGGATAAGCAGATCTAGGACACTTTTAAGTCGCGTTCACAAAGTTACAGTTCAGATTGAGCTGGAAAGAACGACGACGGGAAGCAGCACAATGCCTTTAGGCACAGATGCACACACACAGAGGTGACATGATGCACACTGCACTGGAGGGATGGGGAGCCTCACAGCACTGGTTACTCTAGGAGACAAAGCCAAGATGCCAAAAGGGAGGATAAATGCTCCCTTTAACGATGAAGGGACTGTGAATCCTGACAGCCTGCACGTGGCGTTAAGAAATGATGCTCAGCTCCTTCCAAAGCCTGGCGAAGCTGGCTTCCCAACCAGTACACCTTCCTGTGAAATCTCGAGATTTCATTTTTATCTCCAGGGTGTCTAATTACCAGGGAGTTGTTTGATCAAGCTAAAATATTCCAGAGGTAATAGATGGAGATGTTTATTGTTTGTAAAGCTGCACTGATCGCACCTCATACTCGACCTGGGCATTGTGGAAGGATGGTGAGGGAGAAACTGTCCTCGGCCACTAACATAACAAAATTAAGATGGGCCACGAGATTTAGAGCCCTGGGAGCAGCACGTGGGGGTGCTTTTGCACATAGTGCCATATGTGAAGAGAGCATAAATATTTTTTGTGAGAGAATTTGGTCTGGTTGAAAGGGTCGCTCGTGCCAGATGGAGGTGGTGAATAGGAGTCAAACTGGGCCCCTTAGTTCCTAAGCGAAGTGGCATTTATGCTACTAAAATACAGCAGTAAACAAAGCCCGTGAAGGCTTGACAGTAACATTAGCGAATGGCTACAGTGAAATGACTGGGAAGAAGGGAAAAACAGCCCTGGCTATTTGCAGAGCAAGAGAAATGGAACCGGTTTTGACAGATCAGACGATGCAGCTCTGGGTCAGAAAAGCTTTGTCTTTCATTTTTCTGGCTGCGGATGAAAAATGGTGCCTTTGCATTGTAGCCGGAGAAGTTCAGATTTTAACGAGCCTCTCTTTCTCACTGTCTCCCAATTAGGGGAAGCATATTTACAGCTAAATGCAAAAATAATAAATTGTATTTCATGGCTCTGAATCAGGGAAATCTGGATTGCTCAGAATAGCTACGATGTCATTTTCACATTATGTAACCATGGAGGAGATTTTTTTCAAGGTATATAAACAGAGCAGAAGCAACTGCTAGGCAAATAACATAATGAATGTCCCCCGGCTGCAAATCGTCCATAGGCAGGATAGCATTTTGTTAGAAATCTTGCGGTGTTACCCGAAACCGTTGGGCAGAGGTTTTCCAGATGCAACGACTGTGTCGTTTTACTGGGAAAAAAAATAACCTAGCCTTGAACCCTTGTGTTTTTGGTAACTGTTTTTCATTCAAGAGTTCAGAATGGTCCTAGGGCAAGGATTTCACACGTGGTTGCAAGATGTCTAGAATGGGGGATTTGTGAAGGTTTAAGTTAACTTGGTGTTGGCTGATTGCACCGGCACACCTGACTCACGCATGAAATCTCATATTCTGTTTGTCTTAAAGCTCGGCCCTGGCATTAGAAGTGGCTGGGAACTAATTGCAGAAATCCAGCTTCCTACTTCAAAGCCCATCTGATAAGCCCTTGCCCAGGGCCGGCAGGAGGGTTCTGCCACGGTGCAGCTTGGAGGCTGAGCTCTGCCAAGAGCACCTGATCTCCCCGGCTCCCTTGACAGCTAACGGTGAGAAATAAACCCCCTGGAGCTGGGCAGCTGGGAGCAGAAACCCAATTGCGGCACCTTCCAGGAATGAGATTCATTGATTCTAGAGAGACCGAGGTAGGATTTTGCTTTGAATTACCTGGGAGAGGAGCCTGCCTCTCTCTCCTGATTACAAAGGCACTCTTCAGTATACAGCAAAGCCTTGCCGATGATCGGGCAAAAATGAGTTTTATGGATCGCTCTGCGTTATAGCTTCTAAGCCCATGTAGTTGCCCAGTTTCATCGCTCGATATAGATGTAAGCCTCGTGTGGAGGGAGAGGGAGGAGGGCTATGCTTTTCACTTATCAATTTATCAGGAGCATGGAAAACCGATAGATATCTGACCTCTGTATTCAGGTACTTTTAGAATTGATGCTAAGGGACCACAAACACATCTTCGTTTTAATGTCGTGCATTGCACCTCAACTGGGAGCTGTGCTTCCCAGAGAAAGAGCAGCGGGGTAGCTGGAACCACGTGGAACCGCAGACAGATTGCGACCGTAAAGGAGAAAAAAAGATGAAGTAAGAGCACAGAGATTTCTATCTTCCTAGTAAATATTTATCTTGCGTGTTTAAAAAGGCTGGGAGCCACCCTTGCCTGCACCAGAATCCAGCTGTCACCCATGGCTTTGCTAGTTCTGTAGGCAGCCTGCAAAGGGCTGGGGCAATGAGCTCTGTCAGAAGCGTGATTGGAAATGGTAATTGGAATTGAAAGGGGTATCTCCAAGGCTTCTTCCAAGTCCGTAAAACTCAGCTCCCGCTCAGAGACCCAAAATACCTCGCTTGTTTGTGCTCTAACCTGCAGCAATCGAAACCAGCGGGGGGCAGGGGAGGCCTCTGGAATAAATTGGCTGTGAAGGCGGTTCTGGTCTGGTTCAGATTCTGCCGCCTCTGAAACGGGCTTGCTTCTGCAAGGTGCTCGGTTTATGGCACGTCAGGGGAGAAGCTTTGTGGATCATACCCTTTCCACATACATGTCAGGGTAGAAACTGCAGCTGTCCCCCACCCACAAGAAGAGCAAGGGAAGAGATAAAGGTTTACATTAAAAGAGTTTGAAAGTCTTCCCTAAGATCAGCTGATACAATGTACAAACTTCCTCGCAAAGCTCCCAGTGGTACTCGGTTTTGATAAGGATTAAAATATCTTCTGCCTTT
The DNA here is from genome assembly GCF_040182565.1 of Anser cygnoides. Lineage (NCBI taxonomy): Eukaryota > Metazoa > Chordata > Aves > Anseriformes > Anatidae > Anser > Anser cygnoides. The sequence continues at coordinate 3,019,406 of NC_089875.1, read as the reverse complement.
TTTGTCTCTGGATGTTGTTTCTCACTATCATTTTCTTGCTCACAAATACAATCAGCATATGCCATAAAAATCATGATGTGGCCATAATCCAGTCCCCAAAGGGGTGAGAATTCAACTATTTGGACTTGGAAGAAAGGGGAAAACACAGATCAAGCCACTAGTGTTCTTCTGACAATGTTTGTGGCCCTGAACCTTGTGAAAAGTCATCTTGCCGATTTGCTGCTGCTGTTGTAGCCCCCTTCCTGCTTTTTGGTATTGAGGACCCTCGACGCCTTCCGCTCTTCCCTGCACCAGCAGCCCCAATTACCACATGCGTGCACGTGCACACCCAAACACGCACATGCATGCTCAAGGTGTTGGGGCTTTAATTAGGCTCTGTCTTCAGCTAGCTTCGTGCCAATAATCCTTTGCACCTGTCAGCTGCATGAGAGGTTTCTGAAATTGAAAATGAGAAACCTTTCGGCAGCACAGGGAATCCAGGCATGCCGGCTAGTTAATGGGAGATCTTGGGATAGGGCCGGGGAGCTCCACGCGGGCGTCTTTAGAAGCTGCCAGCCGCCGCGGTATCTCTAGCTGTTAGAGAAGCTGGGAGCCCAGACACAACCTGTCACATCGCATCTGCTTTATTTGGTTAATAGACGGTGTTTGAGAGGAGGTGAAGCCTGATTCAGAGGCATCAGCTGCCAGTCGAAGCGCGCTGGTGTTCAGCGAGGAGCCCGGATTCCCACAGCAGACGTCTGAGTGTCTCGGTGGGAAACGCTGCGTTCGGCGTGGGCCACGCTTGCGGTGGGGCGATTATTTTCCCAAAATGTTGTTTTTCATACTGCTGTTTCCCCAAGCTAATTGAAAAGGAGCACAAATGAGATCTTCCTTGATTCAGGAGTGCTTTGATGGCTGCACAGATTTCATGGTGAGTTTGCTCGAAGGAATCAGGCAGATTTCAAACGTTACCATCTCAGCCTTGTGCTTGGCAAATTCCTGGTGTGTGCACACGCTTCCACAGTGGAGTGACATGGGCTTACCCTCTGCACGAGCAAAGAAGAGCCCTGGGCTCTTGTTGTGTAAGAAATCTCAGGAGAAAACCAAGCTCCTTCTCCTCAGTTCCCGGGAGGAGCATCAGGGATCTAACATGCGCGTGAAGTGGCCATCACCGACATTCGCTGACATGCCAAGTTCACCATCGCAGGCATTTTCAGGCATTTTGTGTGTTTGTGCGGGGTGGTGATTTACACCGGGGGGAAGAGGTGGAACTGGTGATATGACGGCCCACAGAAGGGTTTCTGCCATACAAGTAAGATCTATTGAAAGGATGAGTGACATCTCTCTTGACTGTAGTCATCCATCACCCTTTCCCCCACATTCACCAAAATGGTGAACCGAGCTTTCTGGTGGCTGCTTTTTGTTGGTTTCTGTATTTGCTGACTCCTTGTTTTGGCATTGTGATGCTTAATAGAACTGCAGGGAGCGCTCTGGAAGTTGCCTGTGAGAGCATTGCTGTCACAGGGAGCATGGGGGAGACTAGCGGCTCCATCAGGGTATGTCAGCTTGTAGGTAAAACTTCAGTGGTAAATATGTGTTTAGGGACAAAAAACAACAACAACAACAAAAACATAGACCTGTACTGAAAAGGGACAGACTTTGGATGTGGGACTTTGAATGTTTTATATCTGTTACTGAGGTGGTAAATGGTTTGTGCTCAAAAGGAAAGCATTTGTGAAACATTCCAGTCCTTGCTACGCTTGGTTGTCTCGTAACAGCAGCCCGAAAGTCTCTATTGCTAAGCAACTAGTAGCTTGACATCCTGGCGTTGAACCGCGGGATAGGTGCAACAGGCTTACGGTGGCTGCAAAAGACAAGCAGCACCCTGGTGGAAATCAAAGAAAAATGGGCTTCTGAGCACTCTGAATGGCAGAACATGAGGAGAACTGTGTACGAAACTGCAAAAACCCTTTTTTCCTTAATTTCAAATATTGTTAGGAGATTGAATCTAAGTTTCCAGGCAAGCCTGAGGCAGAAGAGATAAAAACGTTGAGTTTCAGCAATAAAATGCATTTTCCTACATTCAAATTTTATTTTGCATCTGACCAGTATACCACCAGTATATTTGAACTCTCACAGCATCTATTTTTATTCTGCTGGCTGTGGGAAAGGAATTCGCAGGGAGCTTTGTGCTGTTTCACACGTCCCTGAGTTAGAGATAATGAGGAAAACAGCGGTAGAACCAAAAACTTGAGCAAGGTCAAGATAAAGTAAATTGGCTACAGTGTTAAAGATGAGCTTTGGGCAGTGGCCAATTGCTGGCTGGCTCAAGGCGCGTGTCTGAGGGTCTCTAACCAATTGTAGGACAGATTCGGGCGCGTGGACAGCGCCTGGGGCTACGGGGAAAGTATATGTAGTAGCGAAAAAGGGCAATAAATGTCTCCTGTTCAAGAACCATCAGGAGTCCGTGTCTTGCATCCCTTCAGCTGGCTAGGGAAACTTGAGTGTGATTAGGTCCCCGTCACATGTAGCAGTTTATGAGCAGAAGGGCTCCTTCGAAAATGATGAGGGAAAGGACGGCAGGGAGGCAGAAGCCCGCACTGTGATGGGGTTTGAAAAACGCTAGTTAGGAGCAAGCGCAGATGACCACAAATATTCGAGCAACTATTTTCAAACCATGTTCCTCCTCCTATATCCTCTGCCCTTTTCTTTAACAGCTGCCTCGATGCAGCAGCAGAGCCTGCAAAGATAAGAGCATGCCGGGAGAGAGAGAGAGAGAGAGAGAAAGAAAGAAAGAAAGAAAGAAAAATACACACACACTGGGCATACAGAAGGTGAGAATTATACATTCATTATGTACTTAAGTATAATTTTTTCTCCTGTGGCTTACAGGGATGCAAGATGAGGAGGAAACTTCTGCAGAGCCAATGAAAGTTGAACTCACATGCGAAGCTGCAGAAGTTTCAAGTAATGACGGTAAGTTGTTCTAATAGTTTAGTTGTCCTAAACTGAATGCATAGCATAGCTTTCTAGTGTTTGCCTGTACATCTCCTCCCCCCCTCAAAAAAAAGAGGTTTATAATCCCTTCAGCCGAGTCCTCAGGGAGTTTATGTGATGTCTCCTGTCACCTGTTAGAGACTTATGCAAGTTCATGCAATCATGCCAGCTTGGTCTCTGAGGTCTAGAGCCACGTTCCCAGTGGCCCATCAAGATACAGCGGAGTATGTCTCTCGTAAAACGGAGCCCCCAGGACTTCTTGGAAGTCTGGTGGAAGTACCTTCCGGTGCCATACCCCCACCTCGCTAATCAACTCCATTTATCCGATCAGTTGGTACATTCAGTCTGTGTACCTTGTAACTCAACAGTAGTTTAGGCCTGTGAGAATTTTGGTTCGGAGGTTGATTTGGCCAGGATATATCTGGTTTTGGAGAGTAGTCAGAAAGGAATAGTTCTGAAAATTTCTGAGTTAGTGCCTGTCTATGTCAAGGGGTACTCATATGCTGACCACTAATCGACGTCAGGCTCCGTCCAGCTGCAAGCTGACTTCCTTTCTTCTCTTCTTCCCTGGAGTCCCAGCGTAGCTCAGTCTGGTTAGAAAAAGAGAAGTTCTCTCCTTAGAGCATGTACTGCTAATAGTATTATGACGATTTGTGACCCAGCAGCGGTTCTGGTTGGGTTTGTGAACATTAGTAGCCCGAGTCTCCTGACTTGGAGCTTGATGAAATTGTTCTGGTCGACGCCTTCAGTAAGCGGGTGACCTAGTTGTCTGGACAAGTCCCAGCAAGGGCTGAGTACCAGGACACTGCTCCAGCCCTGCAGCGCATGAACAGGAAAATGGCCTTCTGTGCTCTTCCTGGGTGTAATGAAACACTGGACGGGATCAGGGCCCTGGCGCTTGGACTTTGGTGAGGCCAACCATTTACCACCTTCGTAGATGCACTCTTATAGCTGAACAGAACTACGTCAGGGACTCTTTGGGTGCTCTTTGGGGACTCCGAAAAGCAATGTTCTTAGAATTGGGCTTGCCGATCACCATCTTGTTTGTTATCCCAGAGTAATCCCCTGTCTGTAGTGAAGACTGATTCCAAATCCACCCTTGAACCTCTTTGGCATTTACATAATACCAATTGAAAGTGTACTTTTTTACATCTCTAAGATAGAAATATGACTATAAGAATGTGATAGTGATTTTTCTTATGCAAAGAATTGAACGCTGATTTCCTTTCTCTGATGTCAGATCATGCTGCAGCATTTGAACTGGCGGCTGATGCTGATACTGGCCTGTAGAGGAGCTTTTGCAGTTTTAGGGAATGGAAGCATGCCTAATGGGTTTTGTTGCATTTGTTTTGTAAATAGTGGAGATTATGCTTTCGATAGTAAGTGTGCCAAATAAAGCCAAAACAGCCTTCTCTCCTCATCCCCTGGAAACAGACCAGCCAAAAAATCCGTAGTCACATTACGTTGCTTTAATTTCTGATCCCTGGAGTGGCCTGGGCTACAGAAAACAAATCCAAATATATCAGAGGAGTATCTGTAGGAATTTCCCGCTGGAAAAAGGAGCGATCACACAGCTATCGTGATGCGCGCTGCAGCGCAGCACAGCAGGTTCAGCAGATGGCCTCTGAAATGCCGATCTTTGTAGGTTTCTTTGTTTCCATTCTCACTCATCTTGTAAGATCTTCTACACATAGCTCATCTTGTAACTTCCTTTTCTGCAAACTTCCTGTTACATTAAATGATGGGAAAAGTGTGTTTACTCAAGCTGCAGAAAAGTACTCTGCTCTCAAGGGAAGCCTTTACTCCTCCACAGCTTAACTTGCTCTCGGGATGGTAGCAGAAGGTTGTTTTTCATGTGGTCATACAGTACACATTCAAAAAACTATCACATGTTAAAAATTTAAAAAAAAAAAAAAAAAAAAAAAGGTGGAAAGATCTAACTCCTCACACTCTATGTGAAGGGCGAAGTTTCACTGTAAAAGCCTCCACATTTCTAAATGGACAGGGTACATTTGCAAAACCTAATAAGTTTCCCTTTGACAGTCATTGTTATGTAAACTGCCTGTTTTTTCTCTGGACCCCTTCTATCAGTCCCTTCTATCAGCTCATTGCTCCGCAGCTGAATGCCCAAGAGCGTATCACCAGGTACCCCTTGGCAGCCCAGTTCTGTTTTTTAATCCCGTGTTCTGTGTCACAGGACAAAGAACTCTATAAATGCAATGTTTAGAGAGATTAGGTAGATCTCAACATTGGTCTGTCTAGTGAGCAGGGATGTAATGTAATGTAGTGATAAATTTCAGAAATTCCTGGTCTCAGAAAGTTGGCTGTGATTGTCCATTGGGAAAGCTGCCTGATGGGCCAGGGCCTGGGGTGCACGTAAGCCTGAGTGGGCACATATAGACAGAGATGCAGGTTGCTGCTGGCGATGTACAGGTTGCTGTCGGCAACCGCAGCAAAGATCCCTGGTAATTAAATTTCTTGTACCCAGGACAGAGTTGCCAGTTAGTATTTTTAATGATGACAAAACCCACCGTTGGCGATGGGTTTCCCAGGTGGTGTTTCTCTGCAAATGGGCAATTTTTTCTCTTCCACCAAAGCTGTGAAGATTACTAAGGTAGCTGTTAATTTCCAGCTGGTATTAGGTGGCTCGAGCTCTTTACTCCTTTAATAATGGAGTTCCTTGCTTGCCTTTTTTATTCTGAGCCTGCGGAGCACTGTGTCTTGACTTGCTGACACAATAGGAGAAAAGGAAATGAGGCAGTGAGCTCAAAAGAGGCATCAAACCCAAAACTTGAGCTCCTTTCTTAAGCCGCCGTGAGCCGATGAGCTCGGCACCTGTACCCCGACCTTCCGTGGCTGACAGGAGCAATATAAAAGCAAGATCTCAGCAGCTAACGCCGCCACGCGTTTCTGTTGTAGATGCAGTACCCAAGAAAAAAAGTAACTACCGAGTAAACAGGTGCACAGCTTTCATCGCGGCACAGCGGGTTCGATTCAAAATAGGTAATTTGCTTTCCTGAGCAGTCGGGAGTTACAGCTGAACGTGCTATCACAGAGCTATATAGGTAGAAAGGGAAACATTGTTTAGGAGCAGCTGAAGAAAGAGGTTACGTTTGCAGGAGTCTGACAGAGCTCCTATTTAAATCAACACAATCATACTTTTTGTCCTCTGCTGCCTGGGTCTACAGGGTAATATCCTCTGGGGGGAAACAGGCTGTCTCTCTTGGATGACTCTATGCTTAGTTTTCCAGTCTCCCATTTACCCGTCTTCTCTGCTTAGATGCCGCGCTGTGATGCCCAACTACCTGACCTTTAAACACGTAGTTGTCCCACAGGGTAGAGGCGGGATGCTGCAAAAGCACATCCACCCCTTCAGCTGCCAGGCTCTGGCGAGTACAAACCATGTGCCAGGGTATTTTATTGTCCTCTTGCGGGGAGCTTGCTTGCTTTTGAGGGGAAGCCATTCCCCAGGCTTCGCTTGAGAGCTGTTAAGCAGCTTGATGGATGGAGAGAGGAGAAGCGGACAGGCCCTCCCCTGCAGGCAAGAATTGAATCAGAAAACAGATAGGAAGAGTGCAGAGAGACATCCATTTCCATCACACAGAAATGTCTGCTCCTGCTGTAGAAAGCCCTGCACAAAGGTGTGGAAGGGGCAGCGGGTAAAACTGAGCGTAGGTGATGGGCAGCCTCCTGGAACTGGAGTGCTTCGCTGAGCTGGTGGCTGCTGTAGCACATTACTGTTGGCGCAGAAGACTGCTGACATAAGGTGGCCGTTTAGCACCTCTAAAAATGTTGGGGAAGCAGTAAGAAGGCCATTATGGGCTTGCGACATGATCGAGCGTAGCGCACCTGGGGCTAACCTGCTGGGAGGCAGCAAGGGTGGCGAGTCGCATCCCTCCATACCCAGTGGCGGTCCTTCCATCTGCCCTTGTGGTAGGCTCTTCACGGCTGCGTTGTTTTTGGCCTAACCATAAAGGATTATGTCGGAGGCATCATAGTGACATATGTTGTTAGGGCAAACCCAGGAGTCTGCAGAAGCGTATCCTTCAGCTAGATCTTCCTGTCCCTGTTGGCGTTCATGCGGGGAGCTGAGTTCAGTCAGTGATGTTGTCCTGGTTTCAGGTAGGACAGAGTTAATTTTCCTCCTAGTAGCTGGTAGGGTGCTATGTTTTGGATTAGGATGAGAAGAGCGCTGATAACATGCTGATGTTTTAATTGTTGCAGAGCAGTGTTTACACCAGGCCAAGGACTTTTCAGCTTCTCGCTCTGTCCTGCCAGCGAGCAGGCTGGGGTGCAGCAGGAGCTGGGAGGGGACAGACCCAGGACAGCTGACCCAAACTGGCCAAAGGGGTATTCCATACCATCTGATGTCATGCTAAACAATATATAGGGGTGGCTGGCCGGGGTGGGGGGCCGGCTGCTCGGGGATAGGCTGGGCATCGGTCAGCGGGTGGTGAGCAATTGCATTGTGCATCACTTGTTTCTTACACATTATTATTATTAATACTATTATCATTATTATTGTTATTATTATTTTCCTGTCTTAATAAACTGTCTTTATCTCAACTCACAGGCTTCACTTTCCGTTTCTCTCCCCCATCCCAGAGAGGGAGGGGGGAGGGTGAGTGAATGGCTGTGTAGTGTTTAGCTGCCGGCTGGGTTAAACCACAACAGACAAGTAGAGAAAAGCTGATAGAGAAACATGTTGGCAGTAAGGCGCCGGTGAGCACACATGCTGGTTTCTTTCAGTGCTGGCCTTACGGGATGCCCAGCTGTGGTTTCTGCCGCGGAGCAGTGGGACTCAGTGTTTCCTTCCGCCCTCCCACTGGCTGCAGGTGTCGGAGCTCCTCCAGGGCTCCCCTGGGCATTTGCATCGCCCTCAAAGAGGTCCTGAGCAGTTTCTGACTCACCAACCTCAATGCAACATGCTGTCTGCAGCAGCTGGGCTGACTGCTCATAGCCGTAGAATGGGAAAGAGTGGGAAGGAGGCGTGCTCATTCAGCATGTCGGCAGAGCTTTGCCTCAGGTTGCAAAGGAAACTTTTGTTTTGAGAAAGATCTCGGAGAAACATGAGCAAAGCCTGATGGCACTTTCAGAAAACCAAGCCAGTGAAACTGGCCAACTTCATAAGGCTGAGAAAGGCTGCCGTCATCGGTGTGCAGCGGCCTTCCCGTAAGGATTTTTTATTAAGTATCTGGCCTTTGCCATGCCAACACATAGAAGGAACGTGACGTCGCTCAATGCGATGTATGTCAGAGCTCCGTAATCGGGAGCGGATGCTTTCCTTGTTATTCACTGCATCCATCTAGGAAGCCGTTACGGGATGCATTCTGCATACGGATGATGAATAATTTACAAATAATCCATCAAAGTCCTAACAGGTGTGTTGATGTGATATCAATTTGGGAAGAGGTCATACCGCCTGACTGGAAGTAGCTTCTAACTGTTGGCCCTTCGTTTCCCCTTGCCTTCTCTTAGTTTCCGAATCTTCCATTCAGATGTGAGGGTTTTCCCTGACCCGCACATCAAATGACTCGTAATCCACAGCTGAGGCCACATCATAAAGCAAGGTTAAAAACAGAAAACAACTGCAAACGACCTTGTTTGAGTCCATTCCAGAACAAATACCAAATGCTCCTTCTGAAAATGCATGTGCTGAAGGAGCCCTCTTGTATGTGCACGTAGCCTAGCGAGGACCGATCAGACGTGTCATATCATGTAGATGTCATTTTGGACAAAGATTGTACTGAAATGGACTTAAGCCTTCTCACATTTTAGTTCTTCTATATGGAAATAGAAGGTTGTCTGGGTAAACTGATCGTAGGCGAGTAAATGGGTATGTGTAGGAAGATCATGCGGTTGCCCCTGTCTGCTCTCTCAGGCTCCTGCCGTTTGCAGTTCAAGAACAGCCGGAGGCAGAGGCAGTTTCTCTGTAATTAGAGATGGATCCACATCTGGCCTACGGCGTGGCCCGCGTCCCACTGGGGACGTTGTCAAAAGCCCGCGGACATTCAAATCAAAGGTTTTGCTATCTCAGCCGAAGGCTCCATGCAGGGAATCCTTTTTTTGCTCCTTGTGCAGGGAAGCTGAGGGATCCGCAGGCCTCGTTAGCATGGCTGATGTGAAAAAATCTCCCTGTCAGGTGCCAAAGAAACAATCGCGTATCTGTACAACCCCCTTGCTGCAGTACGGTGACGTGGCAGCAGCGATGGGCAAGGGTTGAGTCTGTATTTCCTGGCAAAACTCTAAATTGCCTTTTGGAGGGTCCTATGTCTCTGTCGGTGTCCTTGGCCTGCAGAGACCGAGGAGGGTCAGTAAGCTCTTGAGCTGGGCACCTCCGCTAGGTGCCAGAGTGAAACTTTGGGCTAGGAGGAGTTATTACTCAATGGGATAAACTGAATGAGTATGGTGGCTAGCATGTGACAACTGTCCTGTTTTGTTTTCAGCTGAAATGAATAGCCAAGGTGAGAGCAAGAAGGATCCCACAGAAAGCGCGCCAGAAGCGTAACCAACAGGTAAGATGTTTACGGCTGTTTTCCCCCCAGCTTTCCATTCCAGTTCTACTTGAACACTTGCTCAGGAAATGACCTCAATTTAAGTTAGAGTTCACCAGAAAGAAAAATAAAAAGGAAGATGGTACTCCAAAGGAAAGAATTTGGCTCACAGGGCTTCTCGTGCGCAAAAAGATAAAAATAACTAGTAGGTTGGATTCGTCAAGTAGATATCATAGTAGCATTCTGCAGCGGTAATGGATTTTGACAGTGCCTGGTCTTAGATTGTCAGAAGGTGGGACAGCACTGAGATAAGCAACAGAAGAGTAAGCAAGCGAATGGTTGTTGGCATCGCTTAGGAAAAGGACAGGTAGCCTATACTGGTTGGTACAGAGTTCAGTTGCGTATGGTCTGTGTTCTGGGAAGAACAGGTTCACAACATGAAGGCTTTATTGCCCTCAGCTCTGCGATGCCTCACGTCACTTGTAGCTATGCTGCTGTAAAAACGAGGCCAAGGCAGCGAGCTGTTCTCTGGAGCCATGCAGATTCTTGAAGCTCTACTGTTTTACACACTGAATGATGGTGGGTGCTAGCACAAGAGCATGCTACAGCGGTTATCACCGCCGTGAGATTTGTCATGGGTGTAAATGGCCTCGCCCTTAGGTAAAAAAGAGCTGTGAGGTAGGGAGACAAAAGTCCCGGGTGCACCCTCAACTACCAGAAGCAGTTGCGATTTCCCTCTCAGAAGTAGAATTTCCAAGCGTTCATATGCAACCCTCCCTCAGTGCGGGGCAACGGCAAGCTGCCGATATCGTATACAATGAGTTGTGTTATTTATGCTCGGAATAGGATTTCGCGTAGCTCAGGACCTGATATAGAAGCTTTGCAACAGTGGCAGCTGTCTCAGTGAGATTTAAAATAGAAGGCCCTATTAGCGAGCCTACCCCGTTGTCCTTGTCAGCGTTTTGACAGCGTGCTGCCGTACCGCCGGAGCGAGAAATACAGCCGATGAGGTCGCAGTGAAAACGTTCAGAGGCGAAGCGAGAAGGCGCCCTCGCAATTAAAATACAGCTTCTGCAGCTCTTCCTTCCCCCTTCCTGAGCCTCTGTTTGCATGGTCTGTTAGGGAGAAGGACAAGAAACCAATGAAATCCTCACCATTAAAAATGCATTGAAAGGGTAATACCCTTGCATTGACTTAAGAAAAAAGTATCTGTTGATTTCTGTTAGAGACCCGGCGATGAGGAAGCAGGGGAGAGGAAAATAAAGAAAGGATAGTTTGGTGCAGGAAAAGTTGCTTTGCACACAGCCCAAGAAAAACAGGCAGGTTCCCATCTCGAAACAGGCAGGAAACAGCAGACGGGCAATGGCTCGTGCGGACCAAAGAAAGGCCTCACCGACGCTTTCTGCCTCATCCCTCGTGGAGGCAAATTATTGCCTTGAACTGACAAGGGAATAAATGTGGATGGCAGGAGGAGGCCCCAGTTCCCTGAGTAGTGCCAGGACTGAGCTCTGGCACAGGATTCAGAAGGTTAGTCGAGCCCAGCCAGCAAGCTGGTGCGATATGCTGCGAGTGAGGGAGGGAACATATTCTGGCAGTTCATGGAATAGATGCAGGCTACAGACCGTAGGTCACGGAACTGCCAAAACAGCCACCAAGCTGGCTGGGTCTCCCTCGGCAAGAGAGAGAGGAGCTGTGCCAATGAGAGATGCTGCAGAGGGAACCATAGAAGTTACATACATGTATATACTGGGTGATGCGCATGTGCTCTCTGCACATGGTGGATAGCGGAAAGTTAGGCCGCCGCGCTAGAAAGATGAGATGTGGGTCCCGTGCAGCCTTGCTAACTGATGCCTTTTTTCTTTCTTTCTCTGTTGTCTGCTGCAATGAACAGGAAGGATGCAGGAGATGAGAGAGCAGACAAAACCCGAAGGGCAGGTGCCGACACCCTACGGCATCGTCCTTGGCAGAAAAGAGCAAGCGGAGGTGCTCCGCGGGTTGGGAGGGAGGGAGCTTTGGGGAAGTGACTCTTTGCTTTAATTTCTCTTTGTCCTTCATCGCGTTTTGTTCTGTAAACCTGCTGGAAAGACACACAACTTCCCAGGTCTAACGCTGTTTTGCAACTATCCCTGCAATTACAACAGTTTCTTCTGAACAACGAGTCCCTGTGTCGTATTGGGTCTCTTTTCCCCCTCCGTCGTTTCGTTGGCCTGTCTCCAGGCCCAGTTCTTTTCTAGCATCTTTACCTTCCGTCCTGCTCATGATACCCTCTGCAGGTGGTGTTGTGTGTTTATTTCTGCCCAGCCCCACCCCTCCACCCCCTTTATTAAACCAATCCTTAGGATACAAATGGAGATTTGCTTTGAGAACACAGACTGCTGCAAAGCATGATCATCCCCAGGCACTGATAAAAAAAGAACCCTCCTCGTGCTAGGGATCGGAAAGACGGGCCGCTCCAAAATCTGGCAAATACCGACAGGGACAGCCCTGTGCATTGCCCACCTCCAGGCTTCCCAATCAGCAGCTCCTGGCATCTTCTGCCCATGCTGAGCAGTTGGTGGCTCCAAACCGCGGCCACTACAAGAGGCGCTGGCCAGATGCAGAGTGCGTGCCTGGCGCTGAGTTCGCACATGAACTCTACTGTCTTGTTGCCCCAAAGCCTCGGGATTTCCCCAGACCTGCTGTTTGTCGGCCTAGAGGAGGTCTCTCTGGTGCGATAACGCTAAGCCATGACCAGCTACTACACGGCTGGCCCTTCTGTGGTTCTCACACACGAATAACGTGCGGAGCTTGAACAGTCAGCACCTGACTGCTTCCCAGGTAGGTCTGCACTCCTCCAAATCCACAGCCTGTAAGTACCGTCTTTGGGTAGGGGTAGGCAACAGATCTTTCCCAGAGCCTGTGAGTGAAGGAGGAGAACAGGTATTCTGCATTCAGAACATCGTTAGATAGGGCATCTGGCTTTAACAGCTTCACACATACCTTGCATGAGCCCTTGTTATATTTTGTACTGCGTATGCATGCCTTTCTTTAAAAACAAAATAATAATAATAATAAAAAAAAGGCAAATAGAAGTTATTTGGATAAGAACATCTCCCCCCTATGTCAATTGTTTTGCTAGCGAATGCTGCGTGGAAATTTGTAGAAAAGGAACAAAAGGGTTTTGCGTCATGCTCTCAAGTACACCATCAATGGAATGGATGGACAAAATGCACGATGGAACGATGGAAGAGCACACAGCCTGTGTCTGGGCTGTAATGTGCTATGAAGCATATTTTAAAATGCCTCCGAGAATAATTGGATCATGTTAATCAAAAGCATCGTGGTGTTCCCTTTCTCCCCTCCACTTAGACACCAGCCCCCAAGTACTTAATGACTACCAGAAGCCAAGGCACAACGTTTTCCAAGACATGGAAAGATCACCATCCTCCTGTGACCTACAACCTCCAACAGCTATAGGAGCTGTGGTAAAGAGATCTCTGCTGGCAGAACAGGGAGCAAAATGTGGCTCTAAGGTAGAGAACATCAGCTACAGCATTTGATGGCTGCCGTCTGCTGCGGGTGGATTCAGAAGGGCATAAAGACTAGCACAGATTATAAAAGAAACCAACAAAAGCCCCTGATTTCCTGGTGAGAGCGTGGCCCCTCAAACACCACCTCTTTCACCTCGCATGCAGCTCCCGCAAGCATGCTTTTTTTGCGGGGCCTTTTGCAGCAGAATCCTCACACAGGGTATGGCTCCCACGGCCTTTTACCCCAGACAACGGTCGCATCTGAGAAGATTTCGAGGAGCTGCTTCATCGTTCAGTTCTGGAGATTGGTGGGAACCTAAGACCGACAGATGGGCTTTAGAAGAAAAAAAGGAGCTGATGTAAGCGTATGTCTTGGTTTCATCCTATCGCTGTTTTTCCTGGACATGTTAGGTGCCTACCCTCTGGCCCCATGCTTCAGACTCTGTGTTCCCTTTGAAGCATCTCTGACGGTGTTCTTTCGCATACCTGTTTGCTTGCCAGGTGCAAAGATGCATCTTTCAGGACGTGAATTTTCTTCTGCCATTCCTTCACCTCATTTCCAGCTGATCCCAGTTCCCCATCCAGTGTCTCTGCAGAGAGCGTATCCACGTTTGCTCGTCCCGTATCTGCCGGTGGGTTTTCTGTACTGGAAAATTTGGATTTGAGCAGTCTGTCAGAGCAGAAGGTGGAGGAGCAGATCAGTATCTTGGAGGAAGAGGAATGAACACGTGAGGTGTCCCTCCTTTTGGTTCCCTTTGTCTCGGGTGTCCGACAAAAGACCAGGAGCGAAGGGCTCCCTTGAGTTCGGAACAAGAGGGAGCCACCTCCGTAGGGCAGGGAATGGACTTGGCTAGCTCATACTCAAGGCGCTCCAAAACATCGAGAATGACCTAGATAGCTGGGTCCTCCGCCCGGGTAAACTGGCCTCGAAAGAGCTACTGCACATCCCTCAGGCAGGCAGTGGCCTCGGATTTGGCAAGGAAGCCGAAGGAAGAGCCCTGCGGGAGGCGAGCCATCGAGGTGCGGTCCTTTGGAGATGAGGCTCCTCCAACCCTTTGCAAAGAGTGACCTGTGTAAAGAAAAGGAAAGAACTACAAAAAAAGCTTCATGTATGCCATGCTCTGTAGAACCCCTGACAGCAATGCCACGCAGTTATCATGGAGCCTTGGCTCTCGAACAGCAGCGACTCTTTGAAGTTGTGAAAGGCTTTCCGGAAGATGCAGCAGTGACTGTAAGAAGTGCTGAGGAAGGAAACACGGGCGTCAACTAAATTGTTGCTGGACAATTTTCGGATAGGAATATGCCTTTCCTCAGGTGGATTTTCTGTTTTCTTGGGCTTCTTGTTGTCTTACTAGTCATGGAGTGGGTTGAGTCCTTCAGCTGGCTGTGCCGGCCCTGTGCCCACCAACGCGGTCTCTGCTGATGTTGCTGGAGGTGTAGCACAGGAAGCGGGTTTTGGAGAAGAAATTTGGAGAGAATTTTGGAGGCAGAAGCACTCCGCTGCGATTGTTGGCACACATCTCAGTCAGAAGCTAGACTTTGGCCCCCAGTAGATGACATGAAGAGAACGGAAGCCCTTCGGTGCAGCCATCAGTGTACTGAGCATCGGCCTCCGCTTTACTGCTGTAGCTCCTGTGTCTGACAGCGCCAGTCCCCGCCACGAGGGGCTGGTGAAACGTTTCCTTTCACGCTGAATTCCAAAGATGTCCAAGAGGCTGTCTGAAATGATGGCTCATGCATTTGCTGAAGCAAATTGCAAGTCTTTCTGCAGGGGGCTGGAAAAGCCCTTTGTGAATTAACCCTGTCCCACTTTATGTACTCAAAAAAATAAGCATACAGAAGATATTTGTCTATCTGCAGCACACGCACACTTTGCTTTTAAAGTGACAAATGGAGCAGAGGATGTTGGATCTATTTCCATGGGGAACAGGGGTTTTGATTATATAAATCATCCAGGACTTGCGTTACACTGACATTGGTGTTACAAGGGAAACTTTGTAGAGAAAAAAGGGAAAAGAAAAGGAAAAGTGATGTTCTTGATCACAAAATGTGAAGAAATGCAAAGAAATGTAGACTTTTGCTTGGAAAGTGTCTTCAAATAGGTGGCATAACAGCTATGTAGGCTAATGGACGCGTGCCTCTTCTGTCAGCCTCTCCTTTATGTGCCAAATTCATTCCTTTCTGGGTCTGTCACTGCTCCTTGTGTCTGAGCCATCTGTTGGAAAATGGTGAGAATCGGCGCCTTCATATTATGATGTTTGTTAAAGCAGAAAGGTAATGAAAAAAAAAAAAAAAAACACAACGCATTCTCAAGACAAGGCTCTGGTGCTTGTGCATTTGCTCCCTCCTGACTTGGCTGATGGCATGGTGGCCGCTCAGTGCCCGTCAGGTTGGATGCGTGACTGCAAGCGTGCGTACAGTGATGTGATGGCCAGGTCTCGGCAGAACTGGAAATGTCGCAGGGATTTTTGGAGGTAAGAAAGGTAAGAATGGACTCTCTTCAGCCCAAAGAGGAAGAAAAGGCTGTCAGGTTGAGCCTATCACTAAATCAGAGCTAATTTGTAAAAATAAATAAAGAAATGTGTAAAACAAATAAAGAAAATTTAAAAATAAATAAATAAAAATAAACCAAACAATGGCAGTTTACCAGCGCTGAAACCAGGAGCGCTTTTCCCTCGGTACAGTCGTTTATTTCAGGACACACCGAACAGTTTTCAGGTGTTGCGGAAAGTGGGGCAGAGGCTTTTTGTCTTTCCTTCAACCAGGCATAGGCGAAGATGCGCGCACACCCTGTCTTATGACAAGGCCAAGATTTCCGTCATTGATCGGTGCATTCAGGGGTTTGTCTCTGTGTACCAAATGCCTTCTGGAGAAGGGCTAATTCACTGAAGTTTGGCCTTACATTTTTGAAAGGAAAGGAAAGGAAGAAGGATTCAGATCGCCTGTGAAGAGTGAGTACTTTTAATCCCTCCACTTTTTGTATAACACAAGGCTGAGAGAAATGCCTGTGCCATCATAGGGGTCAAAGAAGGCTGCAATGAGGTGGCTTTGCCCAGGTAGCTCGGAGCAGGTAAGGTGGCGAGGAGAGGACAGAGGACAAGGTACACTTGATTGTAGTCCTGTAGTCTGGGGCTGGGTTGCTGCCTCCCTCTGGAACACATTTTGGGGAAGCTGTGCCTCGGGGGGGGGGGGGGGGTCACGCTCAGTCAGCAAAGGTGAAAGTGTGGGTGCCCATTCAGCCCCTCGGTGACTTCCCAGGGCAAAGTGTGTGTGGGGAGGTCTTCTGTAAGTTCCATGCAGACCCCCAACCTTCCTCAGAGGCATGGTGCCTGCTGTGCGTCGGTTTTAATTCCAGCCCACACCCAACCTTCATAAATGTTTTTCTCTCTTAAGGTGAGATTTGTGTTTTTAATTCATCTTGTAATTGTGTTTTTTCCCCTAAATAAAAGTGATGCTGAAATAGTCTAGGTTCTTATTCTATCAGAATTATCAGCAACCTCTGTGACTAAGGGGAAATGACTTTTCATTGCTTTGGAATTCACTGATAAAACCTCTTCCACAATGAATTCCCCCTTTTTTGGGGGCAGGGGGAATTGTGGACACGAGAGCAGCTGAGCAGGTCAGGGGCCCAGGTCTGGGGGGGGCACTTCCCATGTACTTAAGGCAATGAAGCATCATCACACTGGGCACTACAGATGAGTGTAGCCTCAAGTCCAGCTGAGCACCCAAGAAGCCTAGAAGGGCTCTTGTGGGATCAGAACCCGAGGTGGACCTAAGGCCTCTCTTACACTGATAGGACTTGGGGTCTATAGGGAGGGTTGGAGCCAGGCCTACCCCTCTGCTCCCTGACATCCCCCAGTGCTAGGGTGGGTGCTCATGAGGGTGCGTGAGATGAGCAGAGGGGGAAGGTGCACTTGTGGTGGAGAGAGAGAGAAACCTTCTGTCGTCTGCAGGGGGAGTAGGTGCGTTCAAAGGGAGTAAGGACTTCGAGTGCAGGGAATGGAAGGGCACGGCAGGGCCGGGCCCTGGTGTTGCCTCAGCACTTACGCTGAAGTAGTACTAAGTCAGTACCTGCAGCCTCTTCCTGGTTATAGCCTGTAGCACTCTGACATCCCATTGTTCAGCCCTGTGCTCAGCCCACGCTCTCACCCTCTGGCTACTTCCTCACCTACCGGTTTCCAGCCTAATGTGGTCAGCTTCACGGGGAGCTGGCTTGGAAACCCCTGTCTTGTGTCTTACGTGTACTTGACCCTAGGGTGCTACCTTCTCAAACAGTTAAGTGCTGTGCCCCACATTACCTGCTCTAATATTAGGACTGTATATAATACTGAAAATAAAACTTGAATAAGAGCCCAAAATCTGAATAGGAACCATACATAAATACACCAAGAAACCAAGAACAACCAACACCCCAGTCTTCAGTACTTCTTTATTTCCTGTGGGTTGAAATTATGCTTTATTTGCATCATTACCCATTGTATTTCACAGAGTATACAAATACAGCCTTTTGTCACATCTGAGCTTTGGCACAATACCTACAGTCCCAGCTGGGCACAGCCCTCTAACAACATCCCTCCCCCTTCTCTGCTCTGCCTTGCTGCCCAGAGCTGCAGCAGGTACTGAACCCCTTTCTTTGCACGAAGAACTTGGTACCCCATCAGAACAGACTCCTGCTAAAGGAAAAGCAAGGCTTTATTTCACACATACTGTTTTTTTTTTTGAAGGGCACCGTTCAGAGATCCCAGCTCCTTCTTTGCCCTGGATGCTTCCCCGAACCCCTCTGCTGTGGGGAGACCCGCCCCCCACGGCCCTGCTTGGCCGCTCTGTGGGGCCTGCAAGGGGCATGGGGATGCTTTCCACAGCAGGCCAGCCCTTACCATCCTACACCTGCACTGCTTTGTCATCTTGTCAAAGCCATCCCGACACCTCACAGCACTGCTTTGACCCCATCCCATCCCACCTGCTTACACCCAGCTGAGGCCAGAGCTGCAGGATCAACTCCCACCTCCCACCTTTGCTCTGAGGTCCCAAATACTGTGGATTTGAGCTTTTCTCCCTCACCCCAACCCACCTTTGACTTACAGGGTTAGAGAAAAAGGAAAACAAAGCAGCAGCACCTACCGCCTCCAACTGGCTACGCTGCTCTGTGCCATTAAAACTGCAGTTGCTGCATTCAGATGACATCTTGACAATGTGGGGCATTTCAGTTTGGTTGTTTCCAGTCAAACCTACTGCCACATGGAGAAGACAAAAGTAGAGTTTCATTTATTCATGAAAGCCAACAACAAAAACAACTATGGCAGCTATCTCCTGCTTTACATGGCAGTTATGACAAAGCCTAGGATAAGGATGAAGTTGCCTGGCAGTGCTACATCCTTGTTTCCTCTTCTTCTGCCACAAATCTGAGGCAGAGAGCACCTTTTTTGTGGACCCCATTCATGCCTGGGAAGGGGAGGAGGTAGTGGGAACGTGACAGGGGCATGATAACCCAGGGAGCCAGCCTCAGAGGTGCACAGCAGCATGAGTAGTAGCACAACTCCAAGGAAATTAAAAAAAAAAAAAAGAGTGCTTTTGACTAACTATCAGCTAAAAAAGGCGAAAGATAGTTCCTGCTGCTTTAGTCTCACCATGGCTGGAGAAAGTAGTCCGGAGGTGAATTGCTGGTGCATTTGTTGAGGAAGCTATCATTGCCCATGGCTCCTCCTGCTCTCAGGGACAGGCCCCAAGAGGCACTGAACTGGTCCTCCGCACTGAGCAACTATGATGTGATGACATAGCTCAAGTTATTTTTGCAAAATGTCCCTCATTTCACTTGAAAACTTGCCCCTTAGAAGGCAGGGCAGAGGCTGTTTATAGACCTACCTGGCAGACACCCCAAAAAGGAGGCCTCCTTCCTGAGTGTCCCTGAAGAGCACTTCATATACAGGAACCACACAAAAAGAGATGAGGAGCATCTGCTTGTTCTGAAAAGCCACAAAAAGAACACCATCAAAGTGGCAGTGGCACAGCCATTGAACAAACCAAATGAGAACTCACCCCTTAATGCAAGGCCTTGGAAAGTCAGGGTACGCAGTGATGTGCAGCCCCAACAGAGGGAGAGGACATAAGGGCCTTCTATGGGGCAGGCTTGCTAGAAGACACCATCGCCCATGGCCCACATCGAGAGCAGCTCAGGCCACAAAGTTTGGGGAAGATAATTCAACCTCAATGCAAGCATCAAGGGAGCCTAGTGAAGAGGGGAGCTGCCTGCGGCAGGCCCAGTGCAGGCTGACATGACCCCAATGCTTGCAGTGAGCCAGGGCAGGCTGCTCCCTGAGGAAGGAGGCTGAGCTGCCTCCCCACAGACGTACAAGTGCAGAGGAAAGCACAGGAGCAGGACCTCAGCAAATTTACAAGTGTTACAGGCAGACATGGGGGTCCAACAGCTGAGCACAACAGGGCCTTCCACCTGCAAGAAGCACACAAAATGACCCAGGAAAGCTGCAGAGGAACCTGGGCTGCTGGAGGCCAGCCAGCCCCAAGCCACCCATTGGGGTACAGGGCCCACCATGATGAGACCACAAAGCACCTTTTCCTCAGAGTGTGGCATCTTATAAGTGGCAAGCATCATAGGAGACACAAGGGGAAGGAACAAAGAACAGATAGATACAAACCCTGCAGCCCTCAACTCCACCACAGATGCCAGCCTTTGTCCCCCACACAAGTCAGCAGTGCCATGGCAGGAAGAGCAGCTCTCCATCCAGATGCTGGCCACACACAAGGATAAGCAGCACAAACAGACAAAAACCAAAAATATTACTATAAGTGAACAGCAAGGGATGCTAAAATAGATGAACTAGAGAAGGGCTCGTTTTGAGGTCACTTATCCTGTAGCACATAGTGTACACCCCCCTCCTTTGGGGGGGGCGGGTTCTGTAGCCTAGTATTTGACCTGGTCTCTTTAGGGTCTGTCTGTCCCATGGCAACCTTCAGGCTGAGCTCCTTCAGCCAGAGCAGCTTCTGCTCATGAGTGGCTTTCATCAGCCAGCAGGTCTGTGACCCATTTGTTAGATGGTTCAGGTGTGGCAGCCATTTCTGGCCACATTCATAGTGGGGTTTGTGCTGTTGGCACAACCCCCAAGGCTGCAGAAAAAAGTGCTTGTGTCTTGGCTTTAATCGTATCCTACAGAGCTGGACAGCCCATTAAAAAAAAAAAAAAAAAGTCCTCACCAGTAAACCACAGTAAGCATTGAATGGGTGCTTCCAAGGAACCACTGCCAATACAGCGCCAGATCTGCTGATGAAAACCAAACAGGTTAGGCAGCAGGACAGACAACCTCCAACCATGTCCAGGAGGGTTTTTGACCCCCCTGAAGAGCCAAATCCCACCAGAATTGCTCTCCAAGCCAACTCCAGAGGCAATCACTACTCAGCCTGCTTACTCCCCCAGGGCTCCCCTGAGCACCACTCTGCCCTACCAGCCAGCACGAGGTGGGGATGCCAACAGCCAGGTCTCTCCCCTAACTGCTCATCCAGCACCTCCCCCCTGCTCTAGCTGAGAGCCCTCACCTCCAGCCCCTGGATAAAGCAGCACTGCTCCATATCCTCAACCAGTACAGCCTCAAAGTGCACCAGCAACTCAGCTCTGGTCACCTGTTCTTCCCTGGCTTTGAGAGAACAGACAGATTCAGATGGTCTTAGAAATACCAAGTTCTCTAAGGAAGGGGTTTGAGAATCTTTATTTTAAAAGTTTTACTAGAAACCTAACGCACCTACAAACTGCTGAGAGCCTCTGCACACATCAATGCTTCCTGTTGAAGGAAAGCAAGATATCATTAACACCCAAAGCCCACAAGCACTTCAGAAGCAGACAGCTACAACTCATCCAGGTCAGCAGCAGACACACCATCACAGCTCCTCACCACCTCTTGGTCCACTTCTGAGCACAGGGATGTGGCTGCAGAGCAGCACCTCCTCAGCCCCCAGTTGCAGTGAACACAAGGAAGCCCCCACTACTCCTCCCTAACCTCTCCAGCCCTGCTTTCAGCCTGGCCCTCTTTATTGCTGCCAGAGCTGTGGAGGCTGCTGGTCCCAAATCTCCCCCATGTGTGTCTGCCTGGACGCAATCAGCCCAGCCTAGGGCAACCTCGTTGGGGGAATGGCAGGCACCTGCAGGGCTTCCTACATCCTGGCAACAGCTCTCCAGATTAATTTTTATTTATTTATTTTTGTTTTTACCCTGGAGGCAGCTTGTCACCTTACAGCAGCCACAGGGGGACTGCACGCTGCTGGCAATGCCTGGTCTGCCCCAGGGCACGGCCCTCATGCGGGCCTGACCTTTGTGATTGCAGCTGGAGTGGACCTGCCCTGGTCACAGGCCAGACCCCATTTATCCGTAACGGCCCCGTGGTGTCGTTCAGTAAGGGTTGATTCGGTTTTTCATAAGTTAAAAAAAAAAAAAAGATGAAGAAGAGAAAAACCCTGTTCCCTGGCTAGTGTATCACTGGACATGTAGCTCAAATAATCAAAAAAAAAAAAAGCATGTTCTTTGCCATAAAAATTGCCTCTGCGGACTTAGAAAACCAAGTGCATTTGTGAAGCAGGGAAGCGGGAAGGGGAAAAAAGAGATTAAAATAATTACAGCTTTCCTTGAGTGGGCCTGCTGGAGCAGAGATTAACAACGGCAGGCGGACATGTCCCCCTGGCTCCCGCCTCTGCTGGCGTCCATCCGCCACTGACTTCAGATACCTTGGTCGAGCTCCTGGCCCTGCCTGGTGCTGCCATGTGGCACTCACCCTGGCCAGACACGCCTACTTTTCCCCCAGTTTTCCCAAATTCGCACCAGACATGGAGGATGCGCTCCTTGGTTTACAACGTTTGAGCTGCGTCGGGGTGAGGCAGGTAGCACCATGACAAAAAACTTGATTTAAAACCTTCCCAAAAAAACCTGCAAAACCACACAACACAAAACTCACCCTGCGCACTGAGGGGGACGCTCAGCACCATGAAGGTGAGCCGAGCACGGGTTTAACTCAGCCCTGCTTCCCTCTTGGTGCCTTCCCACAGCTTCCCTGCCAGGGAGGGGAAAAAGGAAACAAGACAAAAAGTGGGGTGCCCGATTTCATTAGCATCAAACTTCATTACTGCCAGCAGCTGATAGGAAATGTAGCTTGATTGTTTTAATTTGTCTATTAATTTATGAAACGCCTGTGTCCTTGGAGCGCATGGGTCCCTCATTTCCTGCCTCTATCCCTTTGCTGTGTCACCGGAGCCCAGGGCGCTGTGCCTCCTCTGGCGAGGTGCAGGGGGTTTGGAGGCCAGGTGCCCCCAAGCAGCCCTCAGATCCCCTCGGGGCAGCAGACAGCAAGAGCCGGAGTTTGTCCCACTTCCACAGCCATATCCACCACTTATGCCTGGCACTCATGAAAGGCTCCTGAGGAGCCGAGTGGACATCAACATCACGTTGATATGGGTCCCACCGCCGCGAGGTCAGACCTTGTTTCCACCTGGTGTGCGATGGTGGCCATGGAGTGGGGAAAACTCCTCTGGGAGTTGATTTTGGGAAGCTTTCACTGAACACTGGAGGAGCTGCATGCAGAACAGGCTGCTTTGCCGAGTCCTTCCCTCACAATGTCAGGTGCCCTTTCTCGATTTATCTGCCTGCTCTGGGCATGAAAATTTCTTCCCAATTTCTGTTGCTCTCTCAGCAGCTGTTATACACCCATGGATACACCAGAAGCTCAGGCCCTCCCAACAGAGCGGGGTTTCTCAGTGCTTCAATGCCTCATGTTTGTCACTGGCAGCTCCTCAGGGGGCTTGGGAAAGGTGAGTGGACCTTGAGGGCTGGGGCTACGTGAAATTTAACTTCATTTGACCCTGTGTGATTTCCTACAGCCTTGGTGTCCATGGACCTGGGAAACCAGCCCCTCACACGGCGGTCCCTGGAGGGCCAGCGCGAGATGTCCCATCCCACTGGGGTGACCCGTACCCTTAAGAGGAGCCCCGTTCACTCCTCCCTGCCCCTGCGTGTGGCAGGGGACGCAGAGGTGGATGAAACAGGCAGGGGAGAGGGCTTGGGGAGGGGAACGGAGAGGCAGAAAAAGAAGGGCTGAAGAGGACAAGCGTAAAAAAACAAGCTATTAGCAAAGGCTGGTTGGAAGTGCAAATTGGCCACAAGGAAAAGAAAAGATAAAGCATTCACAGCTTCATAGGATTTTCAAGCTGTTACGATGCTTGAAAGACTTGGAAGTCCCCACGGTCCCATCATTGCCCATCTCTGCCGCTCATCGCACTCAGATCCGGTCCTAAGAGTCCGCGGGTGAAAGAATCCCATTTTGAGATGTGGGAGGATCTCATTTCATCTCTTTCTTCTCGGGAGATGATGATGCCCCCTTTTCTGGCACCGAGCTTCTGTCTCCACTTTACCCAGACCGTTCTGCTCTCCCAGAGATTGCCGCTTCTTGGGACGGCATCGCTGCAATCAGCCATCCCCTAATTAGATCCCCCACCACCCTAATGCATATTTAAATACCAACAGGAGCCACTCGAAACCTCCAACGTGCCACTGAGAGGTAATTGGAGTGTTTCGTATTTTGAAATGTCAGCAATTAAAACAAGACCAAAAGGGGCAAAATCTGATTTTTTTTTTCTTTTGGACTTTCCCATTTCCCCTTCCCTTCCCATTTCTTCTCTGGGGCCCAGCTAAAGCTGTTGGCCCAGAGAGCTGACACCACCATTTCACATGGTATCTCGGGGTGCTGGAGGGGGCTCTGGGGGTGCCTAAGCCTTACACATATTTCTAAGCTTCTCCAGTGCCCATGGAGATGTGTGTGTACACTTAAGAACATGCACATCCATCTATCGTTCTTTGTACAAAAGACTCCTTCAGCCACAGCCACACGTCCTGTTTCGAAGTGGTTCCCCAGGATCAGCAGCTAATGGCCAGGCATCCACCGAAGCAACCTCCCGATGGGAAACAAACTGTGCTGCGGTGTGTGAGGGGCGCGTGCATGAGGCTCCTCAGCATGCTCGGGTCACTGCTGATGGCACTTCGTGCGGATTCGTCTCATCTGCAGCTTTTTTAGCCGAAAGCCAGCTCACAGACCTGGTGGAGGTGGGCTGACCTCTGGTGCTCGAGCACCAGCACGCAGTCGCAATGCTCTGTGCCATTGCTTCGTTCTCATTTTGTGCCCCGGTGAGAAAAATAAAGGTTTCAGCTGCAGCCTCAGCTGTCAGTTCAAGCTTGGCTCAATGGCAACTCCTGCTCCATCGTAGGCTGCAAAAACACCAAAGGTTATTCTCTCAATCACACAGTGTAAGCAAATGCAGAAACGAGGTGACCTATGCACCCACCAAAGCACAGACCAGAAAATCAGGTGATATTTCCGTTCTTAGGGAATCACGGCGCTGGTACAATCCTTTTACTGATTTGAAATACTGAACAACCGAGTCAACTCTAATTAAGTGGAAAGCTGCAATATTCATTCAAATGTGCTGTATCGATTGCGACGTGTTCTGAAACCAATCAATCTTTCCATTTCAAGCACCAAGCCACAAGCGAAGCAGCAAACGTGGGCAATGCTTCCCAGAGACTACGGATAACTTTACTCCGCCTTTCCAAAACCCTTCACCCGCCCAGCCCCAGAGAAGGTGCCGAGCTGCCGCGTGCTCCTGCCAGAATTTCCCCAACTCCTCCAGGCCTCCTCTCTCCCCCTTCCGATTTGGGGAGGTTTGGCAATGCACAAAATGCTAAATCAGCTTGATGAAGCATGGAGGCCAAATTTAGCTATGACTTCTGGGCCACACGCAGATGCATGAATGTCACTTAAATGTGTTTTTTGATAGCGGAAGAAAAGATATGCTGTAATCAGCAGATTAGCTCTCAATACAAGATTTAGTTTTCTGTTAATCTGCTTTGTAGGGTACACAGCCCATCGCTCCGGGAAGAGTAGGGGCACACAGCATCCCTGGAGGACACCCCAGCTTACAGACACATGGTGGCCCACGAAGGGACCTGGGTCAATGTGGCTCATTTGGGCAGGCTGTTGGGTTTGCGTTTTGTGTTTTTTTTTTTTTGTTTTGTTTGTTTGTTTCATGGAGTGAGTTGAGGAGCGGCTCCCTTGCTTGCAGCTGCCTTGTGATTCTTCTGTTTTGTTTGGGATGAGCAAGTCGCCTTCATGGAAACAAAGAGGATTCTTAAACAGTCACTAACAGACGGTTTCCATTTCAATGCGGCAGGCTTTACCTGCTTGGGAGCTATGCTCTGACTCCTCATACTTCTCCAGATACGCCTGCCTCCGCCCAGGCCAGACAGACAATGCCACCAACGACCCCCAAAGTGGGTCCCGACGTGGTACCATGCGGGCATGGCCCTCACGCCTCCAAAGCCTGCAGCAGCCATGCAGGAACGGCCACTTTTGGCTTTCAGGAGAGCTTTTATCACCCATGCTTCTGGAGGGAGAGGCATCTCCTTGGTGCCACAAACTGTGTCGGATCTGCAGAGAGCAGATGGGAAAAAAAAATATGGACCCAAACGCTTGTATCTATCCTTAGGTCGGTTGCTTTAATCTGCTGGGGAGGAGAGCCGGATCCTTGGCCTGACCATGTGGGATTGCTGCTAGGAAATAAATCACCTCCTGGCTTCGAGAAACCACTCACCATTCAGAACTTTCCTCCAGCTCTTTTCCCCAGAATCTGGAATCGCATTATCGCGAGTTACAGAGCGTGTCCTAATGCCCCGGTGCTACACAAAGACGTGAAGTGTAGCAAAATAAGCGGGATGTTAGGATTTAAGTTAGTAAATACAATTCTGTCTCGAGAAATTATTTCCTCAGTCTGCAGACTCCAGTGAGAAACTTGCAGCCGTTGTTTAGGAGTGGCAGGCAGCAAAGCAATGCTGAGATAACAGCAATTAGCTGCGCAGGGGAGCGGTGTGAGCTTTGCTCGGAGTGAGTCGGGCACGTATCTCCCATTCTTGAAAAGCTGGGAACGGAAAAGAGGATTTTTTTTGGTAAGAGTCATGTTTGCTGTCAGAGATGAAATACACAAAAAATCAATATTAATGAGAAGCAGATAGTGGAAATGCTATAAATCCGATCACGCTGTCTGCACCGTCTTGCTGAAATGCTGTTACTTCCTTTAAAAAACATGACAACGAGAGAGGAAGGAAAAAAAGGCAAAACCAAACCAAACAAAGAAACAACGAAGAAAGGTAAGGGGAGAACAACCCCCAGGCCAAGGACTTTGCTCGCAGATGGGCCGGTCTCTTTGCTGCTAGCTTGGATGAGTGTGGCCCAGCTCTGCTTGCCAGGCTGCGCACTTCTCGAATGCTTACACCATATGTGTGCCGCTGATTGGATGCCGCTTTCCAACAAAATGAATTACAGAGGCTCCCTCTGGTGCAAATTGGATGCGCTCTCAATTCCCATTAACTTCCAGGCCCTGTGTTTGCAGCCAAAGCCGGTCCTTAACCGCCTGGCTCGGGAGCCTGTGGCAGAATGAGGAGGCGAGGAGGCCAAGCGGTGGGATGGCACTT
Organism: Anser cygnoides; assembly: GCF_040182565.1. Taxonomy (NCBI): domain Eukaryota; kingdom Metazoa; phylum Chordata; class Aves; order Anseriformes; family Anatidae; genus Anser; species Anser cygnoides. The sequence continues at coordinate 2,992,914 of NC_089875.1, read as the reverse complement.
CCCCAGGGAGACCCTCTTTAAGAGCCCTTCTGCTCACACCAGCGAGCGTCTTCAGGGAGCTGACGGCTCCCCAGCTGACGGCTGGGGAGGCGGGGAGTGAAGAGACCAGATGCCCTCGCTGCTAACCGAGCGCACAGTGCAAGCGAGATACGTTTAAGAAGCCTACAGGAAAGACGGGTTGGATCCATTTGCTTGGTTTGGAAGAAAGCTCTTGCATGTGTTGTCTGTGCAGAGAAGAAATGATCACTTTGTCGTGCACTGGCAGGCATCCTGCACGACTTCCTAGGCCTACTTCCGAGCATCTGAAAAGCAACAGACGGACTCTTCTGGACTTGGTGCTTCTGGATAAGGTCCCCGAGATAACGTCGTGAATGCGTAGCTTTGTTCCAGCAAATTTTTGAGTTCTTCAGAAACCCTTCTAAATATTTCATCAAGGAAAAGGAGAAGCTATCAGCATGCTGAAATGCAAGACACCACAAAGATCTATGGAAACCCCATCTTAACAAATATGGAGCAGTAAGAAAAATTATGTTCACATTTACAATATCGTGAAGTAGGCCCTAGTTTTGATGGCCTTCAAAAAGGATTCCCATTTTACTGCTGATCCTTCCACTAACTGCCCGAATTTGGACAACCTGTAATAACCTGCCACACAAGGAAACTTGCCTAATTGAAATGTCAGTGAAAGGCTTGTGGAGCCTTCCCCAGCAGGAGTTTTGAGTGGATGGGCTCCCTTGACCCCCAAAGACCTCACCACATACCTTATTATGACAACATCAATCCAGAGCTTGTCTCCTCTGGTTCTTCAGAAAGCTGTTGAAGCATCACACTACCTACCTGGTGATCCAGCATGCCTCCATTATATTGATCCAATCTTATCTGCTGTTGATAGGAATGCTGTCTTCCATCCTCGGGCCGGTCTGAGTTGACAGGTCCTTTGGAGACAGAACGGGTACAAGCCAGTGTACACCCACTAAAGAGCAAGCCATGAGGTTTCTGTCCAGGTGGGTTACTGAGGTCTGTGAGGATAAAAATTTGGCCAAGAAAGTACCTGCCTCAGGCATGTGCCACCCAAAGTCCAAAGAAGAAATCTGGGCTCTGTAAAGACACCGAAGACAAAGCAACCCCTGACATCGGTGAGGCTGGGTGTCCTGTAGGAGATCCATGGATTTCTGGAGTCTGACGGGATGTACAGCTGCTTCCCAGGACCCTCCTGCATTTGGCAGCTGATCATTTGCCCAGGGCTCATTTGTCACTAACTTCCTCTACTCTGCTCTCCAGGAGCCCCAGCGATACACTGCATTCCTGCTCCTCGCATGCTTTAAGAGCTCGGACCTTCCTTTATGGTTATCCTGCTACCTTTTTCCATTGCCTGCTTTGGTAATCCTTACCAAATAGTCATGCTTCTTTATTTCCCTGCTGCAGACCATTTCATCATTTCTACTCAAAAAAAAAACCTTCAGATCGGGTCCTAAAATAAAACTTCTCTAAAATACAGATTTATTGGCTTATAAAGAGAATTCTGATGTTTTTGGACTTCACTGGAAATAATACAGGCAGCTTACTGAGTTTGAAAAATTGCACATGGGACACCACTGTGGGACATTCCACAGTGCTTCTGGCAGGGAGCAGTGGGGAACAAAATCACACCAGGAAGAGGGGGTTGGGGGGAAGTTCCCAAGGACTGCAGCGAGCCCCTGGAGTAAGCATGCTGCCCTTCGAGACCTGTAGGTGTAAGGAACGAAAAACAGATCTCCAAGTTTTATCAACTGTTATGATTATTGCAAGCTGGGGAGCACAGGGCGCAAGCAAGTGAAACTTCCAAAGGTAAAATCCAGCCCTTTGGCCTGGTAAGCCCCTATCCTCAAGGTCTTGCCTATTACACTTCTATTCAGGGAGGCACGCAGGTTGAAGAAGCTGACCTGAGATGAAAGCAGAGTGGTGAGGAGCTGTGCAGCGTGGGGATGGCGTGGTGATGGCCGCACTTTGCCAGAGAAGCCCTTCAAAGACTAACGAGCGCCAAGGTGCACCTCGGACAAGGAGCAAAGCACCCACAGGCAAAGGGCCATGCCGCCAGGCAGAAAAGGGTACAAATCAAATAAAACAGCCCTGCTACTGGGCCAGAAGGCAAGCAGAGCTGCTCAGCTGTATCCAATACCCATCACTGCACCCACTCCCCAAAATAAGAAAAGGCACTGGCTTTTGAGGACAGAGATGAAAAAATGCAGCTTATCTCAAGCTCAGTGCATCAAACTGCGTAGGAGACTTGGGCAAACTGAGATGCTCCACGTTCCCAAGAAGGAAGAGCGCGGCCTGACAGTGTAGGATGGTGTTATCTTTCTTCTCGTTTCCTTTATTTAAAAGTTCATCTTGTTTTTATTAAGTCAATTTTAACAGTGTCACCTTTACACCAGCCCGCCAACGCAATTTTAAGAGATGAGCGAGGCGCCGCTTGGACATACGCATGCAAGAGGCCTCACGGGGATGCGGCACCAGATCGATACCCCATGAAGTTAGCAGGTTATTAAGATAAATGATTGTCATGAGATTGGTTTTAAAGTTTGCAATGCCTACAGAAATGTAAAGGCCCGCTTAAATTATGGCAGCAAGACGCTACCGTGCAAGAAAAATTCCTCTAACAGCAAGGAACATGAGGAGGAGGATATATAGAGAAAAGTTCACAAATGCCTTGTGCTGGCACGAGGACAACCAGGGAGAAGGGACAAAACCTTGTGCCGACCAAATGCAAACCAGTGCCTGCACCGTGGCTGGGTCCAAGCAAATCCCCAGCATGGTAAACAGCTGCTTTCTGATGTAACTTTAAAGAAGGAGGACATCATAGCTTCCAGCTGTCAGAGAAACAACAACAACAACAACAACCAAACATTTTTTTTAACATTAATTTCTTGTGTGCAATGTGATGTAGCCCAAAGGTTTAAGGTCAGGCTGGAAGCCACCAGGTTAACTGTTTTGGCATTGTTTTCTTCTTTAGAGATGAGCTATGAAGACAAGTCACTTTCTCTCCTTTTTTCTTGCTGGGTTTGTAACTGCTGGCAACGAAAAGCCCTTCAGACAATTCATTTCGCTGAGCTCACCCACAGATACGGCCTCTACGCTTAACATGTCTGCATTCTGCGTACATTGTTTGGAGCTGTGGTTTGTTCACAGTTTGTTTTGACCAGCACCCCAACTCTCCCCTTGGTGCCTCGGTGAATGGGGGGTACCCAAGGAAATCTCTGGAAATCTGCTTTAAAGCATGCACAGTGGCGTATCCTACGAGCTTGGGGACATCTCAGGAAACGTCTTCTTCAGCATGCACTATCGAAGCCGCAGAGATCTCTTCGCTGTCTGCAAAGAAGAGAGGCAAAAGACAACTTGACCAAACTTTTGGAGCTTAAGTCCCATCCCATGTTTTCTGCTGAAAAGAATAGCTTAAAACAGGATCAGATGTGGTTGCGAGACGTGCTGGAGAGGGAGGTTAGGAAAGAGAGCACGTGGCGTAAGCATCTCCAGTGGGCAACTGATCAGGACACGGGCTGCGCCTTGCGGAAGGAAGAGGGCTTAAATGAAAATGCTTCCAGGGTAGGCAGCGCAGGTGTTCGCACTATTCTACGGCCAAAGGAAAAAAATGAAATTTAAGTGAGGTTGCAGGAAGGAATGGCAGGCTTTTTATGGTGTAAGAGCTGCTGTTCAAGGTCAGTGATAAACAATTCCAGCATTTAAGATAACCCCAAACCTGCAGGACAAGAGATAAAGAGAAATTCTGCAGAGGAGGTGGGCAGGCTCGCACGCCAAGCCCCTGAGGGTGTTAAAACCTGACAGTAACAACAGGGACTGCGTGCAGGCATCTAGCAGGGGAAAGGAATTGGAGAGAGAAGAAAAAAGCCCTGCGATACCTCCTCTTACTGGAGGAGCCTCTATTTCAGATCCTCTGCCTTTCAGAGAGTGCTCTTCCTCTCGGCTGAAGAGGACTGGGACTGACCAAGAAAACACCATTCCCAGCTGATTAATTTGCCCAGCGGGTGACTTGCTCTGCTCTCTGGTGCCTCGGGCACTGCTGGGAGTTCCTCAGGACATCAGGTACCAGGAGGCAGGCTATCCACGAGCGGAGGGAGGACTGGCAAAGGGAGCATTGTCCCGAAGGGGCTGTAAGGACGTGAGACATCAGCACATGAAAAAAAACGGAGAAAGTTGAAATAACTTTGAAAACAAATGTTTGGAAAAGATTGGGAAGATCAAGTAGAGAAGACAGAGTGAAAAATGAAACCATCAAGGAGATAATGAGGCATAAATGGTTGTCAGAGAATAGGAAGCTCCGGTGGGTGGATCAGATGCTCATGACAGAAAAGCAAAAACAGCCAAAACAAGTGATGAAGCGGGAGCTTAGATCTTCAAAGAGTGCCAGGCTATTCACTGGAGGACTGGAATGCTTTGAAGCAAAGGATACAGTCAGGAAGGTGTTCGAAAGGGGGTGGGGAGCCGGTGGGAAGCAGACAGCTATTAAGTCAAGGGCCACAGAAAAGTGGTACAAAGTGTGGCGCCGACGGAGACCAAAGGGAGCTGGCATCTCGTGTGCTATAGGAAGTGCCACCTAAGCGAGGGGCACGACTGCAGCTGGTCCAAGTCCACGGGGCAATGTGGTGAGTTTGGGCTGATTTTCTACAAAGCGAGCAGACCAGAGGGAATGAGGGCATCAGGACAGCAGCAAAACAGACCGACTGGTAGTAAACGAAGGTGCCAATGCATGGCTGGGAGAGGGGAAGGGGCAACGCCAAAAGCCTTGGGTTTATTACCTACATGCCTCTCTCCTTCACCAAAGTGTCCACGGGGCAGGGGGACCGGGAGAAGCCTGGAGTCACTGCAGGCTTTATGGCCGGTCTAGAAGCTGCTGGAGCTTTCAGGATGCCATCCTGCCATCATTCTGTAATGAGACATTTTTACAAGTGTTGATTTTCTGTCCGCTAATTTTATCCAGGTTTAATTAAAAGCAACTAGAGAGAGCAGGAGAGACAGAGGGAGGAGGAGAAGGGGGGAGATAAAGCTATTGCGCTTCGCATTCCAGGGACCTGAGCGCAATTTGGCAACAAAGTGAGACTCTTGAGGGTTTTTTCCCTATTTTTTCTTCCTTATTTTAATGATACATGCTAAGCTCATATTTATAGAACTTCAGCTCCCTGGCACTGTCACTTCCAGCCAGCCTCATTACAGCTCTCGCGGTACATGGCCGTTAATACTAATTCCATAATGACAGCGGAGCACTGAAGTAAAATTTAACAGTTCCTCGGTTAATCATTAAAATGAGCCTATCTTGGAGGATGCTGGGTCTTCTAATGTTTCTGTGCAATGCGATTTCAGGTAATAAATGAGATGGTGGAAGAGGGTTTTTAATGCGCGATCACCCCACGGAGGGCAATAACAGTGCCTCCATCCCGGCTCGGAGACATTGGAGGGGGCCGCACGTGCTGACTCCTTCCCATAGCGGTTCGCCAGGCAAAATCTATTTGGACACAGCTACGAGGCATCAAAAGGTCAACGATGGTTAAGCAAATCAAAGATAACCGGAGCGCAGCATGCGAACAGCCGTGCCGTATTTTCTGATGTACCTTCAGAGATGTTGCCAGGCAAAGGGAAATGAAAAGGGAGGCACAATATCGGCCAGGATGATAGGCTCTGCGATTAACCCCACCGGGCACAGCCGCCTGGGGCTTTTGGGGGGCTTCAGGTTTTTTTGTTGTTATTATGATTCGCTATTTCGTATTGTGTGATTCCCAAATTGGATGGCGCTGCCTGCAAGATGAAATGCTGTGGCACGAGCTTGAGACTGACGCGGTCTCAGAAGCTGGGGGGGACATCTGAAATGGCTCAGCAAAGGGACAGCTGTCTTATCAGGTTAATGAGGAATTCCTGCTGATGAAGGCTTTTCACCAGACCAAAAAAAAAAAAAAAAAAAAAGGCATTTTATCGCTGGAAAGACAAGAGTGGCGACAATAAAGGATGAACATTTTGTTCTTCCTTACAAGCGGATGACTGGTGGGAAATCATTATTACAGACACTTCAGAAATAATCACCATCGTCTCTTCTCAAACGTTGCTGCTTAAAAGTTGCAGACAGGTTTTCTTAAATAATGGTCTCGAAATCTTTGCCTCCTTCCACGAAGAAAACCGCTGAGCTAAATAACTGCTAGGCTAATAAGTACTTTAACTTTTGGTCGAGTTGCTCCTTTATGATCTACTGTCTTTAACACTGTTGCCTCCAGTGCTGTGGCCACACAAATCTGCCCGCGCTCTGCGGGCGGAGGATGAAGGGTGTAAGTTGGGGTGGGTCAGCACTGCTGAATCCGATTTGATACTTGAAGTTGATCAGTGTTGTACACGCTCCCTGTGGATAGCGTGTGAAGTGGTTTGGGGAAGGCAGACCTGGGGCACCTGTGCTCGTGCCGTGCCACCGCTCTCGGCGCGTGCTTGGCCTCGGCCCCTAGAAAAAACCACAGAGGTCTTCCACAGCTGTGAGTCCCTACAACACATAATGACCACACACACCTCCGCCACCCCGGGGACACGCCGCCCAGGGCCGTCACCCCACAAGAACAACTGTGTCAGAGCACGATCCTGACCCTGAGGGAGAAAGGCACTGGTGCTGCCGGACAGCCCCACTAAATCGCCCAAACACCTGGACGCTCGTGTTCTTGCTGATGCCCTGCCTGCGCCTCTTCTCCTTCCTCCTCCCTCTTTGCCTCCTGGCCAAGGCCATCTGCCAAGCCAGGATTCTTCCTAACAACTGCTGTGAGTCCGTGACCAAAAACAAAGCATGGAATATTTTGAACAGGCAGATGCTGGTACAAGTTGACCGAGGTTCAGAGCGACCGATAATACCACATACTGTGCTTATCTTTCCTCAGCAATGAAGCTGCAAGGAAAACACAACAGCAGGCAGGAAAGCTCCTTTTTCTGGACTCGGTATTCTCCCCTCTCCTTTTTGATGTTTGCATATATTGTTTTGTGTTTTCAGGACAACTGGATTGGCTCTTTATAACAAAAGTAACCGCAAGTTACTTTCATGGTGGGTCTGCAGACATGGGGCTGAGAAATGAGGCTTCGTGGATGAGCTGGAGAGCTGCCCGTGGCCGGGACCAATTCGGCAGCTGCTGCAGAAAACAGGGGAGGTTTCCTTGGACACATGAAGTAGCTTTTTCAACGCAAACCGCTGCTAAATCACCAGGCGTGGCACTAAAATGAAAATGGAACAACGTGTTTAACGAGCAGGGAACAAGATCGGAGCTGAGTGCTGAGCTGCAAGGCCTTCTGGAGGCCGCAAGAGCCAAACAAAAATATATGGAATAAGGTTAGTTAACTTCGTCCGTCCAAATGAACATTATAAGGACAGATATTCTGTGCACATGTACCCTTTCAGCAGCATGTTTAATTTGTTAAGCCCAAGTGGATTCATAAAGTGAACCCCTTTATCTTCATTAAAACTGATGAGAATGAATTGCGAGATGTGGCATTATTATTCTGGCTTGATTCATTCAGCGCACGAGGCTCCGAAGCGTTACAGAGCACAAATAGGCTGCAGCATGGCCACCTTAGGCTCTGCCACTGCTGCACTGACAAACCTGAGCCATCGTCTCCCTCACCCCAGGATACGTGAAAGTAATGGCAGCCCAGCAGCAGCAGCAGCAAAAAAAATGGCAAAAAAGCTCCCTCGTTTACGGAAGAATTAGAGGAATTGGTTGTCAAAAAGAGACTGTCGCAAATGCAGCAAGCAGGCGCTGAAACAGCTCTACAGGCTTTGCAAAATATTGCTTCATGTCCCTTATTATATGACAAAATAGGTACTTAATTTTGGAAACGGCTCTTTCTAGGCTTACCAGGATTTTAATTAACATTTTCTTCATTATAAAGAGGCAGAGCCCTGTCACTTCTTGCTCTCAGATTGCCCGTGGTATGTACCTTCTTTGTGCTCTCTCCCCCTCACGCTGACATCGCTCCCAGAGCTTCTCAGAGCTTTCTGAGAAAGCTCGTTACTCGGGCCATCAGTCTAAATTAGGCTGAAAAAGAAATTTCAGAGTAAGCAAAGGTATGTAGTCAAACTGCTTGGCTAGTGTGGGCCTGTGGGCTGGGCAAAGCAGCCCTGAGGCATAACCGTACGCTGTTGCCTAGATGGCAGAAGAACCAGCAAAGGTCTTACGAGAGATGGCAATGGCCTGTAAGCAGTGCCACCACCCATTATGGCTTCAGGAAAAAGCATACGCTAGACCACCTGGGAATTTATATTATAGGGACGCAAGGGCAAAATGAAGGAGGACACGGCTTCCAGCACAACCTCACTCTCCTGGCAAAACCCCACCTGAACGCAGAAGTCCTTAAATTGAAGCTATTTTCCAGGAAGCATTTTTTTTTTTTTCCCCTTCCCCTAGGCAAAAACGTATTGTTTTTGTCTTCCGGAGCATGGCTACAGCCTGGTCACCTGAAGCCACTTGGAAGAATTTGAGCTAGTGTCTCATCATGACAGATGACGTCCCAGAAACATTAAGTGCTAATTGAAATGCAACTCCAGGGCAAATTTGACCCCCTGTACGATAGCTTCACTGCTTCTTGTCCCCAAACTCTCAGTCAGGACACAGTCACGGCATCCTGCGTCAAGCCACGAACCCCTAAGCAGCACCTCCGTGATAGCCAAGGGTGCAACCTGATCATACACTTCATTCATTCCTCCATTGTCTCCTTTTGTTACAGTTGGTGTTTTGGGATCCTCTGGGCAAAGACCAGGGGCAGAGGAGGCCTGTGCCAAGTTCTGAGCATGACCGGTACGCATCCTGATTTCCCCAGAAGAGGCACTAACCCAGCAGCACTGCTACAGGAGGCTCTTTGCTGCAGTTTAACAGGCTGGTGCTGTCACTCGCACCCTGGATTTGAGTCTAGGTATCAACCCAAATACAACAGGAAGGTGAGTTCCTCGGGCGTAAGGTGAGCCATGGTCCAGCTTGCTTCACAGCTTAAATTCAAGACCCAGCACTCGGAGGAGCAGTTGCTGGCTGTAAAGCCCTCACCTGATGCATGTTCAGACCAGCTCCGCTTCTTTGGCTGCTCACAGACATGGCATGAATCAAAGGCACGGTGGGCTTTGGGGCAGGAGGCTAAGGGAAAGGCAGTCAGAAGGTGGTGGAGAGCCTGGAGACACGTCTGTACCCCATGCTTCTAGGAGGGACGCGCAGGCATGACCATGCACCGGAGGGGCAGCTGCTCCTGTGGGCACGCAACTCTCGGTGAGCAGAAATGAACCTGGGGCCTCTGAGGCTTCAGCTCGTTTTGCTTTTCAGAGGGCAGGCATCCTCATCACGGCCTGGTAATCAAATTTTGACTGGCTCTGTGGTTTCTTTTTCCTCCTCTCTCCATTTTGTTAAACTCCAGACAGTTGCTGCTTATCTGTGTTGTCTCACTGGTGCAAGCTGCGACATCTGTTTAACGTGCTGTCGAGCAAGGAAGGGGAGCACAATGATAGCAGCATATTGGCTATTAGGTTTTGAGGAGCTAAAGGCTCTTCCTGGCGTTTGGCAACAGAAAGGCGACAGCTCTGTTCTTCTTCAGGGGGACTTAACACATAAATATGGCTACGAGCACATCTTCAGAAAGAAAAGTCAGGGCAAAGCGCACAGGATGGCTCCAACCTCAGGGCGGGCACTCGCTCTGTTGTGTGCATTAAATCACCAAACGCACATAGCCAGGGTGAGTGAGGCTTTTCATTCATGTGGCTACACAGACAGATTGGTGTTTGGGTACCTCACAACTCCTTCGGAAGATTCACGTGTTAAAATCCCCTGCCGCTCTGGGCAAACTTTCTCGTGGCTTCTCCATCTCCATCTCTGCACAAGGCTGGCTGCACAGGACAGCAGGCGAAAGTCTGACGGTGCCCTGGCTCTCCGCAGAGGGACATGGAGACAGGGGAGGTGGCAGAAACCCATCATTCCCAAAGGAAAAAGAGCAGGCAGGCACGCAGATTAACTTAGAGCAATTAGGAGGTAGCCTGCTGAAAGACCTAGACACAGCACTCAGTGCATGCAGTGGGAAGCCCATGCCGGGCACCTTTAATTACACTAACCAGCTTGCAGAGTAACAGCGCAGAAAGCTGGATAAAAAACGTGTGGTGCCAACAACCTATTACTGCAAACCCTCACCTGATGTCTCCCCAGCTCCTAATCTGCAGGAGCAGCTGATTTCGGATGCACCAGGCACAGAAGAGCCCACAGGAGCTGACGGAGGAGGAAGCCGCCTGCCAGCAGGGATCCCAGCCTGGGGCTGGAAGCGCACAGCACAGCCGTGCTGCGGGGCTGCCAGGCACCGCTGTGCTCGGCACGGCCAGCTCGGCTCTAATTACACAGCCCCCGGCTGCTGGCACAGCTCCCGGAGTTTCCTTGCCCCTGGCTGGGAGCAAGAAGCCAGGATTGCTCCGTCTGGGACGCTGCGCTTGTGTGCGCATCTTGCAGAAATGGGTGGGTTTTTTAGACCCTTCTCCTCTCCAATGGCACAGCTCGCTTGGCTCACCTCTCTCCAGATTGCATGTTTCTGTCCCCGGGCATTGCTGGGCAAGGTTTTGGCATGTGCTTGGCACCAGCATTTTTGCTGCCCTTTCTTTGATGGCTCTCTGACTTGGGATGCTCTCACTCTCATCTGGTTGGGAGCCCCAGGTTGAAAAATCTAGGCACTGGCTTTACTGGCATTTCATTATGTTTTACAGTCACTGCTGAGAAAGGGATCTTCGTGGTGGTGGGGGGTGGGGGGAATGCAAGTCTTACCAAAAAAAAAATCTCATGGCGTACAATAAACACACTCGATCAGATGTGATTCCCCTTCGGTACACGATAACTGTAACTGAGCAGTGAACTCTGTGCGTTACGCTACGGCACTCTGCAGTTCCCGAGTGAGCCAGCAGATTACACCACTCCTCATGTGGGACTGCACACAGACAAGATATGTTTGAGAAAAGCCTGAAAAAACAAGGGGTGGACCAACGTGAGTGCGCTTGACCTCTGTCAAGTCCCATCTACCCCTGCTCGTGGTGCCCTGCTTGCTTTGGCAGGGGATCCAAGATGCTGGCAGAGGTAACTCGGTGAGGATTTGAGGGGGAGCAGGATCAGAATTCACTTCTGGTTTGTTTTCGCTGATCTGAATCATCACAAAGGGTCACATTCAGACAGATGGTTCAGCGTCAGCATGCAAATAATGCCACTTGCCTTTCCTCTGCCCTGCAGCAGGCATCCGGGTTGATGTGTCATCCTTTTGGGGGCTGAAGCACTCACTTGGGTCATGGCAAAACCACGGTGATGGTGTTTCACCACAAAAGGACCCAGTGCAAGAGATGCCAAGCCTCAAAACCACCTCCTCTACGAGGCCCTGCTGCACTCGGTCCAGAGGCTGAGAGCCTGGAGGATGCCAGTCACACCGCCAAAACCCCTTGGTGCTAGGTGCTGCAGAGTGCGGGGTGAGCCTTCCCCCACATGGATACACGATGTGAGGGGCCTTGGTGAGACGGGGCACGTGGGTGCACGGGGACTGTGCTCGGTGCCCGCTCCTCTGCAGCTGGCCTCTGAGTGGGCTGTGCTCCACACGTGGCCAATCCATGGGAACTTTTAAATAATCAATTTTTGAGGGAGGGATAATTACCAGCTTTTAGCTTGCCCACTGACATCAATACTATCAAAGGAGCCTAAATGCATGCTCTCTTTTCTGAGGAATTACCACCCTGTAATGCAATACCTTTGGCTTGTATCGATCCACCCGTGGCGGATTATGCACAGCTGTTGACAGATAAGACGGAAAATATGAACCAGCCCCCTCTAAGTGCTGGTACCATACAAAGCATTTATTGAGTACCAATCCAAACATTCAGGCTGCTCCTCTCCGATAACCTAATCTTTTCCTGTGTTAACACCTCCACGCTGAAAGGAATCAATTATGTCTATCAGTCCATATAGATTGGGTGCTGCGTTTTTGGAAGCTTAGTCTTGTTCCTTCATTATTGGGTGATCAATAAACCCTTTCACTAGGAGCATTTTACGGTTACGTAATGAAAAACATCATGTAAATTTGGCTTCAGCTGATCCCCTCTGTTGTTCTTTTTGGGTGTCGGGTTTCCTTGAGGGGGGTGGGTTACAATTAGGAATTGATTGCATAAAGCAAAAGTCCTGAATCAGAAATCCAACCTGTGTTTTTGCAAACTGGGCATTCTTTTTGCCACTTCTAATTAGAAAAAAAAAAAAAAAAAAAAACCACTAGCAATAACAAAACAAAAAGTCCGCCGTAAATATTTTATGTTTCCTTTTTCCCCGAATTAACCATTCCTCTTCCCTTATTAGTAAGCTACAGAACTGCCATAGCAACGGTGGCGGCTCGTTGGGGAAACTAGGAGAGAAACACAACCCTGAACACGCGGCAGTGGCTGCAGCAGCATCCTCTGCAGACAGATGGGACTGGAGCGAGGTCCGGCTGGGCTCCAAGGGCACTCCGCCAAAGGCCGCACATATTGGCAGCCCAAGAAAAAAGGTGTGAGCAAGCTCATTGCGCCAGTGTTTGAGGCACTCGGTGCTGCTCCTTGTTCTCCTGGACATCTGGCCTCATTCCCCTTTTCTTCAGAGATGATCTGCTGTTGCCGTTGCCCCCTTCTATGCTCCCATGAACCTTCTCCAACACTGAGCTGCAAGTAAGGTGTCAAGGAATATGAATTTAACAGACAACCTTGAAAAACAGATAACCCATTTTAAAAAATCTTTGGAGAGGGAGTTTCCAGATTCTCCTGAGAAATGTCCTTATTTCCCCAAGGTCAGTGTGAGATAAGCTCATTTTTTCTGTTCAGATGAAATATGCTGGAACACGGTATGGGTTCACCTGGTTTCCAGAAGGGTGTTCTCCGTTTATGAAAAAACTTTGTGTGTCAGGAAAAGTGGTGCCTTGAGTTTGGATGAAGGTTCAGTACTCTCCATGGAAATTTTATTTGAAAAGAAGTTAGAGCATTTTTACAGTTTGATTTTTCGTTAATATTTTCTGCAGAAGAAAAGACTGACCAGCTCTACGTGGGTCACTTTCACATTATGTCCAATGGGATATTGCCAGCGCCAAACACACAGACAAACCCATCAGATTTTTAAACCATCATAAGATTAGCTATGAAGAGTAAGAAGTTTTTTTTTTTTAAAAAAAAAAAAAGAAAAAAAGAACAACCAAAAGATAACAGGGACTAGGGTTTCCACAGGGTTTCTGACTTTCAGGATTTACTTGTGTGATGTTTCCAAGCTTTTCTCTGTGTAAGAATGAATGGTACAACCCTGGAAGGTGCAGGAGACACGGACGCTCCATTTTTGGTGACCTTAAGTTGGTGGAAACCAGGCTTTTGCGGGGTGAGCTAGCCACGGTTTTCTAGGGAGTGGATGACATTTCTCTGCCACGCTTTCTCCTCCTTCAGCCCATCAGCTCTGTTAGAAGAACAGATGCAAAATCTGGGATGTTTTCCAGCCTGGTTTTTCATGTAAGTGACGGCTCAGAGATGGCACCATTGAATCTGTGCCCTCTGCCTGCACCGAGGCCATCAGCAGTGCTAAGGGTGCTCTTTGAGTACTGGCTGGAAAGAGGCCAGCTCTGAGGCTGTGAAGTGGAGCCACTGCTTTTTCCAAAGCTTTTCTCAACTTAAAATAAGCCAAGGGACTTCTCGGAAAAAAGTAGTCTGCAGAAAGCATCCTTTCTAGCACGAGTCTTACAGCAGCGGTATGTATTCCTTCACCCTGTAACTCAGTGTCAAGTGAGAACATGGATGGGCTGGATTCAGTGGAGGCAGAACACCCTGAGCTCCCATCTCTTCTGGTTTGGCTGCTTTGGCTTTCCGTTTGATGGCAGGTGAAGCATGCAATTTGTAACACCGATGCACATCGGCATCTCACTCATCGTTTGTTTGCTCCCAGCTTGTTCGTAAAAGACTGTCATGCCCTCCCTCACAGACTGGAAATAGAGGACCCTGTTCAGCTTTCAAGTGTATCTGAAAGTGCTTTCAGGCTTCACCTCCTGAAAAAAGCTGGTGAGCAACCGAATGCACAAAGCCATTGTTCCCACGCACGTGCCCAATCGTCGTAAGATCACGGTGACTATGTGTGGATGAACATCAAGGTGTAGAGCAGCTACGGGAAAGAATGAATATCAGATGAACACATGCAGCCATAATAATTACATTGCACTAAAGAAAATGTCAGGGAGACTCGATGAAGTGTTAAAGAAAATGGTTTCCCAGGCTTTACTGCGCTAGAGGAAAAAAAAAAAAAAAAAAGAATATGTGGCCCAGGAGCCATCAATGCAGTAATAATTTTGTAATTCTCCTGGAGAGCCTGAGAGAACAGCTCTGGAAAGGACTCCGTGTCTCAGAGCTTTTCAATGGGTGGTGGCAGAATGCCCTAAATCCTACAAATGGGGAACCTCAGGCACTTGTGAGCCAAGTCACTAACAGATATTAATAATATATTATATTCACGGTATTTGGAAACACCATAACATAGCTTGAATTGAGAGGCTGGCAAAACACTGTGTAAATAATGTTTTTTCATAACACCTTCCACAGCAGGCTGCATGCAGCAGCAGGTTGTGCTTGCGATAACAAGCCTGCTGCAAGCCCTGCTTTCCAGGAGGGTAAAACCGCCAGGTGATGCTCTTCGGGCATCTGCTCAGCGGTGTGTGATAATGTACGTGCATGCGCACAGGCCCGGGGCCATCCGGATCCCCCACGGCTAGCGAAGGGACTACTCACGTGTGCCCAGAGATGCCCTCTCAAAATCTTGTGGAACCTCAGACGCAAAAGAGAAGCTCCACCAGGAGGTGAGCACCTGAACCAGGAGATAATAAAGGTACATCTGAAACATGGCAACAGTTCTGAAGAAGCAACTGAATTACGAAGTATAAATGGAAATGAAGAGCCCACAGACAGGGTTTGTCTCTTCAGCAGGTCGTGTGGTCATGGAGATTGGTAGTGCGGGATGCTGCAGTGCCCATAGCTAACAGAAGCCATGGGAGAAATCTCAAGTAACAGCAGCTAGAATAAGTTTGTGTTGTCTTCCTGGTTTTCTTCTCAACAGCTTTTCCAGCTCTGGAAAACTTCATGAATCTTCTCTAACAAAGTGAGCTGCTTGCAGAGACTCCAGACAGACCCCAGCCTCTCTGGGAGCAGCTCCTCTGCCCCTGCCCTGGATGGGGATGTCTCCAGAGCAGCTGGCCAACAAGGAATTTCAGCGGAGCCTGATTTGTTCATTTCTGAAAACTGTTCACATGGCCTTCCAGCCAGATATAGCAGCAAGCAGGAGGGCCAGTGACAAGAAGTGCCATATCAGTGGAGAAAAACCTCCTTTGGCATAGAGATGCAATGCTTTAGTTTCCTAGGCAGTCAATGAAGAGAAATATGGACCTCAGAGAGACAGCCTGTCATCTTTGGATTAAACACATACATTAGGTTCTCCTGCTACGTACCTTCAAAGCTCCATGGTGTCTCTCCAACAGGTACTTCACATTGCAACTTAGATGCCTAAATTAGATCCAGCTCTTAGTATTCCCCCACACCGACTCCATTGCATTTATTGCCCGGCGCTTTTCGACTGTTCATGGTATAATCACTACTAAGCAGGAAAATACGTAGCTATGCAATAGGCTCAGCAGCTATCACCGACAAACAGTATATAGGCACTAACAACATCCTCGGCAGAAAATAAAATGACACCAGGGCTGTCCCTGTAGTAGCAAGACACACTGAATCCTACTGTGATTCATTAAACCGTGCCCTTCGATCCAGAGCAATCTGGTGTCTTTTGCCTGTGCTGGGTTATCATTTGCCTACTTTGCTTGTAACAGTCGAATAACTGTGGCATAAAATACCTACAAACCATTAGGCTTCAGTAAAGCAGTTACAAATGCACACATACAGCAGTTTCTGGCCACTTCTTTGGAAGAAAGAGAAAAAGAAGTCTACTAGGAGCACTTCCAGCTGCAAATTTAAAATTCATAAATATTTGAGCATTGAAATTTTCTCCTTCCCGAACCTGATCGCTTTAATATTCATGCTAAGTGAACTCCAAAAGACTGGAAACAAAATTATTTTTACTTTTAGGCAAAGAGACACTTTCCATCTGTGTTCACCTAATAGAGCCTCTCTGAGAAAAGGTCCTTTTCCCCCACTCCTTGTCTGCAGTAAGTGCGTGCTCCCCTGGGTCTCCCTCTCTCTTGAGGAACGCTAAGCTTTAAACCCTCGCCTCTGCAACTCACTCAAAGGCTGATCATATGCTCTAAAGGCCAATATGGAAAATGAAGTAATTAATATGGACCTAGTCCATGTGATTGTTTCTGCAAAGTAGCTTACAAGAGTCCAGAGCTTAAAAATAAATAAATAGAGGAACTGGCTAGCCTGCTGCAACATTTGTTTGTTCAGAAAGCCTCGGTCACAAATAAGCCCTGACCCCACGGTAGCCTGAAGAATTTCTTAGTGCATGGGAAACTCAGGTATCGACTGAGTAACTGTTATAGCTCTTAATGTCATTGGTGTAAACTCGTCAAAGAGGAAAGACTAAATCAAATTATTAAACCAGTCAACAAGCTGAAAATTTACCTTTTCCTCTAATGCTGCTGGCAATGGCTAAATGAACTACTAAATCAAACACATCATAGCAAATTAGCAAAGTACGTTACAGCAAAAATGAAGTTTAATGGCACACAGCAATTGCCAAGATTTTTAATCAATTCTTTGCAGCCTAGGTCCTTAAATGTTTAACAATGGAGGCATACTATAAAGAAGATTAGCTCAGAACACAAAAGGAAATTCCCTGTTGAAGCTAGCAACACGGAAAGGATTTTTTTTTCTTCCCTTCAGGACTGTCTCTACAATGCTACTACATTTTCACACTAATTTCAATTTGAGTTTTAGTTCTGCTTAAATTAAATCACCAGAACAAAACATAACTGCAAACACGCACATGCACTCACATCCCCCTGCGTCTTCGGAAGTATGAAATGGAAGACAGGAAAATTACTCAGAGATAATTAAATTATTTGCCCCCCTTTCACACCGACAGGGGCTCCTGCTTGGGACAAAAACACCATATTGTGAGGTTCTTAAAAATCCTACAGCTGTTTGCAGATTTTATGTGGCTTTTTAATGTCTCCACCCAATATGCAATTTCTTTAAGATGTGTTTTCTCAGAAAAATGTCGACTTCTCTGAACCATTTTCCTTCACCAGCAAAGCAAAAGGGTTTTCTGGTGCTAGTGCAGCCCATCTGAAACTGCTTCTGCCTGTAAGTCAGGCTTCTTACAAGACCCAACTCTTTCTACCCCAACTACTGCCCCAAATCATGCTCGAGTGCTGAGCAGTTCATTTGGGCAGCAAGAAACAAAGGTGGATGTCAAAATGGGAGAGAAACCACCAAACACCATGGCTGACTTGATGGCTGTAGGTAAGACATGAGGCCAGACAACCCATCGGTCTCGAAAAGCTGTGTTCAGTGTCTTGGCGTTCAAGTCTTTGGTCTTAGTTCATGCTGATCTGCAGCAGAAGACTTGGGCGTTGTCTCCAGCAATCAACACAGTGACACCGGCAGGAGCAAGAGGAGGATCGGAACGAGTTGCTACAGCACTTGCAGAGCAACAGGAGAGGTACAGGGCTGGAGGCAGAGGCATTTGTGACAATGGAGAGAAACAATGAGAAGACACATACTTACAAGGGTGGAAATGTACAGGTGACCACCGTGACCGCTGCTCAATGTCTGAAGACAAAGGCATCCCTACGTCCCGAGAAAGAGATGCAAGTGCACCCCTCCCCCCCCACCTGCCTGAAAAGCTAAAATTACCAAAATCGCCTACGTCACCAAAAGCTCTTGGGCAAACTTGCATAATGGCAAAACAAATGTGGGATAAAAACTGGTTGTGAGCTTACATAAGGCTAAGGATACCTTACATTAAGGTCAGGATAATATCAGCAGCATTTGTCGCTAACAGTTGGCACTCACCTGTTCCTCCTGGGATGTATTTTGGCAGCTTTGTGCTCGTTTCCACACCAATGTGGCTCTGTGCTTACGGCAGAGGTGAGCCAAAGACCCATGCTGTGTCCAGGGAGCAGAGGTGGGATGTCCAGGGGGCTGCTGCTCCCGTGTAAACTCATTCCACAGCCCCAGGCCAGCGCCAGAGGCAGCACTGGCTCCTCTGCAGCCCAGCTTTGCCCATGCAATGAGCTGTGCATCTCGGCCAACATCCCAGGCCCCAGTGCTTCCCCAGACCAGACCGTGCCGGCTGGGGTATGAATATTGCATTGGGTTCACTGAAGAGTGCTTAAAAACAGCCAGCAACTCTGTGTGTTCCTCTGGGCAGGCCAGGGGAGTGCGGGTGCCTAACTTCACCCACCAAGAAGCAGGAGACGAGGGACCTGCACTTGTAAGAGCAGCCTCTGCTCGGGGACAAGCCCTGGTGCTGCGAGCGCAGTGCAGGATGCGCCGGGCTGTAAAAGAGCCACAGGCTGCCTGGCAGAGCCTGAAAATAGTGGTATCCCCCCCTTGCAATGATTCATTTCTCATTGCCTTTCCTGATGGTACCATAAAACGGCAGCGGCATTTCTTGCAGTGATTGCTAATTACTCATTATTAGCTTTATTTGCATTATCTCTGTGTCTCTAAGCCCTGAGGAGCAGGACTCCATTATGCGACACTTCCCTGAATACAAACCCCAATATTACCCCAGCTGCAAGGAGCCTCCAGTCTGTGGGGTGAGATGCTGCCAAATACTTAGCACCTTGAATTGGGGCTGAGTTTTGCCATCAGGTGTGCTTCTCCTAAAGCAAGAGACAGTGCTTTGATCAGCAAATGCACAACTGAAATGCAAAGAGAGAATAAAGCTCAGCATCCTCTGAGAGATCCTAAGGGAAAGCTCTGTGTAGTGCTAGCACCGTGTCTCCCAATGTGCTGTCGTGAAAAGCCCAGAGAAGAAAACATCATGCTGTCTCATTTTCTTCTGGGGACATCAACCAGGCAACGTGGCCCCGAGGTAAGTTCACAACATGAGAAATGATTTCTGCACAGCTTTCGGGTCAAGGACCTCAAAGCCTCCTTCTCACAAGATAAGCATTTTTAATAACTGAGGATTTTCATTCCTGCTCCTCATGTATCTGAGATGCCACTGCACAGTGCTGGCGTTACCCTCCTGCCACCTCCCTGGCTGGCAGAGCCTGTCATGGCACAGCGACCTCAGAGCCACCAGCACTCAAGGGAATAGCCCTGGCTCAGGACTTCGAGCTCACTTTTACGACCTCAATTGTACGTGTGCATGCAAAAAGCCATTTCAGAGACATTTTCCACTACATCGAGATGCAGAAGTGGGAAGCAAAGCTTAAAAGGTGAAGAAATGAACTGACGCAGCTCATAAAAACAGCTATGAATCAAGATGAGGGATCTTCAAAGTCAATCTTTAGCTGCTTTAATCTGCCCTGCTTTTGCCTTGTTGTGGTAGGGAGCAAAGGGTTTCCCCCTTTCCTCCTTTGGTCCTCAAGAGGATGGGATTTTATCCAGAAGAAAGGACTAACACTCACTCTGCCGGCTCGGATCAGCAGGGCATCTTCACCCTCTTGAACACTGGCAGCAGGCAATACACTGGCACGCACGCTACCTTTTTGGTGACACCACATCACATGAAAGAAGGGGGAAAAAGGTTAAAGAAGAGCAGAGCAAAGCTGGAGCTGCTCTGCCTCACCTGAGAAGCTGCTGGGCAGGGGCTGGGAAAGCTGGAGGAACAGAGTGCGATCAGAGATATTCACAGCTATCAAAATGCGCAGCTATCAAAATGGGCTAGTCTCAAGTATAAAGTATTCCTATTATAACATGTGTAAACATAATTCAAAATACAGCACAAGCACCTCATCCCCTCTGCGGCTATCACAGGATTTCTCCTCCTGCTGCATCCTCCTGTACATCCGCTCTACCCCTCACTCCCCCGCATAACACCACGAGCAGCTGTAGTGCAGGCAGTAACTTCGTT
The DNA here is from genome assembly GCF_040182565.1 of Anser cygnoides. Lineage (NCBI taxonomy): Eukaryota > Metazoa > Chordata > Aves > Anseriformes > Anatidae > Anser > Anser cygnoides. The sequence goes on along the minus strand of NC_089875.1, from coordinate 2,972,881 downwards.
TTGTGGAGGAGTAAGGGAGTGCTTGAAGCACATGCAGAGCTTTTGCATGTAAGTTGAGACCAAGAACCGGCCCTGTAAATCTCCAATCTATGTAACGCTAACCAGGTGTTTGCCAGGACAAACTAGGGTAAGGGCATATGCCACATTTTGAAGACGTCAGCCTTACAGACTTAATTAAGCCATCGTGTCGGGTGCATTATGGTTTGATATCGGAGGTAGCATGTGAAAGCCTCCCTGGGACTGCAGGAAGCATCCCCCAGCAGCCAGGAGAGCTGCATCCCCCCCATTTCCCTACCTATTTTTCTTACCCTGGCTCACAAGGAGCAGCAATGGGACACTGCTTTGTCCATCCCTGCTCTTCACCATGCCCCAGGCACATGCTGACACACAAATTCCCAACTGAGGTACCAAACAGGTGGGAAACACTTGGTGCTGCAAGAGAAAAGGAGAAACATTAATACCATCCTGGCAATGTCTCCCTGATGATGCCTCACTGCCCCAGTCCCACAACCCTGCAGCGGTGGCTTCACCTCTCTCACCTCACTCAATCATTTTTTTTCCCATATTGCTCTTCTTCTCCTTTCACCTGTTCACAGTGTTTCAAAATCAGTGTCAGATAACTGATGCAAAGTCAATATTTAAGTGGGAAAAAGCCATTTTGAAATAACACATTAAGCAAAAAAATCCCACTTCTCCAAGTACTTGTCAAACGCACACTGAATACTTGAATATTTTCCATGACTCCCCGTGGCTTACTTGAACTTCACCTCTCTCATGTTTGCAGACCCACCGACCACAGCACCCAGCACACAGGAGGGGATGCTGTGCCTTACACCCCAGCTACAAACTGCCTCAGGACAGCCAGGGATGTCCCAGCAATGACCCTCTCTGGTCCTCCAGAACAGACATAGCCTAAAAAGCCAGGTTGGTCCAAAGCAGATGACAACCAGAGAGACAATCTGCAATCCAGCTGGATCTCCCCAAAAACATGTGTTTTTTTTTCACGCCTGTCTCCTCCCGACATACTTACGTGTGCCTCGGCTCCATGTAAGGTGGGCTTTCGCAGATGCTCGGGGCACGTTTTGGCACGTGAACCATCCTTCTTCCCAGTGGAGCCAAAACCTTCTTTTTATATTCTTTTATCCCGCTGCTAATAGCGTTTTTTATTTAAACAAATCCTCAGTTATGCATTCTAACTACGAGCAATGATTCATGAGCAACAGATGTTGGCACTGGCACTAACAGAGCAGCATTACTTGCTGCATAGTTTCAGGTGCCAAAATACCAACATTTATTAACCATCTCCACAGAGGCCACACGAGCTTAAAGGTAGAATTAACTGCTGGCACACCAAAAGCAGAAACGCAAAAAAAGCCAGTGAAGGTAACATTAATAAAGCATTTGCAAAATATATGTCAAAGCTTAACTTCCCCCCGATGCAGAAAATAAGAGAGGAAGGTTTTTCAGCTATTTATTTTTCATTGTGATTTGTTTGGACTGAAAGACTGGTATTATGAGACTCGAGATACTTTTAAATCAATAAGAAATGCCTAGGTGCTTCTTATTTATTTATTTTAAGGCAATTCTCAATGTATAATGAAAGGTTTTAATCTTATTTCAGAGGTGTAATTAAAAAAAATCTCAGCTTCTAAGAAGGTCAATATGGCTTGCTAAACAACATTGATTTCTGGAATATTACTGATGCACACTGTTTTTTTTTTTTTTTAAGATAACTTCCATCCCTTCAAGTACTGTGTCAGATATAATTTGATTGGTAAATACCTACTCTAAATTAAACTGGCACAGTAATTACAGGTGCCTCATCACAAGTTATTGGAAAATTATTCAAAAAGGTGAAGCAAGTCTGAGGACAACGTAACTCATTTTCTTCTAGTGCACATTCTGAACCAGAATTTTGTTTGCAGGTGTTATCGGGGACACTGATCCCCAAAGTCCATGAAGTAAAAACTTGGTCCTGCAGAACTGAGAAGAAATGTTTCCATCCTGTGCATAGGACAAGGATTTGAGCTCTGGCTTTTAAATCAGATTATTTTGCTGAACTGGGGTTTTCTCATCTGCAAATTGGGGACAATAACATGCTGTCTGTCTCATATAGCACTACTGTGCTTAATGCCTGGCAAGTGCTTTGGAAGCTCTAATTGAAAGGGTCACTGTGTTTTAATTAATCATCTTTGTATTGCCCACAGAGAAAAACAAACTTGCAGGGGGCACCACTGCTATGGATCTAGCTGGCTGACCAACCTGCCCCATCCATTCAGCTTTCCTTAGCGGGCAAACAACCTGGTGCAGAAAGCAGCGCGTGGCCATTTCTTGGTGCTGCGACCTCCTTCCAACACCTTTAGTTTCTGACAACATCGGCCTGAGGGTAGGGACGAGCAGACAAGCACTCCAACCTGAACTGACGCCGTGTTACAACTAGAAGCAGCCATTTTCAAGTGGAAAGACCACCCTGCCAACACAGGAGCCTGCAAACTGCATCTTGCCCTCAGCCCTTTCATCTTCCAGCTCACTGAAATTATTCCACGCAATTAGGCCATGGGAAACGCAGTCATGGCCATGCCTTCAAGGGGCAGGAGAGAATAAGGAATAAGGCACCACTGCCGCTGGAGTGAGGGGGTTCCAACGCCAGAGCAGCCCACGCACAACAGGGACACCTTTGCAGCTGCCATTAAAGACTAAAAATCAGGCCTTCCTTCCCTTACACGGTCCCACACTGGCAGACGCAGTTTGGAAATGGCATTATTTTCCAGTGGTTATCAACGCACACGGCTGCCGCCATCTTTCAAGAACCACCTGCCCGTGCCCGGGGGTACGGCCTACAAGATGGCTGCCAGAGGTGAGGCCCAGCGGCCCTACATGAGCGCAGGCCCCAGTTTTCGGGACCAGCCTGCCGTACCAGCGGGGCCATGGGTTACCAAGGGTGTCCTGCTAGCCCAGCGGGCAAGCAGAAAGGGATCCCTCCCAGTGCCCCATCCGGGTGAATTCAGGGCTGCCACTCTCCTGCAACTCTCCTTTTACAGAGGTGCTAATGAGTGCTGAACCAGGCTAAAAGGCTTTTCTTCTAGCTGCATGCATCAAATGAGGTGCCAATTATTGCTCCAGTTTCCCAGCCCAACACAGAGTTGCTGGGTTTCTTTGAAGCTATGGTGATTTTCCTTTTTATATTGCCTTTTTTTTTTTTTTTTTCTTCCCAGCACACAAGAAAAAAAGGACTCCAAAGAGATGACTCCTAGCACATTTACAAATATCTGGGGAGATTCCTGCAAATCTCTACCTATTTCTGGCACAGGGAACAATTTTTTCCCCAAAAAGGTTTGCAGGAGAGAAGGAAGCTGAGGCACTGACTCACATGTGGGTCCCCTCTCCCCAGGGATGTCCTGAGGATGGGGACACCTGGAGTCCCTTGCAGGCAGGGATCCGACTGGGGCTTTCCCACAGGAGCACCCTACGGTGGGGTTACTCCCAGGCAGATGGGGATGTGCTGACGCTCACACCTACTCGAACGGGTTTCCTTTGGAAAGCCCCATGCTCCCAAAACCTGTGCGGCACCCTGGGTCTCGCCCATGGCCCCTGAGGGACCCCAGGTCACACTGAGCACCACCACGAGCCACCAGTGACAGACCCAGCTGCACGGCTGAGGAGCACCCACGTGGGATGGCTTTGCAGAAGCTGCTGTTTCTGCAAGGAACTGGTGACAGCCTTTTCTGGCAAGAGCAAAGTGGAATCATCGCTCGAGGCATGCAAGAGGGGCCGAGTGTGAGCAGGCAGCCAAGCATGGCGTTTCAGAGGCAAAAAGCATTCCCCCTCTCCAGCCTGATGCCAGCAAATATTAAAGAGGCGTCAGAGACACTGCCTTGCTGCAAATGGAAACCACTGATAGCCAGGGTACTCTTTGAGGTTCACGAAGGGCAGATGGGGTGCATCAGCAAATGAAAAAACTCTTGGTCTATGTAATCTAATTCCCTGCCATTCCCACAATAAATTTAAAATAATTCATATTCCACTCATACATACATAAAGATGCAAAATGTTGCTTGTTATTTGGCATTTCAACCTACTGTACAAGCACCTGTCAATTTCAATTAGAGAATCTCCACAAAATGCTGGGCAGGAATTTAGGACAAAAATCACCAATACCTGACTTCAGCTCACAGAGGGAAAAAATATTATCCTAGGAAATAAACTTCTTCCCATCTCATGTATCAAACTGGACTCATCCTCGTTAATGGAGGAGGGACAAGTTAATTTTTGATCAACTTAAAGATTTGAGGCGTAACCTAGAATGTGGCTGTGGGAAGCAGTGCTGCATCAGACACAGGGTGTAATGTTGCCCTGAGATACTCCCTGAGCACGAAGCATCTCTCATCTCAGATGCTTGGCAGCAGTCTCGAGCTCCAATTTCCACCCCCTCCCAAAGTGACTGGATGCTTTAAAATTATAACCCGCAGCACTCCAGCTAACAGGGATTAGATAATAGAGAACGACTCAGGGAGCGAAGTGCTGCGTGATGGGGGCAGAATCGGTGCCTGCAGCATGCAGCTTACCTGCATATGTCCCTCCCTTTCCCGGGGGGGGGTAGCTCTAGGAAGAGACAAAAATAGGACCAGCACACCAGACGTCATTACGCTGGTCTTTTCTTCTAGCTATTCAGCCTTTGCGTTCATACCCAGATATGATTTCCATCACACAGTTTCAAGTTTGCAGCACTTTTTTGCTTTTTTTTTTTTTTGATAAATGCGTTCAGAGAAAACATTCTTTTAAAAGATGGTTAATTCCCTAATTAAGCATCCATCTCCCTCTCTCATCAGTAACACCGAAAACATATCAAGACAAATTACCTGTACGCAGATGCCTAGCAATGGCATCTTATCCTCCTAAATCCCCTGGACGAATGCAGTAAGCTGCAGTACGAAGTCTGAGGGAGAACACCTGAGGCCCCTCCTGACTTGCAGCAGGGAACAGAAATGCCTGTTCTTTTTGCAAAGTTTTCCATCTGCTCCCTTTGATCACAGAGAGGAGACAGAGAAATGCGCAGTGGAGATGAACAGTAACTTATATCCTTGCAGAAGGCTCTGCTTGCAAACCAAGGGGAGAAAAGGGGAAAGAAAGGACCACACACTGGCAGTACAAAGAGCAGATGCCCCAGCGGGATGCAGGGTTGCAGCCAGCATGGGTAGTGGGAGGTTTGGTGCTGGAGGGAAGAGCTTGGGTGGTTTGGGCTTTTCCACACCTCATCTTTGGTTTATTGAGGGCAGGGGTTGCTCTTGTCAAGCGTGCAGGATTGGATGAATAAATCAGGCTGGATCCAGAGATGAAGTATCAGCATTTTTGTAGATCATAGGCTACCTAAGAAACCCCGTGCCTGCTTCATTTTGCCACATATTGATTTGAGTGAACCATTTAATACAGCCAGAAATGAGCCACTTGGTTTTGACTGGGGGAAACTCATAAAATCATCATAACTGGGAGCCCGACTCTTTTCCTGCAAACTCACAGGCAATTAATTGATGAAGGTGAAGGGAGAACCCACTGCCCAGCCACGACCAGGGTTTGGGTTTCCTCCAGCGAGACAAGCATTCAGCCACACAGAGGCGCTTTCTGCACCTCCTAACCCTGCTGTTGTCCGTAATGTTCCTTGTGCTGGCCAGAGAAGGTTTCCCGGGGTGCCAATAACACACCCCAACTGCCACACCACAGCGATGTGTGTGTCTCACTACGACGAAGCTGAGAGCAATGGGGAGTGGATCCCAGATTGCTGAGGAAACACGCTGCCATCAGCCTGCAAGTCCTCCCCAGCAATGCTGTTACATCCCAAGCCCAGTCCGTATTTAGGACCAGCATGTACCCTGCTCCCACCCACCTCACCCCACTGCAGAAGCTCAAGCTCTGTCAAAGGGCCGTGAAACACAGCTCCACACCAGGGGGAACAGCACGAAGGAGCGTCTGAGCGACACGATAGTCGGCGGATACCCTCTAATTATGCTGACAAGAGAGACAAAAAGCACATACCAGCTGACACTTGGCTGCATCTCCACTGTGCTAACTGGCTGCAATTAATGAGATGGCGGCACTGAAACTAGAAGGAACCCAAGCCAGAAAGAAACCTCACCGATTAATTAAAAATTAACAGAGACCAGAAGAAAATCTTCCCCACCTCCTTCCAGTCAGCTGCCAGCCTTGGGAAAGCTTGCCAGAGGAGGTGCAGGAGAACTCTGAAAGGGAAGCAAGCCCTGAAATTCAAAGCGATGCTACAAAACTGGCCAGAGGACTCACAAGCTGTCCATCAACCCCATGCAAATCATAAACCCCAATGGCAGGTAGCCAGCAACAGCCTGAAAACGAATTGCACTTCCATGCTGTTAACACGGTTGGAGACAACTTGCACAGATTTATGTTCTGCTAATGCTCCTAAGGTGCTGCAAAGCCGCAAGGATAGATAATGCCTTTGATCATCCAAGAGCCGGGGTGGGGTGGGACCTGTGCCAAGAGCAGGAAGAATACCCAGGGGAGAAGCAGCCCAGGGGCAGCGTCGCTTCCCAGCTCCAGCCAAACCCTCGTCCCCTGAGAAGCATGCCCCTGGCTGGGAGCTGGGATGGAGAAGGGACGAGCAATCTTAGCTTAGCTCTAGTCCTTTGCTGAATCAAAACCAAACAGGCCCATGAACCAGAAAGGAACACGCCGTAAATGGGACTGAACTCTGCACAAATCATCTCCAAGAAAATACTAGGGTCCGATCCAAGGCTCAGCAGCTAGTGGCCACCTTGTCTCTGTTTCTAGCAGGCTTGGATTCGATTACTGTATAACATTTCTTGCCAGCATAGAGAGCTATGAAAACGCCAAGAAAAATCCCTTAGTTTTAAACAACAATAGGGCAATAACACTCACCGACTTCACAGCTGTTGTGGAGACTAGCAGTATTTTCAGTGCATTAAAAGACATAAACCACGCTGTAACCACAAAGCATTATTAGTAAAAATACTCGGGCATCAGAAATCATTTCCTCTTGCATTACTCTAACCTCTTTCAGCTCAAACGTTAAGACCCCAAACTCCCTTGTAGGTCAGATTCTTACTGGAATCAAGCATATGTATATATGTGAATACATATACCCGTGTATAAAAGTACACATACTAAAAAATTAAAATCTTAACCAACTAGTCAAAGCTCCTTTCCATAGCAAATAAATAAATAAATAAATAAAAATTAAAATGACAGGCCAGCGTCATCTTCTTCCCCCACATACTTGGACTGGAAAAAAGCTAATTCTGATGTTAATGCCCCTTTTTCCATGAGTGAGTCAAAGTTCTTCCCCTGTATGGTTTCACTACACAGGCAACTTTCAGCCAGTACCACCTGAGCTCATCCCACCTATTTTATTAACAGAATTAGTATCAAGATTTAAACAATCTTTAGGGGCACTTTCTACCATAAACGTAATTTGCCTTCGGTGTGGCTCATGGGAAATCAAGGACTGAGATAATCAATGAAGTTCACAGGACTTCCGTGCCTCCGTGAGTTGTAGAAGTCCAGAGAGAGAACAGTTTCTGTGCCAGGATGAACTTGGGTGTTAATTCAGGCAAATACATTATTTTCCTCAACTGTGCTACCCCGTGCACTCAGTGATAATAACCTTCATGTTAGATTGCTTTGACCCATCACCACTGCTCAGGATTTGGAGAACGATAGATCCCAGTTCTGGCTTTTTGCCACATCAAATAAAGTGAAAAAGCAATTTATACAGCCTCTTGGAGGAAAATGACAGCGCTCAAAGGAAAGGTGCTCAAGATATAATTTAATTTAGGTGCGATGAGCCTCACACATCTCTCCTGGGTAAGTCAGTCAATGAAGTTTCTACCTCACCCATTAGAAGGGTTCGAATATTTTAATTTTTTTTAAACTCTTGCAGAGCAGGCTAAGATGAGGTCACAGATATTAATAAGGATGTTACAACAACATAACATCTAAAAAACTGTGGGATCCCATCAGCCTGGGGCACATCTGGGGAGAATATAATCTATACCAGAGACCATCGTAGGTTTCCAAAGAGCTGGGAGGTGCCGATGAAGCAAGGGAGCTGCAGGTGGGCTCCTTCGCTGCCCCCAGTACCTGCTCCCCTTTGGCTGGCCATATTGCACCCCACTCCATTCTTTGTAGCTGCCATGGCTTTGGTCAGGACAGTTTATTTTCTTCCTAGAGGCTCGTATGATGCTGCGTTCTGGATTTTTGATGAAAATAGTGGTGGTAACACGCTGATGTTTCAGTTGTTGCAGGGCAGTGCTTGCACAGAGCCAAGGACGTTTCTGCTCCTCGTGCTGCCCTGCTGCGAGGGGGCTGTGGGCGCACCGGGAGCAGGAGGGGACACAGCCGGGACAGCCAGCCCAGGGTGACCGAAGGGACTGCCCACACCACGTGGCGTCACGCTCTGTGATAAAAGCCAGGGTAGAGGAGGAAGGGGGGATGTTCAGAGCAATGGTGTTTGTCTCCCCAGACGTGCACAGCAGGCACTTGTGGGACTGCCAGAGCTGCATGAGGGGTACCTGAAGCCAAGGCGAAGCTGTGACTATGCATATCGTATTCATCTATGATGCAAAGACAGTGTTATCAGCTGCAGGCTTGTATACATTAGGGTGCTGCTTCTGGACAGCATGTGGGTGGTGGCCAGCTCTCAGCAGGAGGAAGAATGCAACATACTTGGGCAAAACCACCACAGCGGACACCAGTAATCTCTCTTTCTTCAGGCTTGGAGCAGTGGAACATACAAAAATTTGTTCGTATGTCAGCCCCAGTCCCCTATTTCTGCTTTGTCCCCATGGCCCTCCCAACACGAGTGGTGCTTTCCTTGGAGTGAAGTTCAGCATACACGTGTATCCTTACAGGACTGCTGTCTTTTCTTAACAGTAGGGAAGAGAAAAGCATGCCAGAAAAGCCCACTTGTGACTGCTGCTGCCAGAAAAGGCCCATGTAAAACATTTACCCAGCTAATAAATCTTTCTCTGCAACAAAATGCCTTGAAAATGCAGAAGCAAAATGGCTATTTGACCCTCCTGAGATCCTCCGCGGCAGCAGGAGACAGTAAAACATGAGATGCTACCTCCTCCGTCACCTCTGCCCATCTCCTCCGCCTGCAGGAGGCTCTGCAGCTTCCCTGCAACATGCGACGCTGAGCTGGAGCTCAGGTCTGCTCGGGCAGGGTGAATAATTAATGGTAAGCGCTTAGTGCGAACATTTCTGCACAGCTCTCGCATTGGGCATTAATCAATCAGCTCATCGACTCTCTAATTGCCACACTGGCTGAGGTTTTCCCTCTCTGTATAAACACAAGGCTGACATCACTCTGGTCCCTGCTTGCCGTGTTTGTACAACCAGAATAAAAAAAAAAAGAAAAACAAAAACGCACCCGCATAGTGCAGGTGGTCTTTAAGAGACAAAGAGGTAGCGAGGCTAGCTAGTGGCAGCTCATGTGCAAAGGAGAGAAATGAGAAAGTTTGGAAGAGAAAAGAAAAGTTGATGTTATCAAAAGAGATTTGGGAGAGAGAGAAGATGAACTGAGAAAGCACTTATTACAGTGGGGGGAAAGTGGTGGCACCAGGTGCCAGGAATGGCCAGGAAAGCAGCCTCCCTCAGCTAAAAATGGGATTTTGAGAAAGAGGCTCAGAGAATCAGGAAAACAGACAGGGTTTGTAAAGTCTCTGGGGCAAAAGAATACTTGGGAAATGTGAGCATATGCTATGCAGTGATAAACATCCCTCAGCACGCAGCGAATTAACTAAGGCGCTCGCTGCACCCAACTACCAACAACCCACTTTGGGTGGGAAGCAGAGGAGAGCAGCCTAACCACGGCTGTAACTGGCGAAGCACCTTGCTAGGAGAGGCTGTCAGGTCCGGCGGGCTGGGAGGCAGCAGGACTCGCAGGTACAGGGGGAAGGTGCTTGTGGGGTGGTTCCTGCCCAGGGTGCTGCACTGCCACAGGCTCGGAGCAGGAAAGCCTGCACCTGGTTGTGAAGGCGAGCAAGTGAAAAAGGCTTCCTGTGCTCTGTGTGATCAAAGCCCCAGCCAGAGCGCGGTAAGTCTGCAGGCTACAGACTAATGCTGCTTGGGGATAAGGCAGATCAATTGGCACCGGTCTGAAAGCACCTCCCCGCATTTCTGCTGGCACAGGCGGACTCCTCTCCTCATCTCGCTCAGCGTCTGATGACTTCCAGGTCTTCCTGTGGGGTCTCCAGTTCTGGATCTCAGGCAACCTTTGCTCTGTTAGCCTGTAGCTGCTGCTCTGAGCCGCTGGCAAGGGGCTTAAGGTCAAGCAGTTCCTCGGGTTGCTCCGTGCCCCGCTGGGACACCAGGACACAGAGAAATAGGACCCGAAGACCTGGAGCATGCAAAAATTCACAGCCTCTGAATTTCAGGGCTATTATCTGACTGAACCAAATTGCAATGTGTTTTGGTTAAATAATTGATTTCTTCAAATGCACACAAAATAAAAAAAAAATCACTTGGTATTCTGGGCTTCGTGAGGCTTGATGTATTTGCCTATTCTCCAGCCCATCAGTTGGCATTCAGTGCTCCCCAAGCTCTGCTGCCCCTGTGCATCAAGGCATTGCTGTGTTCTCACAAACGTGATTTTCTCCCATTTAGATTCTTAGGCACAACATAAAATTATAAAAAGCTGATTTGCCAAGTGTCTGGAGAGACAGCAAGCTCCTGCCTAGAGGTTTACAGCATTCCTCAAAGACTCTGCTAATTTCCCAGGAGATAGCAACTAAACAAATTTGGCCTTTCATCTGCAGCCTCCAGTTAAATCCCCTTCAACACATCAACTTGGGAAATTAGCCTTCAGTCTTATTTTCCTGGATTTTCCATACCAGGCTCAGCTATGCAGTGGAGCAAAGCCCTACTTCAGAGGTACCTGTCCTAAACCAAACACTTGGCTTCAAAGCCTCCATATTTCTGCAGTGGAGGAGATTCTGATTGTAGTATTTTTGGAGTTGAGTCAACTTCTTGGAAGATGTCTTCAGCTTCCAGGCTTTCCTGCACTTCACCTTGCAATCTCTTTAAGGTGTAACGATGACAAAATTTGGGTCAAACCCTTAAGCTCCTGAATGACTTCACAGCCCATGATAAGCTCCTGGAGCAGGTCTCTAATTTTATAGGAATTTTAAAGAAAGACCTTGCAGGCTAATTAAGCCTCCCCTCCTGAGCAATCCCACTTCTGATTTCTATCAATCCCCATGCCAGACTCCTTGCTGTGCGTGTTAATGGTCTTCTCATGAAAGCGCAGGGTATCCTCTCGATGCTAATTCCAAAGCATTATTTTTGACTTAAATGTACATACAGCAATAATGAGATGACCTAAGAAACTAAAAAATAAAACTCCAAGGAAAGTCTAGCTGATACAAGAGGAAAGGGGAAAATACAAGCACCTCGTTGGTTTCAGACCCTGGCAGTGTGTGAACTGCCTGGTGATTTACAGTCCCCTTGTACGGATCAAGGGCACGGTTACAGCCCCGGAGGTTAGCAACACCAACGGCACTACAGTGAAAAATCTTGGCTTCTGTTCGCAGGGCGAAGAACGGATTCAGAGGGTCTCAATAAATATAAGTCAGGTTTTTGTACCAACCGTTCGGAAACATTAAGCAGAACGCGCCCGCCTTTGTCCACACGCCTCTCAGCTCCGAGGCTGGCTGACAGGCTGGACACCAACTGCGGTGGTTTGCTCCTCGCAGGACAGCAAAGCCTTTTAGCACCCTCGCAGTTAATAGCACTGATTTGGCTTATTTTTCATGCCCTTCTAATTCTGCTTTTAGGTGTAAGGCTTGGCTGCTCTGTCAATCACACTTCTGTTCGCGTGGTCCCAGTGAGGAAAACCTGCTGCATTTTAAGAGATTCAGGTAAACCTTCCCAAGTCTGAGGATTTGATCAACTTCTGCGCTTCATCTGCTCACTGATCTCATTCTTTCATCTCATCTCATTCACTTGCTGGGAGAATAACGCCAGCCTTCCCAACTATCCTGCTCCCATCTTTTTGGCAGCTGTGCTGCTCTCCGTGGTGTTTTCTCTAATCTGATCCAGTCAGTGATATTCTTCACCTCTGATGGGTGGTCAAATCACGGCTTCACCTCAGCAGATGAAGGGAGGGCTGCCCGGCTCCCACCAGCTCTGCCTCGTGCTTTTATCCAGGAGGAAGTTGGGAGAGCAGCAGAGAGGCAGTAATCGGAGCACTCTGCCAAGCTGATTTTGCAGACTGAATCTGCTTTAATTACGCTCACACATGAATTAAACATCTCCCCTCCCAAACACATTCTGGACGGTTTGCCAGGTGGGCACACGATGCGAGCGCAGCCGATGAAAGCCATGACTCACATTTGGTTGCAAGGGGAACCGCCTCGCAGTCCTGCAAACCCCTGCACACAACGTTTTGCACACACGGCTATTCGTGGACTTGCACTTACATGCACATGTACAGGCACACATGTAAGCAAATGCTGGCAGAACAAGTAATGCATTTGAAAATACACATCGCTTTTTATTTTTTTTAAATGCATATTCTCATAAATCAGTTTTTTTCCAGAAGCATTATGGTGGGTTGATTCTTGCTCCTCAAACACATGCTTGGAGCATCGCTGCATAAATCCCCCAGCTGCCGCCCAGCGCCTGCGTTTGGGACACCTGAGGGACAGCAGGAGGCAACAGGTTTGCTGAACAGAGATGTCCCCAGGGAAGTAAGACACAAACTACAAATCAGAGGCTTTATCAACACAGAGGAGGATCATAGCATTAAATGTGAAGAGCTAGAAAACCTGGAGGAGCTGGGAAAAAAATGAAGGGGAATGAAGCTCGATATTGCCAGGAGCAGGTCATGCATTTGGGGATTACTGAAACATTTACTCTATTGGGGATGCACAACGTGAGCGTGTGCAGGGAGTGTAACACAATGCTGGAAGGCAAAAGGGGAAAAGATTTTGGCAAGAGACCTGCACAGGGTACATGACTGAAACATCGCCAGGTCATGCCTATGCAAGAGGGATATTTCCTCCTAGACTGCAAGGGGAAAAATATTTACAGCAGAGCCAGAGATGCCGATACCGTCGTATGAGCAACTGGTGCTACATTTACCATAGAGCAATGAGATTTTGGGGGTGTTTTGCTGCTGCTGTGAGCTTGCCTGCCCTACAAATTATCTCTCAGTGGAAAATGATGCCTGCTATTTCTGAGCAAGCGGGGAAAGGAGAGTTACATGATGAGACGCTAAGAGAGCCTGGCTGGAGGATTAGCTGCAAGGCTGGGTTCGCTCACTTGTGAGCTTTCCTGGGTCAGCTAACACGTGGGTACCACCCCAGCCTTGACGAGAAGGTATTTATTAATACACAAAGGCACACACAAAGGCCTCTCCAGAGTTTACAGTGAAAAAAAGATTTTTTGTGCAATTTGATTTAGTCCGGCCCAATCAAGACAAGAGCTTAGTTCTGAGTGCTTTCAGCTGAAATGCTCTGAGGCGCAGAGAAGATGCTGCAAATTCATGCTAACAAATCAGCTCCAGACATGCAGAGGCTTCCATCAACACCGGCTGGTTCTGCAGGCACTGTTTTGCAGGTCCTTTAAGAGCCCTTCGATTGCGGATCCCACTCCTCGCCTCCACTCACAAAGCAAGCTCACGGCCATCACGAGGACACCCCTGCATCCTACATCACCCTCTGCCATCCACCACCAGAATTTCCCCAAATTTCTCTTGCAAGTAACAATCAATCCCTATGCACATTTACCTCTGAGCAGCTTGGAATTACCCAAGGCAAGATTGTTTCCAAAAGCAAGCAGAGGGAGGGTGGGCGCTCTGTTTTGCTCAGGAGCTGGGTATGTTCTCCAGGACCCACGAGCCAGCTCAGCTGGGGAATACGGGGAGCTGCTCTGCTTTTCTGCAGCAGTGCCGCATCCTGGGGGATTTCCTTGCTAGGTTATCTTAATATCACCTCTCAGTTGTCAGTTCTTTTCTGTACACACGCCCTTCCCCAGATTAACTTTCGGGCAGGTGAATTCCCCAGCTGGATGATTTTGTAGTGAAATCACTGGATTTTGCAGGCTTCTATGGGTCCCAGAGAGAGCAACACATATATCTACAGTCAATCACTCACAGAAAAGTGAGACAGAATTAAGAAAAATCACCATAGAAAAATGAGACCGAATTATCTGAAATTCACAGTAACAATCTATCACAGGCATATCACAAGGGACAGAATTTCACATCTGAATGGGCTTTTCAATCCACATCTGAAGGGTAGTATATAAATGCTACAGGTTATTTAAGTTGGCCTTTCAAGTAGTATAAATTGGCAAGTCAGCTCCAATATTAATCACGAGATAAATTTCAAGTCGACTTGAGTTCTTTTTGTTGGGTTTTTGAGCCTGCAGGGTCACATTTGTGACCATTTTTCTGCAGCCATGAGGACTAAAGAAAAGAAAATGCTTTTGTGATGAAAGCTGATATGCCCACGGAACTGGAGAATTCCCAAAGCTGTGGGGAGCGTGCGTGTGTGTAACCCCCCAAAACCACGCGACTTGCAGCAGGAGCTCACTACACCAAAAAACGCTACAGAGCTGTGTCACCGATCCCATGCAGAGCCTCTTGCCTTGAACTGCTTTTTCCCAAAAAGCTCTTCCAATAGCTCTCATACCCCTCTCTTTACATGCTCTTGAGTCAGCCTTAGGTTTGTGCGGCATACCACGATAACCAAATACATCAATTGTTTTTTCCTTCCCAGTTGGATGAAAGTAGCTTATTAGCAAGAGCATAGTAAATTATTTACGAGATATAACAAACCAAATTTGTTCTTAGAGACACATTCAGACACACAGAGAAGGAACCCTTTGAGCACTGTTAGGGTCAGTATGAATCATCCTGCTCTCCAATCATTTAATTACTCCAGGATTAGGGCTGCATAAGCTATGGTCTACACTTTTGTTAATGAAAACATCTATTATTAGTCTTTTATTTACGTGGAGCAGTGGAGCACCTGGAGGCCTTCTGCAGCTGAGCCCCTCATGCCGGCATCCTGGTTTAGGAAAAATATGCCCTCAAACACCTTTGGATCATGACAGATTCAACTGCTAGTGATCTTGGTCTAATCATAAAGCAACTTTGAAATATTATACATTTAAAAAGAAAAAATAAAAAAAAGGTAAGTGCTGCAGGAAACGGGCTTCAGGCATATTTCACTGATAGGGGGGTGAATGTGGCTCGCTGAGAAGCAGCGCTTTGAAGTTGCTCCCGACTGGATAATGAACGATTAGAAGAACAAATGAGTTAAGCCAAGCAAAATGCACGGGTGTGCCCACAGCACCCTTCATCTCTGGAGCACACTGACTTTGTAAGACTGTTTCAAACGGAAGGAAGAATTCCATGCAAAGAAGCGCTATATACACCAGATCTGCACTGCACCCGACTGCTAACAGTGCTCAAAAAAGCCCACGTCAGCTTGCAACCAAAATGCTGCGCTGCCTGACCAGCTCGATGCCATGGGGATCACATGCATCAGATACACAGCTTTGGGCTAGGACATGCACCAGGTCTGGGTAGGAAAAAGGCACCTAAAGACTCAAACCAGCATTGTGGGTGCTATTTGGGAAGTCTCACAGCATCTGCTATCCAAGCACATGCCTAACGGAAGAAGGGTTTAACCCACACCCTTCTCTTGTCCCTTAACACCAAAACATGCTTTTCCAGACTGCCCTCCCCAGCCAAAGTGTCCAAATTCCACCGAGACATCACAGCATGTAAAAGTTATTTTTTCCACATGGGAAGTTGGTACCAGAGGACGTGGTTAAAGCTCCTCAGGTACCAGCCATTGCTCACCTTTCCTATCCCTGTGCTTCCCCCACACAATAAGGACTTGCATCCATCCAGCTGACCTGCAGAAGACCTGGAGGCTGTATGGGGAACCATCTCGGATGAATTCCTGAACTCACTTGAGGTCTAGAGAAGCAGAAGGTCCCAGAAAAGCTGCCACAGGGCATGTTCCCCAGCCCCAGTTTAACTGGTCTATTAATTCTCACCTCCCTGACGTGGCTGTCACCAATGTGATCGTCACTGTTGCCACCCTTTCCCAGGTGGTTCACTGCACACAGCTGCCTCTGCACCTGCATGACAGTGGTTCTAGTGAGATTTCTGGGCTAACTCCTTCTACCCTGCACAAATAGAGCAAATCCATAGCAGATTCCCCTCAGGGCACACGGGGAAGGGATTTCTGCTTGGAAAGCCTCTCTGGGTTACAAAGCCCCTCACGGGGCAAGCTATGCAGCACCCTGAATAGGAGTTAATTACCCTGGAGAAAAGACAGGCGCTGCTCAGAAATGTGTTATTTTCCATTTTAAAATCAAGGGGATTGCAGGAAAAAGTAAATAGATAAGAACTGTGGAAAGAAATACAAAATACTGCCTGCAGAGCCCTTCCGAGCTGTGTGGATGACACCCGGGAGCTAAGAGATTCCCAAGTCACCTGCAGAAATACCGCCTGTGAGAGAAGCGCAGACAGGAACTGAAAGCAAAGGCATCTGAGCCCAAGTGGAATTAGATGCAAACCACAGGCACTCCAGTCTGGAAAACACCCCTTGAGAAAGGCTACCAATGGCTAACTCCTCTATTTTCAATTTGACATCCAAACTTCCGTGGGACGATGCGTCCAGGAAAACAAACCCACGAACTTACAGCGACGGAGAAGCAACAGCAGCAGAAGCCCACGACATCCATTTTTTTAGCTCTGGACATTACTGTGCGACTGTGAGCAGCAGCAGGGGAGGTATAAGGAGATGGCATAATGCTTGTTTGCAGAACTTTTATGGCTAATTGACATTTTTGCAGAGCTCCCCAGACAGCCACAGGCAGCGCTGGTTGGCCGGGCCATGGAAAGCAGCCCTGAGCTGCGTCCTGCGTGGTGCCCAAACGGGGACCATATTTCTGACAGAGACTCTGGAAAAGAAGTAATGGGTATAAACATGCCTAAATGTGATAAATCTGAGCAAAAGCACTTGTAGCCAATCTTTGTTCAAACAATATGATTGTCTTACAAATTGCACACTTCCCTTAATTTCCACTTTTATTGTGAGATGAGCTAAATCCCTCAGGGGCCATCAAAGCATCTCACTGAAGAAATATCAATGTATGTAAAGGAAAGCTTTCCTTTCAACCAGCAAGAATGGCTTCAGCTGCTCACGAAGGGCTTTTTTTTTGTTGTGGTTTTATTTTTTTCCCCTCTGCATTTAGCTCATCCATCTATGGAAGTAACAAGGTGTGAAGACAAACTTTGCTATCACAGAGGAATATTGCTAATGATTTCCCTTTCAACTGCTTGCTCAGCTTTACCTTTGCTAGAAAGGATTACCTGGTGCTGACAAAAGGTGTCATCTCCACTCAGATTAATTGCACTCACATTAATTACTAGTGCAGACCAAGGCTACTGAGTGTAACATTATTTCAGCACATTAAAACAAGCTTTAAGTAGAGTTTGCTGTACTGGGACAGCACACGGTTCTTCCAGTTCAGTACAGAACTGCGGACCCTGTTACTCACAACAAAATAATCCTTTTAGGGTGACTCAGACCACGATAGCGTGGCTTTCCAGCCTTTTCTCTCTCGTTACTTCTTCTCCCTTTATGTCTGCTTTCCCCCCTCCATCACGGTACACCATGGCACCTTGCCCTGAGCTTTATTAGGTGACTCGTGGCAGCACATTTCCCGGCTAAGAGCCCTGCAGGAGCACTGCTCGGCTCTGCTGAAATTGCATCCCCTAAAATACGCCACTTTCAGGATTATATTTCCCCACAGCACACAGCGAGTGCCTCAGACTCTATAAAACATGGCAGCACCACTGGCTTCAGCTGAGCCCTGGCATACGTGGGTTGAAGATGTGAGCCAGCCCCGACAGTCCTGATGAAGGTTTTGCTGATGGAAGGAGGAAAACCAACTGGTCCAGCTACCAAAGAGCCCGAGCAAACTCAGATATGCTGCACTGGCTGCAGCCTTTGGGAGGCCTTAGGGAGGAAGAGCTGCACCACACCAAAAAGGAGCTGACCACAATTTGGTCTTACGGGTTTCCTAACGTTGGAGGTGGGGTTAGCCCTAACCGCGCATCGGTGAATTTTCACTTGGCTCAGCACCTGCTTAATTAGCTATAAAAGAGCACGACAATCAGAGAGAAACCTCTGACAACCTGCTCCTCAAGCATTTCAGTCTATCAGTAGCCAAGCCCGTCGCTGCAGCGATGCTACAAGCGTTCAGTTGCCAGCAGCCAGAGGGAGGGCACGGAGCCAGAGCCCTGCGGGAGGCGCTCCTCCTCCCAGCCAGGCTCAGCCCAGAAATCAGAGCAGAGGGGAGAGGAGCCTGCTTTCCTCGCCTCCAGCTGTGGGCTGCTTTGAGAGGCACAGCACCTCTGAGGCCGGCCAAAGCTCCTTACAGGCTAAACCAGCAGTCGTGAGCATAAAAGCAGTGCTCGTGGCGGGGGGTGGTGGATTAAAAGGACTTTGTGCATTAGAGCTGAGCTCAAGGCTTGGTAGGACGGAGCTGACAGCCGAGTTCAGGGCAGGCAGAACATCTTGCCCACAGGGAGCTTGTAAAATTAAGTAATTCCTCACACAGACACAGGACAAGATACGAGAATTAGACTGAAGAGCTTGGCCTTTTCCCCTCTCATCTTTCCCTATCTTAATGACTCATTACTTGCAGCGCCAAAAGTACGGAGCCGGCACGACCCGTCAGTGCGGCTGCTCTGCAGAGAACACTCGTGGTTGTGAACAAAACCCACCCAGCCACAGCTCCCCCTGTCCTGGGAGCAGCCCTGGAGCTAGTTTAGGAACACAGGTGGATCCCACACCAGCCTCTTCCCCATGGCTGCTGCCGGAGATCCCAAAGAACCCAAACACCACAACCCAACCCCGGATAATCCAGCTGCTTCGCGATGTCCACATGGCCCCACTAAGAACGGGTTTGTCGATATGCTGGTAAGCAGCAAGAAGGTTAAATTAGTTCAGTTCATACATATTTAAGTACCACGACCTGCATTATCAAACTCAGGCTCAAAATATTTGTAATGGCACAATTAGCCTCAGGCACATTATCTCACTAGTATCAGCAACTGTATGTATTTATTTACAAATGACACAGGGGGGAATTAAATGTTGCTGTCGCTGTTGTCAGGGAAACTATCTACTTCTAAATTTTTAATTTTTTAATTTAAAATGTTGTATTCTAAGCAGGGATAGTCATTAAAATTGTATGAGGAAAAGGGGAGGAAAAAAACTGGTGTATCTACCTATGGTGGAATTGATGTACGCTGTAATTACAGCAGGTTACGGGAAAAAAAAAAGTATCTTTCATGTGAGACCACGGTTATGAATGTTTCTGCACACTACTTATGATTACTGTTGTTTAAGAAGGAGAAAATAATTTATTCTGCATGTGCAAATCCTCAGCAAAAATTGCAGGTTGGAATACATAATTTACCTTGTGTACTGCAATTTTTATGTAAATACTAGGATCATCACCATAAAAATGGTTGCTCAGTAGAGACAGTTTTATAATGATATAAATGGTAATTTGTGTAGTAGAATTTAATAACTAATATCCTAATTTAGTATTTTCACAGAATTGGTGGTTCTGGGAACATGCTTTCCTTGAGCAAATACCTTCTAAAGCCTCCACAGCAGAGGTGGACTATCAGATCTGTCTGGAGAACTGCTGCAATATCTTGTCAAGATGTTTCTGTAGAAGAAAAACCAGGCAATGGTAAGAGGAAAGCAGCGTATCTGGAATAACACACAAGGTGAGACTGCCAGTCTCCAGCCTCACTGATTGTACAATTACAGGTAATCGGCATTTCCCTAAGGAAGAAAACCATGCACGTAAATCTTACTTTGAGCTCGCTCCTCCAAAAACCCAAATGCCCAAAGATTTACCAGCTTCTGCAAACCCAAACTCACCCCCCACCCCATCCTCAATCCCTACACTCCCTCACCTATCTGCCTGTTACACTGGACGCACACTTTGCTTTTTAAACTAATCTGTTTTATGTGCCCATAAAATGAAGCTGTGAACCCGGTCCATACCCAAGCAGCGCAGGGAGCAAGCTGGGGAAAGAGTGCTCGTCCCGTACCCTTGGGGTCCTCCTCACCGTCTGCCCACGGCTCTCGCTCCCACCCCACGTGCTACAGGGACGGAACATTTGGTGATGGAGTCAGATGGAAAGCTCATTTCTTCCTCCCTGGTCTATTTGCGCTACCTGAGCTAATAGCTGGCAAGGAGGGGCTCTCCGGGATACCCTGCGCATCTGCAGAAATCCTGGCTTTATTTTTTCTCAAATATGCGAGCCATCTGTCGACAGTTCCAGCACGGGGAGCAGGAGCGGCAGGATGCCTCGGAGCCTCCTCCACTCTCACGTCCTGGAGCGGCTCTCCGGAGCATCCACGTGTCCTTACTGAGAGCAGCCGTGCTTGTCCCAGCAGTCTCGTGTGCATGTTGACACGTGTGTCGGGGTACACCTCAGCATCCCAACGTGACAGCACAGGGAGTACACCAGAGAGAGACACAAGAGGAAAAAGCCTCTGGAAAAAAGCCACACCGATCCCAGAGCTCTTCTCTCCCTCCCATCTCACCCCCTGATTCCCACGAGCAGCCTGGGGCTGACCCTTCTCTCCCACACTCTGAACACCCCAGGATCCCCATCTCCTCGCAGAAAATCCAGTGTTTGGTGCCACGGCCCCAGCTGTGACAAGTTTTCCCTTAGAGAAGCCCGATCCCATCCCCAGTAATACCCCAGGAGGCTGCTAAGGAGAAAGGCAGGAGGGAACAGTGGAACAAACAACAGAGGATAAATGTATTCTGAGGATTTTTTTCCCCTTGCATTTCTTGTAATTAAGAGTTGCTTTTGCCTTGAGGGCCGTTAACATGGGATGCATTTTTTTTTTTTTAATTATTTCTGGTTTCCAATTCCAGGCCCTTTATTTGTTTTCATTTACAGCTGTAAAGTTGTTTGGTTTTCTCCCAAGTCTATCCTCGAATAGAAGACCTAATAATATGAGTTCTGGGACATTTTTGTGGCAGGGTTAGGAAGTCACAGCACTACTTGTGATTCCGTAGATTAAAGCCGAGGACATTAAATAGTTGCTAATGGGTTAACCCCTTGGTGTCAATAGGTTGCTGGCTTCGGTAACTTCCATTTGATAGAGTTGGAAAATCCTTGACATTTTGCACCAAGGGGTTAATTTGAAAAGGGATGAGAGTTCAGTTTCAGTTACAAGTGTAGGCTTAATAATAAAGGAATGAAAAATTTAGGTTACCTGGAGACCAACCAGAGTGTAAAATTGTCCTTGAAGGTGCAATTCTATGTGAAGGTGAAAACGAGGAGTTTGAACATCATAATGTTGGAAGAACAGAGAGGAAATATGAAAACAAGCTGGTACTTCAGCTTTTTATCCCCCCACCACTTGGCAATACGTAAGGGGACAGTAAAAAAATTACACCAAGGGAGTGAAAAGGAATCAACACAACGCATACATTTAATCTCCAAAACAACTGGAACTGAACATGATTTACTCTAAAAAGAGATTGAGCAAAGGAACTGGAGAAACTGAACGCCATTAGAAACCCACAAAGAAAAGCCAGAGCAGCTCCTTCGTCCTGACTTGTGCAAAAGTCGTATGAAGTGGTCAGCAAGTGCTGAGCTTCCTCAGGACTACACCAGAGCAAAGGGAAAGTAGCAGCTCAAGTGACTTGATTCTGGCTGGATAACATGGGGACATGGTGTCAGACCTAGCTCTTGAGGTGCCCAAGCGACACCAGCTCCTCTCTTTGCCCCCTTCTGCCTTGCGTTTACCCTCCCACCACCGATGATTTCCTACATGTTCAGCGGGCACCAACCACAAGAAAACACGTCCACCCAAACACTGAATATTGGCCAACGTGCAGACAAACCACAAGCTTGCAGAACAAATTAAGCTATTCTGAGTTCTGCACATCTCTGAGGAGAGGGATACTGATAATGAATTTTTCAGCAGAGAGCTCTGGGAAGCCTGAATAACCACAGCCCAACCCCTCCTACCTGGCTAAGAAATCACTCAACGCAAGAAGATCCTGCTCGCACTCTTTTTCCAGGATGTCACCTAGGCATTCTCATTTAACAGCCTTGTCAAGTTCCTGCTGGAAAGATACTACAACTGCTTTAATAACGGTGTAGTGAAAATTGCTACAAGCCTTTTGTCCTGCAAGGTGCAGGATGCCAGACAGGCATTACTAAAGCAGCAAAACTTGTCGTGTAAAATCTCATCCCAAACGCAAAGGCCAAACTTCTCAGAATGACTTTGCAACACCATGCAAGATTTAGGTCACACAGAAGGAAATACACATAGCCAGCGTACCCTAGTGGAGTCCCAGTTCAGACTGAGAAGCCCTCAGCATTTCTCGCTGGTACGCTCTGCTTTGTCGTATCGTGTCTTGCGCTACCACCACCACAGAACAGGGGAACTGAAACTCTTTGGCATACAAAATGCGCTGCTGTGCTGAAGGATGCTCTCATTTGCTGGTGTGCCTGCTACAGTTGAGAAATTCTGTCTCCATTCAGCAGAGCAGATAACGCTATGCAAATGTTATTGTTACCACAGGTTAAAAAAAGTGTAACACGTATGCCTAGAACAAGCACATAGGTTTTGTGGTTGTTTTGTTTTTAATTTTCTTGCAATGTTTTCTGCATACCTAAATTCTCCATTGCTTTTCCTAACGACACCCAGTGCTACTCACACGACAGATAAAGTCAAAGTCTGGAACGTAATTAAGATGTTAAGAGGTAGCTTCATCTGGACACATAAACCAGAACACCTGCTTATGGTAGCAGGTGCCAGAATGAATATGCTCGGGCAGCTTGGAAGCCCGTCCGAGAGTCTGATTTCACATGCAGCCAAACAACCTTGTTGTGTTGGAGCACGGAGGGCGTCTGCTGTGCCTCCTGGAAGTGCTCGCTTCTCGGAACTGGCTGTTTGCTTCATCCACACTGCACTAACAAACACTTCTGAGCTCAAAAATTGAAAATAACCGGACAGATCTGGTTACTGGACAACTTGAGATAGATATTGAATCCATCGCACAGTCTTATGCTAAGCTTTACATTCAATGTGTTATTACCTCTGCGCTGTCCAATACTCTTCTCGTGTTGCTCAGATACAAAAATGAGGAGAAATAGAGAAAGTTACGGACAGAAATGGGCCATGCCTTGCTTTTGCAACAGTAAATTGCCGGCTGAACACAATGGGAACAACAGGTGATTTGATACTTGGTTTCAGTTCCAGAGACCAGTTCTTGAAGCTCTCATTAACAGTATACTCATTTTCACCATGAAAAGGAGTAATTTCCAACCCATGCATCATCTAGCTATCCATGTATGAGAATAAGAGATAACTGTGATGTCCTGAAAACACACTGAGAGCTCCCAAATCGCACAATCTCTTTTTCTCCTCATTTTTGAGATCCTGATTTCAGATGTAGTTCACAATACCAAAAAAACAAGGACATTGATTTTTTTGCAGATCACGACTAAAATCTTGCCGCAGTCAGTGAGCTCCATTCCATCTTAAGGAAAAACAGATTACCACAGAGGCAACTCCTCTCTCAAGGCTTAAAACAAGTTCACATGGAGGAAATACATTGTTTGGCAGCGATGGTGACAAAAAGCAGAGTCCAGTTAAGACCTCCTGACCTAAACAAGGAGGTATCATTAGGCAGAAGGTTTCCTCTCCTCAAACACGTTGTTTGAAGAATGGCCCATGTCAAATGTTAATTACAATAGAAAAGAATATAGGAATGATCATAAAAAAGTACAGTAATGCCCCCGAAGCTGTAGCATGAGACCTTTGAAGGCTCAGAAGTTCAAATATGTAGAAAGATCAAAGAACTTGTGTTCCACTTTGTTAGATCAGAAGATGAGAAAACTACCTCTTTAAAAAGGGGGGGGGGGAGGGGGAGAAAAAAAGGCTTTTCTTTTTCTTCAAATCTTCCCAACACGTTCTTCTAAACTGTCTGTAAAGCAGGAAAACAGAAAGGAAATAATCGAAAATTTACAAAGAATGAGAACAAGCCATTCGGACAAAATTGTTATCTGAAGATAGAAGAAGCTATCAAAAGAAACTGCCAGGGACTTTGAAAAAGTCTGTAGAGCTTGGGAAACTCAAGAAACAGACCAATTTCTTAAAAACAGTAACAAAAATGCTGCTGGAACGCTGCGAGCGTGTGAGCTGTGCTATGGGGAGCTGACACTTCAGCTGTCAGCACGGCACTGGAGAAAAACATCAGCAGTTAAAATGAAATTATCAAGAAGAAGATGGAAATAAAGACTAGGACTTCCCTAATGCATTTTTTTGCTGCTAAGGCCTTTTATGCAGTAGAGACATGAGGCTGAATGCACCATTCCAAAATCTTGCTTCCATTTTATCAAACATTAATGCCATCACTTTACAAGGTTCCTCCCCGACTCCCAAATTTTAAAAATCTCCCTCCACCCTTGAGAGATTCAACAGCTCCTCCCCATTTAGTATTGTCAGCAAATTTACATAGCATACCTTTGATTCCTGCATCCAAGTCATTTAGTTGTCACCGTTCTGAAAAGAAGTGTGTTTATTACAGCATTCTGTTCTGCAACCAATCTCTTAAAATTATATATTAAAAAAAAAAAAAAGACCTAGTATATCAAAAATGTACTTCACATGTCTGCCAAAAAACATGAGGACTTCAACCCTTTAACCAGATCTTAAGGCCTGTTGCAACTCCACAGGTGACAGTTGCTCATAAAGACCTCCCTGTGAAAGAACACCTATTTCCCGTGAAGAGGCTGGAAGCCAGAACGTTTTTGCTCTTCAACTTATCCAAAGTTACATTTTTCTTTATTCCCCACCCCCACCCCCGTCCCCCCAGGCTCTAAGGAAATAGAGAAAAAACAAACCTGGGGCTGAACATAAGAATCTTGCTAAGTTAAAATAATTCATTTCTTAGGATTTTGGAGCTTCAGTGAAAAGATAAAGCAGTGAGCTGGCAGACTAGAAAATTGCAAGCTTTATCACAGTCTAGTACAACCTATTGCTCATTCTCATACAGGATGGTTCGCATGGACAATAAATGGGAAATTCTGCAATAGTTTTTAAAGACTCATTGATTAAACTGGAAAGATTGTGTCTGAATGTCTGGAGCAACACATTCACAGTGTCCTACATTTTTTCCCGTTTTTCTTATCATTTTACTTAGTTCAGTTCCTCATTTTATCTGCAACAACCACAAAAAACTTGAAGTAATCAACCAAGTTCTACAGAGGTTTTTGTTTTGTTTTGTTTTTCTTCACATTTTTAGGACAATTGCAAAGATCTTCACATGGATCAGGAAAGCACACCATCTCCCGCAGCAGCAGCTGGGTATCAGCTTTCGAACTTACCCTGCGGGCTGCTGTGGAGCCAGGGGACTGCCAGGAGCTGTGTAGCAGCAGGGCTTCGGGGGCTGCTCTAACACCTCTTTCCTACAAGCAGCAGCATATTCAGAGGAAAAGCACTTCCAGTTAAAAGGAGTGGGGGGTCAAGACCAACAAGGCGGCTTTGCCTAGAGTTTTTTGGAATCCTGACCAAGTTGTCATGCAGAAAAATAGTTCAGCACCAACTCTTCTGTGTCTTTCCGCCTTTTTTTGTGCATCCCTATCGATGAAAAATTGTTGCAGTGTCATCGAGGTTATGAGCCAAGAGGTCCAATGACTCAAACGGAGGCACAACTTCAGTTACAAAGGCAAGAACAATGGCCTCAGGTTAGTAAAGCACAAATAAACACTTGGCTTTATATATAAACAGTCCTAAAACAGAAGTTAAGCTTTTGCTTAAGGACTTCGCTGATGTAGAGCCCACAGGCACAATTACAGAGGCACTCTGAAAAACCTGTACTGGCCCTGGAGATGACTCTTCCACAAAAGTCACTTTCATTTCTGAAAGTGACAATATCTTGAAAGCAGAATTAATGGACAATTTTATAGCCTGAGGAAAACTATGCAGGAATGCAGTTAGGACATCTTGTATATAGCCAGTAATTTCAACATACATCTCGACTTCTATTGAAAACTTCTTACGAAGAGACACAGCCTGGCTTAAAGACTGTAGGTTATAAACCATCATATTCTTAGTGATGATACCATTAAAAGATGCCTCATAGCCTAGCTGTACCTTGCAATCATTTATTAAACTCTGGGTCAAGATGAAGAATATATAAGAAGGTGGGAAAAGCTGGTAGCCTGAGGCTGCCGTCCTAATTGCATGCTTACACTTGCATTTCTCTAGCTTTTAAC
The DNA here is from genome assembly GCF_040182565.1 of Anser cygnoides. NCBI lineage: Eukaryota > Metazoa > Chordata > Aves > Anseriformes > Anatidae > Anser > Anser cygnoides. Next base: position 2,946,525 of record NC_089875.1, on the reverse strand, counting down.
TTGGTGACATTTTAAATGGAGTGATTAATCGGCCTTTACTTTGTTATTTGCAATGTACACATTTAACGCTGCAGGCCAGATAAACTAGCCAACATAAATTAGCCACCTTATTGGCAGATTTATACCACCAGAGCATCTGGTCCTCCCTGAATTAATTTGTACTGTAGACAGGAACCGAGCACAAGTCGTCTTTTGAACTCATGTGAAAAATACGAATATTCAACTTTTCACTCGACTTAACTCTCAGTCCAATTGTGTTTTTCTTAAACAGGTTCTCCAAATCCAAACTGACATGAGGCATGTGACTTACCTCTGAGAGTCCTGCGTGCTCAGCCCTTCTCACAGGCTAGTGTTTGCTGTGTGGCATGACAGTTTCCCTTGTCAGGCGCTGCACTGGCTGCCGCGGGAAAGCACTTGGCACTACTGATGTTTTTTCAGGTAGAAAATCTGCAGAAACTGGTTTTGCACAGCAGATAAAGCAGCCTGCCATTTCTTGCCCTGCCAGGATCTATCACAGAAGCGGCACACAGGAAATAATGCTCTACAGACAGTTATGTAAAATTCAATTTTTAAAACTCTTCAGCATTAATTCTTTATGGTATCACAGTGCAACGAGGCAGGAGGAGGAGCAGGCCAGGCCAGGAGAGACAGAAAAGACTTTCTGGTTTTGCTGTGAGATTTAGGGTTGAAGTTCCCATGCTGCTACAAAACCCAGCAGTATCATGCCCAATTTCTGTCTCTGTGAAGCACTCACATGGGCCATCGGAGTTAACACAGTGAAAATACCAATCTTCCATTATTGCATGCAGCAACATCAAACTCCAGTTACCCAGCTTACCACAGGAACACCCAGCAAGCGTCCAACCTTGACTTTCTGATTTGGGAAGTGTGAGCAAAGCCAAACGGCAGGCTGAAGGAGAAAGGGAGCTGGAAATGAAGACGTGGCATCCTGGTCAGGGGGATGATACATGCACAGAAAGGTGCTGGGAGAAAATGGAGAGGTGCAATACAAGCACAGGGCACGGTGAGGACAGTGAGGTTGGGTCCCTCTTGTTGACGATGCGCTGGTGAAGTTAGCACTCCCATGTGGAAGTGCTTGAGGAAGACCGGGAACAGCTGGGATACAGGATGCAAAACCAGTCTGGGAATCAACAGGTTTGACTGGAATGAGTCACCTAAGAACCTGGCTCCCAATTTAAATTATTACGATGCCTAAGTCCCAAGAGACAGATATTTAAAAGGTATTCAGATAGTCACATATACACAGAGACATTTAAGTCTACCCTGGTATCCCCACTGACAATAGGTCTTTGGTGGCTTTGAAATTTTACCTTAATTTTAGCTGTTTTCAGTGAAAAAACATCAAAATAATTATAATACTCTCAAAATTTTAATGATCCATTCTAATCTTTTTTTTTTTTTTTAATTAGAAACGCTTATCATAGCAGGTTAGTCTTACTAATGGAATCCAATTGTCTTTATTCATTGTATTAAATGTAAAGCATTATTGTTCTTATAATTTAGGTCATGAAATAAAAATGTTACCAGTGTTGTTGCTTCAGGTTTTAATAACTATTAATAACCATTAATAACCATGAAATAGTTTGATTACCAAGACCTACCAGTGGTCAATGATGGCAACTCCCAAATAATGCTTCATACTCCTAAGAAATGGCACACAAAACTTACCTTCCATTATGCATTTTAATAACCGAAAGCCACTTTATTCTGCTTTTTATACAACCAATTATACATTAACATGTACATGTACCCAATTCCAGTCACAGTGTATACATATTTTTGGATCCGCAGCAATATAAAATGAGTTCTACCTGTATATACATGTGCAAGTCTGAATAAATCCTGAGTAATTTTAAAGTACTGTTAGTAAAATCCTGTAAATTTTAACTGATGCAAATAAAATTGAGGTCTTACAGTGTTATGCTCTTGTGAAGAAGCTGTTTTTCAAAAACAGAAATATAGCACTTTGCATTAGCTTTATGCATAGCTTTGCGCTCTGTACACTGCACAGTATCCACTTACGGTCCAGGTAATTAGAAAATGTGAAAAGATGCTGACCGCATTCTTCAGTTAACTATTGCTTCCTTTACTTCTTAATTAGTGGCAAGTGATTTATTCTGCTTCAAAATAACCAAGCGTGGAAGACTTCTACAGGTTTTAAATGATATTCTTTCTCCTGTATATATTTTGTAAACATTCAAGTCACTCAGGCCCTTAAATTCTTCTGAGAAAAACTATACAATTGTACAGTCAAATACTTATAACATGTGTCCTGGGGAAAAAAAAGAAACAACAGCAGAGTATGAGCATTACCTTAAATGCCACAGTATGCTATAAGGAATCAAAAGAGGCAATGTTCTTTAAGGAGCAACTTGGACAGAAACCGAAAGGCTGCTCAAAAACCCTGTCAGTGTGACACACCAGCACAGACAACACGAGATGATCTCACACGACCATAACAAATTGTCTGAGCAGAAGTGAGGGAAGCATTCCCACTGAGGAGCTGATCCAAACCCAGCACGAGTCAGAACTTTCATACGGTATTAACAGAGCAACTCACACAACAATGTCTGCATACCCCATGCCAGGAAAATGCAGGCACTTCTCATACTAATGCGAAGTGGCAGAGGACAAAAGCTAGCGTCAGGGCACAGCTGTCTTTAGCTGGAGTTGGTTTGATGCAACTTCTCAGGCATTAAAGAAGATACCCTTTTTTCTTCCCCCTCATTTTGCTTGTACCACGAGTGAAGGCACCACTGTCTGTGCTCCTCCGGCACAAGGGTCCTGGCAAGTTAGCTGGTCCCATGGCTGCTATAGTCAAAAACTCCTTTCCTGAAGAAGGGTGAGAATTCACAGATGGTATGTTTAGACAGAGTTGACCCCACTTTATCAATGTGCAGTGGAGATGATGGAGATTTCAGCATTGCAGCAAAAAAGCTCCTGAGGTATTTCTGTGGAACAAAATGCAAAATATCATGATTACAACCACTTTGAAGAATTAAATGAACAGCAGTACAAAAAAACAAAAAAAAAATCTAGACTAAAACAATATCTCCATGGACTACGAAAAGCCCTTCTAATAATCACCAGCACTGAAATCCATCCATTAAAAATGTCTCCTGACATGTCCACGTTAAGATCAGGAAAAGCAGAAAAAAACTATTTCCCACTTGCTTTCCCTGCCAAGCATGCTGTTTTATTCTGCACTCGTGTGACGCTTCTGCTAATCATGACCTGCTAATACTGCTGTCTAGCATTACCAAACACTGCAGCAGGTGCAAGCCTCAAATCTATTCTGCAGGAATTTCACTACATATGGACACAAAAGGACTTCAGAAATCGTTCCCTCATCAAGCCTTTATGAACCCTGCATTGAAAAGGATTTGTTTTGACCAAGGCCATCTGCACAAATATTGTATGACTTCCATAACATTTCAGAACCTAACAGCATCTTTTCACGGAGTTGCCCTCTACATGTTTTATTTTTTAAGAAGTCTGACACATAAGAAGCATTCCCCTTCCCAGAAGTTAATATCCACCAACCACTGCGCGACTCGCATCCATTTATATCTACAGAAATTGTGACAGATGTACATTAACACAAAGTTAGGTTTCACAAACCTGATGGGGTTTCCCTTCACATATGGGTTGAATTATTACAATCATTTAACATAGTTTAATAAGCCATATTTATAACTTTGAACTAAAACACTGTAGGTAAAATGTTGATCAGACAGGTGCTAAAAAAAAATAATTACCGAATGTCACCCAAATAGCTGCATGGGAAATCTCATCTAGAACACAGGGATAAACTCCTTTGCTCTGCTACAGACTGACCACAGAAGAAGATAACCTGAGAAATTATTCACTAATCCTGGGTGCAGCGGGAAGTACATCTGTAAGACAGAACGCCACAAATATCCTATGAAAAACACAAGGTTTAGTCATTGAATGCAGCAACTTCTGGGTCATGAAAGAGGTTCGTTCAGGAAGCGGTCCTAATT